>NW_006238972.1:1450960-1622047 GCF_000226075.1 Solanum tuberosum | reverse complement strand
CAAAAAACATGTAAGCATTAGGATCAAAACCTTCTCCCGTGCGTTTGGTAGGGAGTGCCACATCTCGCACTTGATTTTAAGCGATTGTCCTTCCTGGCAGCTTTGAAGGCAAGTTTATTGCATCAATCTACCTGATAGAAAGAGTTAGTCCTCTTAATGCATCTTCTTGAGGGTTAGATGATTTGACTTCTTATTTATTTACTTTTGGAATATAGTGAAGTCCAGAAGTCAGATTCTTTTTTGAAGACATGGTCTTCCCTTCATTGAGATTGGGACAAAGTTCTTCAGTGTCAAATTTTTCCTTCCCGACAGCCGTATCGATTCTTTTGCTTGTGATCTTGTCAGACTTGGTTGATTTGGCATCATTAGATTTTGTCCCTTTAACAACATAACTCTTCAAATAGAATTTTGCATCGACAAAGTGCGTCTCAACTTCGGTGAAAGGATTATCATCTGTAACTATCTTCCTTTCAATCCCGTCTTCAAGATACTTCAAACATTGATATTAAGAAGATGAAACAATTCTATTCTCGTGTAACCAAGACTTGCCAAGTAATATATTGTATGAAGTCTTTGCATCGATCACGTGCATCCATGCACTTGATCGCCAATCTTCCATGTGGATTTCTAATTTAATGGAGCCTATGGACCTCATTCCCCCTTGATTGAATCATTGTATGAACAAACGACTTTCACTAAGTTCTTCGGTCGTATTGCCAAGTTCCTTCAATGTGTGGATAGGCAGAATGTTGACTCCAGATCCTTCATCTATCAAAATTATATTTATCTTCTTCTCTAGCACGTGACCAACCATATACAAAGGACAATTGTGTAGTGTTTCACCAAATAGAAGATCATTATCTGTGAATGTGATTTTTATATTACATGTATGTGCTTTTTGGGAAGATGGTTCAATAGGCTTTTCAGAAGATGAAGGAGACATCATTGACGAGATTTCCCTTGTTGCTTTTTCTTCGCAACTAGGAGACACTTTTTGGTGAGGATTCTCTCGTTGTTCCTTCTTTGTCAGTTGGAGACACCTTCATTGTTTCTTCTTTATCAGCATTAAAACATGATGCCTCAATATTTTCTTGAGTAGACTTTGTGCGCAACTGATGTGAGGCCAAAAATACATATTTTTAATCATTATTTGCCTCACATTTATTATTTATATTTGTCCTTTTTGAGCATGAAGTTTATGGATTGTACTAAATTGTGTATTTTATTTGTAGGATTGAATTGGTGTGAAAATGAAGAAATTTGGAACTAAAACAAATTAAATATGGAAGGTTGAAGAAGGAAATCAAGCAGACAACTGAATGGATTAAATTGAATAAAATAATATATAATATATATATGAAGTGCATTGAAGGAAAGAATTTGAATTGGCGTAAAAGTCCTGCCACGTGTCACTAGCGACGGAAGCGTCACCGAAAACAATTGAGGCAGCGCACAATTCACGCAGGAATCCAATTCTGTTTGGTTTTGGATTCTTAATTTATTTACGACTCAATTATTTTATTTAGTGTTTCCTACATCTATAAATAGTCCATCAGAATAATTATGAAGGGAGGAGGATGAATGTAGAAATTAAATTTTGATTTAGGGTTTCTTCTTTTCTTCTCTTTTATTTTATTTTACATATTTTCTTCGAATGATGGGTTGTAATTGCTCTATGTCTATACGGAGTTAAACTTCTCGTTTTTGGATTATATTTACTTACAATATGATTGTTCAGTGATTTTGACTCAGCATGATTTGTTTATCATATTAGTTGTTCTTATATTCTTGTGATTACTATATTGATGCTTGATCACCATTGAATTATACATATTGTCCAAATTGAACTCCGGAGCCGAATAAGAGGATAGAACGTGGAATATAAGGAGCATGATTTTCTCTTAATAATTAGGGTTAACTTGTATCTAGGATAGAGATATACCTAGAAACCATGCATTGTCACTATATAGGAGGAAATCTTAATGCTCGGTACTTAATCCATCATATCCCCGCTTAACGATGTAGTTAGGGTGTTATTTATCGTATGCGATTAGAGGTCGGGAGACCATGATCATACATTTAACCCTGTGAATCAATAACTGGATAATCAAATAAGTTGAGAAAATTGATGCTAAACATGATTGTTAGTTAAATTATAATCCTAGATTGATTCATTCATTGATTGTATAAACATATATCTTTTCTTAGTTAATTGTTTTCCAGTTATTTTATCTTTATTTTTATTTTAGTTAATATATTCATCTTTTGAAATCCTCCGCTTAAATAAATAATTAGAATTAATATAATTTAGTAAGAATAATTAATTGACAAGTCCTTTGGGTTCGATAATTCGGTTCTTTTAAGAGACACTATATTACTTGTGCGACCACGTACACTTGCGTGTGCAATTGGAAGCAACAAGTTTTTGGTGCCGCTGTCGGGGACTTAGAAAGTAATTGTTTTTCTAGGTTAAATTTTTTCTTTTTATTTATTTAAGTTTTTTTAATAAAACAAAATTCTCTATACTTTTTATCTATTAATTTATTTGTTTATTTATTTTGACACATATTTTTCCTACTAATTAATACTTTTCGTGGGATGAACGGGAATGAGGATTATTCACAAGTGGTAAGACCTTGTCCTTATTGTAAAGGAGCTCACTTTTGGCAACAATGTAATTATATTTCCGAGGGAGAATTGTGTGCACCATCTTTATCCTGTGAATTTTGTAGGGGGTTGTGGGTCGATTGCACCGTGTGTTGCTACCCTACTCCAAAACCCTCTCATGATGATGCTAATAATCTTTGTTCCTTTGATAGTATGGAATCTTGCAAGAAATTAATAGAGGAATATGAAGAGCGTCCTAGGAGAATCATATATGTGATGTCACGCCTTATACAGAGTAAAAGTACACACTTTCAAGATGTTAATAAGTTTTTCTTGCATACTCAGAACATAAGCAATGAATTGAATGCAAAGGTTGCTGCGTTTGATGCTCAACAATTCAATTACGAATTTTGTGATACTGAAAAGGCACTCAGTTGTCAAATTGATGATCTAAAACAGGAAGAAATGCGAATGCAATCAGACTTTTCTTGAAAATGCCACATTTGGGAAAGAGTATAAAACTGAGCATTTTACAATTGGTGTAAGTTTGGAAGAGGGATGTATTACACCCCATTCAAATCAGTTTTCAACATTATTTTAGATGTTGATCTATCATTCGAGTCATCTGAACTAATGGAGAACTGTATAGACAAGGCCCCTATATCTTAAGGTTTTCTAGCCCACGTAGACAAACGAATATTCCTCACATAAGGGTCAAGAAGTGCAAGATGCGACATATATTACTTGGTTCTTTTACCTTCATACCATCACCCCTTGAGAGGAGCATAAAAATAGATGTAAAGTTAGGGATACAATTCATAAGCTCAAAGTGGAAAGAAAAGTGGTTAACTTACTTGTGTCGTGCCACGACGTTACATTAGGCACTTATTGGGAGGCAACCCAGTTTATATTGTAACTTTATTTTCTTTTTTTTAGTGTCATTTTTTTTTGTGAAGACTTTACAGGTTTTGGAGAAGTCTGAGTATCCAAAATTTGGAGCTAAGCAGCACGTTGGAGCTTAAGTGTAGGGTGACAACCCTTGATGAAAATTAAGAGAACATGCTACTAGCTAGGCCTAGAGGTCCCAGGGAATTTTCCTAACCCTTGTTTTAAAATTTAATTGATGTTTTGGAGACATAGCATCTTTTCAAGTTTGGGGTGTGAATTCTTTCGCATATTTTGGTTAGGGTGAAATGTGCATTCGATTTGTTTAATAAAGTAAAAAAAATGAAAAAAAATAAAATCCGGACAATGAAGTCCGTATCCTGTCCGCGTTGCGGACTTGGTACAAACAAAAAATCAAACTTTTTTTTCGTGATTAGGAGCACACTTAGCCCAACCCAAAAATAAATTCTTACTTCCACTCATATGCCTATGTTGTTGCACTGGGGACAGTGACATGTTCTAAGTGTGGGGTGGGGGAATGAATTCCTAGTTTTTATTATTTTATTGAGTCTTTTTTTTAGGATGGGTTCCTTGGCTTTTGTTTTCGGTTCTTTTCCTGAGGATAGTCCCTTTGAACCGAGTGTCTTTTATTTTATTTTTAGGAATAAATTTTATTTTTATTTTTATTTTTATTGAGAGACAAGAATTGACCCTCTGAGTTATGTGATAATCTTACTATTTAGGTCTAATTTTGAGTAGTACTTTATTGTGAATGCTTGATTGCAAGTGAAATTGCAAACTTTTTGACATCTAGGCTCATGGTTGTGACTTTTTAAATAACTTATTTTATTTTGTAGTTTGTTATGATACTGTCTCTCTTAGAAGTGGAATTGATCCATCTTGATTGATACTTGTGCCATTTGTGGTGAGATTTTGTTTATTCCATGTTTTGCATCCTAGTCTAGAACTTGCCCTGCATGTTATTGAAGCGAAATAAAAAGTGTTGCTTGCTTAGGAGATGCGAATAGGCTCTCGTTGATTTTTCTTGTAAATTTTAGCCTTTTCAAATACATATCACTAGTAGCCCCTTTGAGCCTGTAGCTTTTTATTGGTAGCCATATTTTTGCCTTGACTTTTTTGTTGAATCGCCAGTTTTTGCACCCTGCTTCCTTGAGCACTGTAGCATAGACTTATTATAATTGTTAAATTTGAAGATAAGGGATGATTGAGTGTAAAAGGTGATCAATGATAGCTACAAAGTACTTAAAAATCCCTCTTTGAAAGAATGTGATGTGAAAGAAGAAAATGAACAAGAGAAGTTACTTTGATGATGACCCTGGTCCTTCCAAGGACATCGTGCACCTTAACGCATGTAAATTACGTAAGTTGAGGGTGGCTATTATGAAGGACAACTTTAAAAAAAAATTATTGATACATTCTTGAGATGATAAGAATTAGTTGTTAAATAATTATTGACGAGAGGGCTAAAAATAAAGAGAAGAAAATAATAGGTGATGAATTCTAAAATGGAAAAGTGCTTAAGGAAGTGTAAGTCACCATTATATAGTTTTCCTACCCGTCCCCCAGCCTACATTACAACCCGTTAAAGTCCTATTTGATTCTATTCAAGCATGCTTAATTAGTGGAGATGTACATAATGGGCAAGCATTGTTCTTTGTGCATACATGTAAATTTTATTTCTGAGTGTGAGTTGTTCTTTGATGCAAGTCCTTAATTTATATCCAATCTTTTGAATTGAGTGTGTGGACTATTTCTTCTTGTGAGGGCACTTGTTTCATGATAGATATGTGATTTTAATAGCTTTCTTTGATGAGAGTAGGTGAGCAAACTTAAATTTGATGAGTTCATAGTCCTTCCATAAGGTTAGAAGGTTAGAAGTTTGTTGTTTATTTGTCTATCTTGCATAATGATTGAGAAGTGTACTTGATGTTTTGAAATTGGTATATGGCCTAAGTGTTTGTAGCAGTAAATTTTTGAGATTAGCTTTAATGTTTGCTCGAGGACGAACAAAAGTTTAAGTGTGAGGTATTGATGTGAGGCCAAAAATACATATTTTTAATCATTATTTGCCTCACATTTATTATTTATATTTGTCCTTTTTGAGCATAAAGTTTATGGATTGTACTAAATTGTGTATTTTATTTGTAGGATTGAATTGGTGTGGAGATGAAGAAATTTGGAACTAAAACAAATTAAATATGAAAGGTTGAAGAAGGAAATCAAGCAGACAGCTTAATGGATTAAATTGAATAAAATAATATATAATATATATATATTAAGTGCATTGAAGGAAATAATTTGAATTGGTGTAAAAATCCTGCCACGTGTCACTAGCGACGAAAGCATCAACGAATACAATTGAGGCGGTGCACAGTTCAAGCAAGAATCCAATTTCGTTTGGTTTTGGATTCTAAATTTCTTTTGGACTCAATTATTTTATTTAGGATTTCCTACATCTATAAATAATCCATAAGAATAATTATGAAGGGAGGAGGATGAATGTAGAAATTAACTTTTAATTTAGGGTTTCTTCTTTTCTTCTCTTTTATTTTATTTTACATCTTTTCTTTGAATGATGAGTTGTAATTGCTCTATGTCTATGTGGAGTTAAACTTCTCGTTCTTGGATTATATTTACTTACAATATGATTGTTTAGTGATTTTGATTTTGCATGATTTGTTTATCATATTAGTTGTTCTTATATTTTTGTGATTACTATTCTGATGTTTGATCACCATAGAAATAAACATATTGTCCAAATTGAAGTCGGGAGAGGAATAAAAGGGTAGAATGTGGAATATAAGGAGCGTGATTTTCTCTTAATAATTAGGGTTAATTTGTATCTAGGATAGGGATATACCTAGAAACCATGATTGGTCACTATACAGGAAGAAATCTTAATGCTCGGTACTTAATCCATCATATCCCCGCTCAATGATGTAGGGTGTTATTTATCGTAGGTGATTAGAGGTCGGGAGACCATGATCATACATATAACCCTGTGAATTAATAACTAGATAATCAAATAAGTTGATGAAATTGATGCTAAATATGATTGTTAGTTAAATTATAATCCTAGATCGATTCATTCATTGATTTTGTAAACATCTATCTTTTCTTAGTTAATTGTTTTTTAGTTATTTATCTTTATTTTATTTTAGTTAATATATTCATCTTTTGAAATCCTCCCCTTAAATAAATAATTAGAATTAATATAATTTAGTAAGAATAATTAATTGATAAGTCCTTTGGGTTCGATAATTCTGTTCTTTTAAGAGCCACTATATTACTTGTGCGATCACGTACACTTGCATGTGCAATTGGAAGCAACAATACCCAACTTGGTAAGAATTCCTCTAGTGTTATAGGATGTCAGGGTTTCTGGTAGTGATGCACTTCTACCTTTGCCTTCTTTGGGCGCTTGATTGATTTCTGCTTCACCAGTTTCTTCACCATCTTCTTTCTAATCGGTTGCTCACATGATTCTTTTCATAAGCTTGACTTGTTGCGTCTTCGCCTAGTCATAAGAATCCAGCCTTTATCACCATCTATATCAACTTGAGATTTTTCTAGCTCCAATGACTCTTCTTCATGCTTTTCAGTGACACATATTAGGACCGGATCGAGTGAGCCGAATGTGGTGCAGATTTCGTTTGAACTAGATTTCTCATCATCAAGGACAATCTTATTTTCTCTAACCAACCACGTCACTCTATCCTTGAAGACAAAACATTTTTCAAGAGGATGACTCACAAGTCTATGATACTTGCAATAATTTGGGTCATCAACTTTTCCAGCTTCATCAGGTCGCTTCAATTCTGGCAACTCAATAAGCTTTAACTCAAGCAACTCGTCAAAAATATCAGAATCCAAGAAGGGGTATTCCTTTTCTTGCATTTCCCTTAGGATCAACTTTTGGCTCGGGCGTGCTTGCAAATTTGTTTTCACACTTTGCTACTTGCCTTCCTTCGTAGTGAACTTTACAGACGACACATTAACATTCATCGACTCTTTGTTGTCATTCTTGGGCACAAATTTGCTCCATCTCTTGGGTTCTTGCTTGTCTCATCCTTTGCGAGGGTCATGGACAAATGTCATATCTTTTCCAGGGGAGGACATGCTCAACTCCATATCATGAGCGCGAGTAGCTAATTCTTCGAAGGATTTTGGTTTTATTCCTTGCAAGATGTAAAGAAGCTCCCAGTGCATCCCTTGGATACACATTTCTATAGCAGAAGCTTCACTAAGCCTATCCTTGCAATTCAAGCTCGTGTTCATCCATCAATTTATGAAATCTATGGCTGGTTCATCCTAGACGGACCAAAATGTAGATCCCAAAAGTGGCAGGTGCCACCGTCGGACACCACCCACAGACCGTAGGGTGACCCACAGATTGTAGGTGGGGTCTTTGGATGGCCACCTGCAGCCCTTCCCCAGAAAGCCCAGAAAATTTGGCTAAGGGTAGACCCACGTCAGGACCTATAGACCGTAGTTTAGACCACAACCCGTGGTCCAGGACCGTAGGTCAGACCCCCAGTCTTCAACTCCCAGTAGCGAATGACGGCCGACAAGAACAGACCATCGGTCCATCCACGGTCAGTTGATCTCATCCATCGGTGACCCCCGATAGGTTTTATGTCAGGGGTCGTTGGGTCTTTTCCCTATGCGTTGGATGTCTAAACTACGTTGTTTAACCCCCTAAACTACGTAGTTTTGGTCAGTTTTAGCCTAGAAACTGAATTAGAATCTAACCTAATCAATCATTCACAAAAAAATCATCGATCATAGAGCAAAACAAGAGGAAAAGTCAAGCAACCGTTGTCCAAGAACGCATCAAGGTTTTGTCAGTTCCAGCCCCGAAATCAAAATATTTCTTCGTGAAATTCGTTACCAGGTATGTGAGATTTCACTAGTTGGTTCTTTTCACCCATTAGGTCCCTAGATTTCAGTCAAAATCTTGATTCCCTAAATATTGCATAGACCTAGGGTTTCTAAAATTTCAGAGAATTGTTGTGATTTAGTTGTTAGAATACTCCAAATCTGATTATCATGATTACTTAATAATGTTGCTTAGTTTCTTGCATGAAACTCAGAACCCTAGTTATGTAGTTATTTTAGTTCATGAATTACATTAGCTAGGATTAGATAAGCAGATATACATGCCTCAGATTTCAAATGTTTTAATATCAGAAATAAAAGTTGCATTTTTGTAATTGCATGTCAGATTATTGAGCTATCTAGTTACTTCAGTTATATTATAATTTTCACATATTCAGTTGGGAATAGGCTTTATACCTAGTTGGACTAGGGTCAGTCACCCTCAAGTCCCAGAACTATGTGCCCCCATAAGCGTATAAGTCCCCTATGTGGGCATCAGTTTAGTTATCACGCCAGTCATGCCTCTATACCTCTGACAGGGTATATTAGGTCCTCTTGATAGGGCGTATACATCGAACTCCACGTTTAGCTCATGTGGTTTTATGTCGGTTATTCGTAGCTCCCACAATGAGATTCTAGTGCACTGACTAGGTTACTAGTCATAGTTCAGTATTCAGATTCAACATGCTATAAACTTGGTCATTGCATTAAGCTAATTCATGTTCAGTATTTTTAGTATAAAATATCATGTTCATCTTATATCATTGCTCAGTATGCTTTGTTCAGTTATGTATATTGTTCAGCTTTATTCTATCATGCATGCTCAGTACATTTCAAGTATTAATGCATACTCTATGCTACATCTTCTCGTGATATAGGTTCAGGTCATCAACATTCTGATCACACGCAGATCGGTTATCGATCTCCAGTTCAGCAGCATCAGTGGCGAGTCCTCATTTTTCGAGGACGATTGACATGATTATCTTTCTACTTTCATTCTTTAGTTTCAGTTTTTGCTAGATTTAGTTAGGGCATGTCCCAACATCTCGTGTCAGTTAAAGGCTTTATATCAGACATAGCTAGATTCAGTTTATGTTTTAGTTTGATCTTTGAGTTATCATTAAACTATGTTATATATATTTTAGTTGTCATTAAACTCTGTTATATATATATATATATATATATATATATATATTTAGACTTAGAATGGGTATTCCCCATAATTTCAGTTTACATTATGTTTCAAGCTTCGCACAGGATTTCTTTTAAGTAAATCTTTAAGTATGCTTATGATATGCCAACATGGTTAGCTTGGGGTCATTCGTGATCCTAGGAACCGTGTTGACGCCCTGGGGTTAGCTTCGGGGTGTGACAAACTTGGCATCAGAGCATTAGGTTTAAGTGTCCTAGGATGTCTGAAAAGCCGGACTAAGTAGAGTCATTGTCATGGGTCTGAAGTGCACCACATCTAATGAGAGGGAGGCTACGAAGTGTTTTTAGTAAAACTTCACTTTCTTGATATTCTTATCATGCATTGGTATTATCTCTCTTTCTAATCCATCATTATGCGTTTCAAATCATGCCTGCTCATAGAGCTTACGGAAGGAATATGAATGCCCACAACGCTAACGTAGCTATTCCAGTCCCAGATCAAGAGGTTTCGATTGTAGAGTTTTGGAATGCTATTTAGCTTTTGGCTCAGAGTGTGACCAACCAGAATAACCAGCAGGTTCCAGTTCCTGTAAATGCTAGTGGTGGATCAGTGGCAGCCAGGATTCATGATTTTGTTAGGATGAATCTGCCTAAGTTTTTAGGGTCGCAAGTTGGTGAGGATCCCCAAAACTTAATAGATGAGGTCAAGAAGATATTTTGAGTGATGAAAGTGACTGGAAATGAAAGGGTAGAGTTGGCATCCTACCAGCTCAAGGATGTAGCTCACATTTTATTTACTCAATAGAAGGAAAACAGTGGTACAAATGTTGCTCATGTGACTTAGAGTGTTTTTCTGAGGCTTTTATGGACAGTTTCTCTCAGAGAGAGTTGAGAGAGGCAAAATCTTAGGAGTTCATGAATTTGAGGCAAGGTTCGATGACAACCCAAGAGTACGGACTTAAGTTCACCTAGCTCTCTAGGTATGCTCCTCACATGGTTGCCGATTCCAGGGCTCAGATGAATACGTTTCTATATGGGGTATCTGAATTAGTGACAACAAAATGTAGAAATGATATGTTGCTTGAATATATGAACATCTCTAGGTTCATGGCGCATGCTCAGCATGTTGAGAGAGACAAGCTTAGGGAGCAGGCTAAGGAGAACAAAAAGACTAGGACAGGCAACTATGAGTATTCTAAACAGAAATTGGGTGGTGGAAATCACTCGCAATTTTAGCAGAAATCTTTAGGTCCAACACCTTCATCAGCTAGTGCTCCATCCTCCAGGTTTCGATAGGATAAGAAAGGTAGGGCATCAGGCTCTAAATCATAGGGGATTGTCTCAGGTAATAGGACCTACCCAGCTTGTCCAAAGTGTGGTAAGAACCATCCGGGCGAGTGTCTTGTTGAAAAGGAAGGTTGTTTTGGGTGTGGCCATTCTAGTCACAGGTTGAGAGATTGTCCTTCTTCTAAACAGGGTCAAGGAGGGAACAGTGGTAGGGCTCAGTCTTCAACTTCAGCAGCACTACCAGGTCACCTGACTCAGCAGGGTAACACATCTGGTACAGGGGGCGGACAACGCCAAAATAGGTTGTATGCTCTTCAGGCTCGCTAGGATCACGAAGATTCTCCTAATGTGGTCAATGGTACGTTGCGAGTCTTTCATTTAGATATTTATTCTTTGTTAGATCCAGGGGCTACTCTTTCCTTTATAACTCCCTATATAGCAGTAATACAGTGTTAGTCTAGAAACTCTTTCAGAACCCTTCTCAATCTCTACTCTAGTTGGTGACCCAGTTATGGTTAGACAAGTATACAGAAATTGCCCTGTCACAATTTCTCAGTAAGTCACCTCAAAAGATCTGGTAGAGTTAGAAATGGTAGACTTTGATGTCATTCTAGGCATGGATTAGTTACATTCATGTTATGCCTCAATCGATTGTAGAACTAGGATCGTTTATTTTCTGTTTCCAGACGAACCAATCTTAGAATGGAAGGGTAGTAGCTCAGTGCCTATGGGTCTATTCATTTCTTACCTTAAGTCGTGAAAGATGATTTCTAAGGGTTTTCTCTATCATCTAGTTCGGGTTAAGTATTCTAGGTCTGAAATCCCAACTCTTGAGTCAGTTCCTGTAGTTAATGAGTTTCCAGAAGTATTCCAGATGATCTTCCTGGAGTTCCTCCCAAAAGGGAAATCAACTTCGGAATTGATTTACTTCCACATACCTAACCTATTTCTATTTCTCCTTACGGAATGGCTCCATCTGAGCTTAAGGAATTGAAAGAGAAGTTAAAGACATTCAAGATAAGGGCTTCATCAGACCCAATATTTTCCCATGGGATACACCAGTGTTGTTCGTGAAAAAGAAAGATGGTTCTCTCAGGATATGCATTGATTATAGACGGTTTAACAAAGTTACAATCAAGAATAAGTACCTTATCCCCAAGATTGATGACTTGTTCGACTAACTTCAAGGTGATTATCATTTTTCGATGATAGACCTCAGATCCGGTTATCATCAGCTTAGAGTCAAAGATAGTGACTTTCCAAAAATAGCCTTCAGAACTCGGTATAGTCATTATGAATTTGTAGTTATGTCATTTGGACTAACCAATGCTCCTGCAACTTTCATGGATTTGATGAACAGGGTGTTTAGGCACTATTTGGACTTGTTCATTATCGTGTTTATTGATGATATCCTCATTTACTTTAGAAATGAGGAAGAAAATGTGACTCATTTGAGGGTTGTCCTTCAAATTCTAAAAGATCGCCAATTATTCACTAAGTTTAGCAAATGTGAGTTTTGGTTACAATTCGTCGCTTCCTTGGGCATATTGTTTCTAGTGAATATCCGAGTGGATTCTCAGAAAATAGAAGTAGTACAATGTCCCAGACCTACCTCTCATACAAATATCAGAAGTTTCTTAGGTTGGGCAGGTTATTACAGAAGGTTTGTGGAAGGATTTTCATCCATAGCTTCTCAATTTACTAAGTTGACTCAGAAAAATGTTAAGTTTCAGTGGTCAAATGAGTGTGAGAAGAGCTTCTCAGAACTGAAAACTAGGTTGACTACAACTCCTATTTTGACTCTACCAAAGGGTTTAGACGGTTATGTGATCTACTGCGATGCTTCCAGAGTCATCCTAGGATGTGTGTTGATGCAGCGAGGTAAGGTTATAGCTTATGCTTCTAGACAGCTTAAGGTGCATGAGAAGAACTATCGGACTCATGACCTCGAGTTTGCAGCAGTAGTATTTGCCCTTAAGATTTGGAGACATTACTTGTATGGTGTTCAGGTAGATGTGTTCACAGACCATAAGAGACTTCAATATGTGTTCACCTAGAAAGAGTTGAATCTTCGCCAGAGGAGATGGCTTGAGTTCCTCAAGGACTATGATATGAATATACTTTACCATCCTGGTAAGGCTAATGTAGTAGAAGATGCTCTTAGCAAACTATCTATAGGTACTGTAGTGCATGTTTAGAAAGAAAGGAAAGAACTGGCATTTTCACCGGCTTACTCCTTTAGGAGTTCACTTTATGAGCATATCAGATGGTGGTGTAACAATTCAGAATGGGTCAGAATCTTCATTGGTAGTGGAGGTTAAGGAAAAGCAAGACAGTGATCCTATATTGCTTCAACTAAAAGGTGCAGTCCATCAATAGAGGGTTGAGTTTCTCTTCCAAGGGGGAGATGGTGTGCTTCGCTATCAGGGTCATTTATCTGTTCCTAAGGTGGGTGAGTTGAGACAACATATTCTTGAAAACTCCCATAACTCCAGGTATTCTATTCATCCAGGCGTCACTAAGATGTACCGTGATATGCGGGAAGTCTTTTGGTGGAATGGCATGAAGAATGATATAGCTGATTTTGTGGCTGAGTGACTTAATTGTCAACAAGTGAAGGTTGAACATCTAAAACCAGGGGGTATGACTCAAGAGATCAACATTCACACTTGGAAGTGGGAAGTTATCAATATGGACTTCATTAAAGGTTTACCTTGTACTCGCTGACAACATGACTCCATTTGGGTGATAATTGACAGAGTTACTAAGTCGATGCACTTTTTGGATGTCAAGACTACAGATTCGGTGGAGGACTACGCCAAGATTTACATTAATGAGATCGTCAGGTTACATGGGGTTCCTTTGTCTATCATCTCAAATAGAGGTCCTCGGTTTACCTTTCATTTCTGGAAGTTTTTTCAGAAAGGTCTTAGTACTCAGGTTAATCTTAGCACATAATTTCTTCCACAGACGGATGGTCAGGCAGAGCGTACCATTCATACCTTAGAGGACATGTTGATAGCTTGTGTGATCGACTTCAAGGGTAGTTGGGATAATCATATCCCTCTTATAGAGTTCGCCTACAATAATAGCTACCATTCTAGCATTCAGATGGCTCTTTATGAGGCATTATATGGGAGTAGATGTAGATCCCTAGTTGGTTGGTTTGAAGTAGGTGAAGCAGCCTTGATAGGGTCAGATTCGGTCCATGATGCCATGGAAAAAGTTCAGCTCATTAGAGATAGACTTTAGACAGCCCAGAGTCGCCAAAAGTCCTATGCATTTGTAAGGAGAAGGGACTTGGAGTTCCAAATTAATGATTGGGTTTTCCTGAAAGTGTCACCTATGAACGGAGTAATGACATTTGGTAAGAAAGGGAATCTCAGTCCTATATATGTAGGCCCTTACAAGATCTTGAAAAGAGTTGGTAAAGTGGCTTATGAGTTAGAGTTGCCAGCAAAACAAGCAGCAGTGCATCCGGTCTTTCACATTTCATTTTTGAAAAAGTGTGTGGGTGATCCAGCATCTATAGAACCTTTGGAAAGTATGGCTGTGAAAGACAGTCTCACTTATGAGGATGTGCCAGTTGAGATTCTTGATCATCAGGTTTGAAGCTTGAGAAACAAAGAAGTCGCTTCAGTGAAAGTTTTGTGGAGGAGTCAGTCCGTAGAGGAAGCTACTTGGCAAGCAGAAGGAGCCATTAAGGCCATGTATCCTCATCTCTTTCCTTCCGATTCCATTCCAGCTTGAGGTAATAGTTCCTCTCCTGTCTATTAGTTAATCATGCGTAGATTCAGTGTTAGTATCATGTTCCTTCAGCTATACTTGCATTTTCAGCGTATTTGCATGTTCTTTGAACTTAGTTCAATCAGATTTCAATTTCCAATGGTTAGTGGTAGGGGTTGCTGCTCTTTCCCTCCATATTCAGCTAGTTTAGTCTTCATTCGAGGACGAATGTTCCCAATGGGGAGTTAATGTAACATCCTGTGTCCTAGATAGACCAGAATACAAATCCCAGAAGTTGCAGGTGCCACCGACGGGCACCACCCATGGACTGTAGGTGGGGTCCGTGGATGGCCACCTGCAGCCCCTCCCAGAAGGCCCATAAAATTTGGCTAAGGGTACACCCACACTAGGACCTACTGACCATAGGTCAAACCATGGCCCGTGGTCTAAGGTCATAGGTCAGACCCCCAATCTTCAACTCCCAGTAGCAAACGACGGCCGACCAGAATGGACCGTCGGTCCATCCACGATCCGTCTGTCTAGTCCATCGGTGACCCCAACAGCTTTTAAGTCAGGGGTCATTTGGTCTTTTCCCAATGCGTTAGATGACTAAACTACATCGTTGAACCCCTAAACTACGTAGTTTTGGTAAATTTTAGCCTAGAAACTTAATTATAAACTAACCGAATCAATCATTCACAAAAAAATCATCGATCTTAAAGAAAAACAAGAGGAAAAGTCTAGTAGCCCTAGTCCAAGAACGCAGCAAGGTTTCATCAATTCTAGCCCCAAAATAAAAACATTTCTTTGTGAAATTCGTCACCAGGTATGTGGGATTTCACTAGTGGGTTCCTTTCACCCATTAGGTTCCTAGATTTTAGTTAGAATCTTGATTCCCTAAATATTGCACAGACCTAGGGTTTCTAAAACTTCAGATAATTGTTGTGATTTAGCTGTTAAAATACTCCAAATATGATTATCATGATTTCGTAATAATGTTGCTTAATTTCTTGCATGAAACTCAGAACACTAGTTATGTAGTTCTTTTAGTTCATGAATTACATTAGCTAGTATAGATAAACAAATATACATGCCTCAGATTTCGAATGTTTCATTATCATAGATAAAAGTTGCATTTTTCAGAATTGCATGTCAGATTATTGATCTATCCAGCTCAGTTACTTCAATTATGTTATAATTTTCACATATTCATTAGGGAGTACGCTTTATATCGAGTTGGACTAGGGTCAGACACCGTCATGCCCTAGAACTACGTGCCCCCATAGGTTTATAAGTCCCCTATGTCGGCATCAGTTTAGTGATCACGCTAGTCATGCCTCTGGGAGGGTGTATTGGGTCCTCTCGATGGAGCGTATACATCAGACACCACGTTTAGCTGACGTGGTTTTATGTCGGTTATTAGTAGCTCCCACAGTCAGATTCTAGTGCATTGACCTTGTTACTGATCACAATTCAGTATTCAGATTCAACATGTTATAAACTTGGTCATTGCATTCAGTTAGTTCATGTTCAGTATTTTCAGTATAAAATATCATGTTCATCTTATATCATGGCTCAGTATGATTTGTTCATTTATGTATGTTGTTCAGCTATATTCTATCATGCATGCTCAATACTTTTCAAGTACTGACGCATATTCTGTGCTACATCTTCTCGTGATGTAGGTTCAGGTCATCCGCATTCACATCACGGATAGATCAATTCTCGATCTCCAGTTCTGCAGCATCAATGGAAAGTCTTCATTCTTCGAGGATGATTAACATGATTATATTTATACTTTCAGTCTTCAATTTCAGTTTTGGCTAGATTTTGCTAGGGTATCTCCTAGCATCTCTAGTTAGTTAGAGGCTTTATTTCAGACATAGCTAGAGTCAAGTTTAGTTTGAGTTTGATCTTTCAGTTTTCATTAAGCTCAGTTATATATATTCAGACTTCGAATGGGTATTCCCCATCAATTCAACTTACATCATGTTTCAAGCTTCCGCACAATATTTCTTTTAAGTAACTCTTTAAGTATGCTTCTTATATGCCAGCAGGGTTAGCCTGGTGTCATTTGTGATCCTAGGTCCCATGTTTACACCTTGGGGGTAGTTTCGAGGCATGACATAAGTGAATGTGATAGAGGGAGGTATGTGTCACTTCATGACTTAACTATCCCATAAAACATTTAGACTAAAGAATTGCTAGCCTTGATTCATGATAAGGTGGAAGGGTCTCATATGATCTTGGAAGAGATGAGAAGTGATGCCTCGACGTTTTCAACTACAGTGATTTCCATCATCATCCATCATCCATTAAATTACTTAAAGAGAATATGGGTCAGCTGGTCACGCATATTTTTCAAGTCCAAAGGAAGAATTGGTAGACCATGTGAAAAAAGGCTCAGTGAATGGTACTCAAGTGTTAGCCATATTAACTCGAAGTGGAAAGATGTTGCAAAATTAATCAGTGATTGACAAAATTGGTAACTAAAAGGTTGTTGATGATCATGAACCATCTACAGAGAGGGATGAACCAAAAGTAAATGATGTTGAAAGTGATCCGAAGTCAAATAATAATGATTTTGACGTGATAGCTCCAACCTTTCAACCTCTAATCAAGATAATTCCTCCATTTCATCAATGATACTGGAAGAAAGATGATAATGTGAAGTTTCAAAAGTTTTTGGGCATAGTGAATGACTTGAAGGTAAATATCTCTTTGGTGAATGCACTGATCGAAATTCCCAGTTATGCAAAGTACATGAAGGAGTTACTAATGAAGAAGCTGTTGACAGATTATGAAACTATTGAAATACCGCAAACTTTTAGTGATGTCATGACAAAAAATGCAGTCCTAAAAAGAGATGATCTAAGAGAATTCACTATACCATGCACCATTGGTGTATGCACATTTTCTAAAGCTATGTACAATCTTGGTGCAAGCATAAAATTGATGTCGTTAAAGGTATTTAACAGACTTGGGATTGAAGAACCAAAATTGACGGCTATGATATTATTGATGGCTGATCGTTCAATTAAAACACAGGTTAGTGTGGTATAGAATGTTCTAGCTAATATCGTTGAATGAGACGTGGCGTTAATTTTTGGGCAAAATTATGGGAAACTATAAATAGCCTAGAGGAGAGAGAAAGAGGTGCGTAAAATTGACAGAAACAGTCTGAACATTTTAGAGAGAGAACCATTTTTAAGAGAGTGAGAACACTTTTAGTTTTGAGTTCTTTTGGATTTGTGAACTTGAATATAGTAATTTGAGGTTGAATTTGATGTGGGTTTGCTATTATGTGTTCAATTTCATGCTACCCATGGCTAATATCATGCAAGGTATAATCTATTTACCATTTGCAATGTGTGGCTAAAGCCCCAAAATATTGGGGTGTGATAATGGGATTGGGTGTTGATGTAATTTAGTGGGTTTGTTAAGTTGCTCTGCTTTATGGCTATTAATGATCGATTTGACCTTTTGCCAAGTGATTAATCCACAAATTAAGGTGGCCAACTAAGTTTTAGTTTCTATCTTGCATTGGTGCTTGAAAGAAACCAATATAACTAGGTAATCTGTTCAATAGTTGCAATTTAGTGTACTTAATTGCAGATCTTCGGTTTTGGATTTTTAGGATAACATATAGATGAGATCGAAAGGAGATTCTATGTAAGGATGCTTTGAGATCGAAAGAATATTAAAATCAATTATGCTAACCTAGCTTATTTGTGATTAATTAGTTGTAACGAGTAATTCTACAATATCTTAGGTGAAATCAGCATTCGATCCCCACACCCCTAGAGTTAATTAGTTTTGTGAATCATCAATTATTTCAATATTGTCAATTGGGTATCTAAATGAGTGTTGTTAAAACAGGCGAGTTTCTCTACCCATTTGCTATTTCAACTTCACAAAAATAAATTACTAGTTAACTCTCTAATTAAATTCTTGACCGCACACCATTCCTTGTGGGATTTCACCCTGACTTTCAGTTGGGTATATTTATTGACGATGATCGCTTTTCCTTTTAATTGGTTTTAAAGAGGACATTTGAGCATTATCATGAACCCTTCTATGACCACTTCCTTTGGACCGTATAACTTTCTACACATCGTCCTGGTGGTCCGTAGAAAACATCAGAGATCCAAATATCAAAAAATACTTAAGACCATTTCTAAAACTCCCTTGTATGGACCGTAGAACCTTATACAATATGTAAGCAGGACCCGTAGACTTGAACCTGCAGTCTACTATGCAACCATTCTTTTTCCGAGGTGTTACAGATTAACACCTCATTTGTTGAAAGATTTTCAACGTTTATTTTGAAATAAATAATCCATGTGACAAAAAAAATTTGGTTACCTCATTCTGATTTGTTCACGTGAGTCATCAAGCTTATCAAAAATATTAAATGATACAATTACTTGTGTGTTTGACCAATACATACCATTTTGAACAATTCACAACTTTTATTTTGTTACTATTTTGACTGAAGATTTTAATTGGTCATTATTTGACCTGATATTAACACCTCATTTGAAGAAAAAAATTCAAAATTTGATTCAAAATGTATTTGTGAAAGTCTAACTTAAATATAAAATCATTGATATAACCCTAAAATTTTCAAACATTCTTTCTCTTTCCTCTAAACAAAGTTTTCTCTAGAACAAACTGTGAAAACACCTTCTGAAAGATAATTCTTTTTTGTCTTATGGATTTCCACGAATCACCACCGATACACCAACAAAAACAAGAACAACCCCCACCCCCACATGGACATGGAAGAATGGTTGCACCCGCACCCTCACCCCCCACCCCATACCCACCAACAAGAGCAAACAAACTCCTACATGTTTCATGCAAAAATCATTTTCCATCAACCCCAACAACAGAAGAAGAGAGGCCCACCAAGGAAGTCTTCTACTCATGGATTGCGCCTCTCTCCCACTAAATTTTCTGAATCTTGTGGAGCTTCTGCCTTAGAAAATCTCTCTAAGAAGTCTTGTGGGAGGCCCCAGGGCTTTGGAGAGAAGAACCGACCACAAAATTTAGCTATATATGTTTTCATTATTTCTTTAATCATGTATGATTTTAAAATAGGAAGGATTGAACTTATATACACTTGCTTTAATTTCTTTAGTAGTGAATCATGAAGATTCTAGTGCTGGTGGTGAATTTACTAATATTTCTTCTTCCAAAATTCCAGGTAAAAAGCCCTTTGGGAGGCCATTGTGCTCTGGAAACAAGCATAAGGAAGAAGCTCTAGGTATATATGTCTTCATAATTCTTCGAAAGCAAGTAGTTTGAATCTTGGGAAGTGAAAAGTGTCAAGTAATTGGATTTTTTTTATAAATGTTTACCAATATAATACATGCATCACAATAATAGTGGAAATTTTATGGTTGGCAGATGCAGTTGAAGCTAGATGGATGCGACACTTAATCTTTGTGCCTATTGGGGAAGTAAAATATGTTTTGCTTATTGATTTTTGAGCTATAGGATGGCATACAAAACCTTAATCAACTTGTGTATTGTACAATTATTGTATATTTTGTGTTGTGTTGTGTTGTTTGACAAGATACTTGAGTTTCAAATTTCTTATGAGAGAATGGAAGAAAGCGATTTACCTTTTTTTTGTTGGATTCATTTTTATGAAATGGACATTCTCTCATTTTTATTTTACCCATAATTATATTTCTTGTTTAAGGCTTACTTGAATCGAAGTCCCATTCTAATGAATTTTTTTGTTAACTTTACAAAATGATGTAAATTTGCTACATTGTCCACATGACATTGTAGGTAAGCTAATAACCTTCTCACAACAAGGACCACAACGATGGGTAGTTTGTACATGACATTGTAGTGTAACGCCATAATTAGACTTGTTGTTTAAGGATTACTTTAATCGATGTCCCACTCTTGTGAACTTTTTGGTTAACTTGACAAAATGATAAAAAAAATTGTTACTTTAGCCACAGGACGTTGTATGTAAGCTAATAACCTTCTTACAACAAGGACCACGACCACATGCACTTTCTATTATATCTGCAATTGGAGTCATATGTACTGTGAAGATTCGGGAGTCTGTAATTGGTGGTGGAACTGTGACTTATGAGGTATGTATGAGTTTCAACTTAAAGACGCTTACCCTTTATGTTGCCTTTATTATGAGGCATGTGTGGTATTTTATGCTTAGTTTGTCTATAAATATAGTATACTTTATTTTATTTGAGTTTGTTGGATGTGTTATTTGATAATTATATATTTTTTCGTGTTTAATATATATATATATATACACACACAAACTTGCATAAAAAATTCTTTTGACATTAGAGAAATAATTTGTTAGAGTATATCCTCTTAGATGTACTCCTTCTAGATCATTCTATTACCTTTTAAAGAATCATTATGTTAGAAATACTTTTTCATAGGTATGATGAATGTACTTGAAGTGGATGAAACACAATAAACCCATCAATAGATAGTGTAAGACTATTATTCAGCTATAATGACAAAGACTATTTTTCCTTTATGCATCCTAATTATTAATCTTTAGATATCAATTAGTAGTAGTTGGATATCACCTTGTGATTTTGTTGTTGACATAGAAAAATTGAGAGTAGCTAGAATATTGCTTTAGCTAGTTTTGATTACTAAATAATCTGGAACTAGTTGTCATACTAGTTTTCCATTTGATTTGGCTTATCTTTTTGGATTTATCATATATATTATGCACAAGTAATTGGATGTACATTTATTGCAAAAGTCGTGAAGCTTCTTATGTATTGAAATAGATAAAGGTGATCATTGCGTGTACATTGATTGTCTTCTAGCATACCTATTTAAAATTGGTCATCAGGCTTGTTGTTATTCTTTACATGCAGGGTCAATATGATATCA
The DNA here is from genome assembly GCF_000226075.1 of Solanum tuberosum. NCBI lineage: Eukaryota > Viridiplantae > Streptophyta > Magnoliopsida > Solanales > Solanaceae > Solanum > Solanum tuberosum. The sequence continues at coordinate 1,600,588 of NW_006238972.1, read as the reverse complement.
TCTCAATATACTATCTAGGCCCGATGGAAGTAATATTTGTGGCATTGTAGTAGAAATGCTCAATGCTTCCTCTCGGGTAAAGGTGCTCTTCTTACTACCTCTGTCCTTGAATTCATTTGTTTCTCCATTACCTTTTGGATAGACTAGTAGTGCATGGCTCGAAACATAGTGGATAGTAAGTCCACCTCTCTATAATTCATTTAAACAGTTGTCTTTTGCTTGTGATAGGGGTCACACGTTGAACGGTAACATGTGTTCAACATGCACATCGCGTGTTGCTTTCTATTCACTCCTCCAATGCCTTGTGTCATCCTTGTACTGATGTTTGAGTGCATAATATGTACTTGCTAACGATTTGCATTTCTCTACCAGCTGGTTATGGGTAGCTATATTCCGGAAAAGGAAAGGCCTATGCATGAGGAACCATCTTCAACTTGTTGATTCTCCGGGATTGAGTTGGCAGTGGATCACAAATTCGAACAGACACCATTTAGGCATTGGTTCAACGTTTTGACTTATGCTTGCTTATAATTTTAGTCTTAGTTTATGTTATGGTGGCCTGTGATTGAGTATTTTATTATTCGTAAATTGAAAAATGTAAGCCAATTATATTTGCAAACTTTCTTCAGGATTAGGTCTTAATGCAATTACTCCTTATTATCTTCATATTTGAATATGTCCAAAAGTTTCTTGGTAATAAAGAAGTGTTTTAACTTTTATTTTGTCATAATAGACCACAACACACCATTAATATTTCCTCATATACTTCTTAGATGTTTTATTAAATGATTTATTGACCATGGTAAATCGTATAATTTTAATCATCATTTTCATAATTTATCCAATCTTCATTGATTATTATAACACTCCCTTGACTTCAGTAGATATTCTATTATAACTTGTTTGGCCTTATAATTCCTAGCATTTAGCCCTGGTGTAAAACCTTTATTGACTTCACTCCATTTGTTAAGGATTAACTTATATATTGATAACATAAATATAGTGTAACTCATATACATGACAGATAATGTGAGAACTAAGAAACGACTAGAAGCTTTAGATATATTTTTCATCATTATTATTTGAATTATGTATTTATCTTCAAATTTGGGAAGGGTTTAATTGATAAACATCCATTCATATGATAAATAATTTAACTTATATGAACCGATTATATACATAATTTTGACTATATTACTATGGTTAGTGTTGTACTTTTTAGGTTCCTAATCCCATTTCTTATGTATATTTATATGTTGTTAACCTGACATTTACACTTATTTTGAAATTATTGAAGCTAGATTATAGGAATGTCCATGTCGTTATAAATGTTGTAATTGTGTATCTAGCGTCTACTTTGAAAGGATTTAACTTATAGACACCAATAACATAGATAATATAAATAATTTTATTTTATTAATGTATTTTGTTGCAGCAAGTAATCAACCTTAATTTGCACATTATTAATCCCTTCTTTAGTAATGAGTATATGTAGTTAACCTGGCATTTTCTCTATCAATGCATAGTGATTAAATTCATTTGAAAAATATATAAAAAATTTAGGATTGTTGTTTTGTTTCCACAACTTTCTTCTATGTCCCAATTTGTTTGGCGCTGATCGCTTTTTCAAAATCAAGTTAAAATACTTTAGGGGACAAATAAAGTAGATTAGTTTGATTTTTAAAAATTGAAGTTTAGCTATTTGAATATTTGAAGAAGTACTGTAAGATTTTATTCTCCTAGGAAAATAGTTAAAAAAAATTGTGTGTTAGCCTAGGGTGTGGTGTCTAATAATCTTTGCAAAAATTTGCATGTGATTTGAATATTTGTAAGTAGATTAAAGAAATTATCATTGTGATTTTCCTTAAGGTCCTGAAATTGAAGCAAAAACAATAAGGAAGGGACCAAATATCTTCTGGTCTGTTGAATTTCTCTCTTATCTTTTATGTCAAAATAAAAAAAGTAACCATAGCTTTCATTAATTACAATGTTTTCATTTGGTTCTATCGTATGTTAGTTTTTATCCCGAGTAGAGAAAAAATGATGGAAAAAGAAGACCAATATAATTTGGTCATACACTACATCGATCAACAAATTTACAGGTTCATAGGTGTGAAACTTTGGCCAATAAAGATGTTAAAGTGGACAAGTTAGATCTAAAATCTTATAATATGTGAGGCCGTCTTGAAATTTCAACAAATTCTTGAAATTGAGGTAGATTAGCTAACGATAGAACATCATTGACGAAAAAAGGTTCATATATGTTAACTACTAATTTGAAATATGTTTTAGACTTGTATGATAAAAACATGAATTAAGTTTTTTTAAAAATAATTTCGTATAGTTGAATTTAAATTGGAGTATGTTTTAGACTTGTATGATGACGACATAGTCGATATGAAACAAGTGAACACTTGAATTAAAAGGATTTACAACATGGTTGCAATGAAGAGGTTTTTTAAAAAAAATTCTCGACATAATGTGATTGGTCAAGAAAAATTCTTTCACACGTTATAGTATAAAAATTTTCCTCACAGAATAATATTTTTTGTATCTCCAATAACATTTATGTTAAAGAAAAATCAATAAATAATAATATATATAGGCAAAGAATAACATGTGAATTATTCTAGATTGATTTTATTCACTAATCAAACTTTTTTATTTTAAAATCATTTTCAATCATACATGAATCAAACTTTTCAGGTAATTATTTTGGTGTATGTTACAAGCCATATAGGAATTTAAGGTTCTTCTGGATTACAATCGTATTTCTCGAGTCATGATCACCCCTAGTATAACCCATCAGTCACTACAAAGAAAGGCTCAAATTCTAGTGGTTATAATTATATACTGCGACGGTCAATAACTCCCGCAATTTAGTCTTATGGCAGTTGAATAAACTCCTGCAATTAGGTGTGTCACAATTAAGGCACGAGGGTTTCTTGGCAACCGCTAGTACAATTAGCAGGGGTTTACTAGTGGGTGTTATGAACCCCACCGCATTTCAAATTCTAGGAGTTAGAACCCCAACAATTAATGAATTTTACATTAAAATTAATAGAAGCTTAAACCCCTACAATTTATGAAATTATAACTTTTTATAGCATTTGCCAGGAATATTAAAGTTTAGATACTAATAATAAATTAATTAACTAACATGTACATCATTGTCAAACAATATTTCAACACAAAAGTTTACCATAAAGTGTACATTTAGTTTTACAAACTAAATTGAAACATGTCGTTCTCTTCAACCATTACGATTACAAGAAACTTCATATCTCTACAAAAATTTGCTTGAACTTCAAATCACTACAAAAACATAATGAAACTTCAAATCAGTAGCACCCAAACTCAAGAAAGTATCTGCAACAATTTATGGAACTTCAGTGGGTTTCACTACAATTATTTATCATTAGCATCAGTTGGCTGCAAAGAAAAATACATAATAAGTGAATTTATCCAAACTGAAAACATGGATGAATGTAGCAAAATCCAAACATTATAACAATTTCCTTTTATGATCAAGAACTAGTTATTAAAGGAAATAGCTTAAGACTTAAAAGCATAGATCAAAATCCAAAATAGAAGAATATACTTGCATTCCATAGGACTTGAAAATATAGATCACCAACTTTTCAAGATATAAAGTTAAAGAAAATAAATAAAAAATCACAAGAATGTTACACCAAGTAGTGCCTGACCCATAAAACTTTACCAGAAATAATGAAGCTAATCTAAGTAGATATGTTACTAGAAAACGCAATGGATCATTTCTCTATTTTTCAATTAGCTTTTGCATTTAACGTCACTTCTCTTCCTAAAGGGGACTGAGGCAACATAATTGATAAATTCTTCCTCTGTAAATTTTGAGAAAGTAAGGGATGAACATTATGAAGAGTTTTTAGAGCATCTTTTCCTACAATACCATAGAACATCAGAGTTATGAAATATCTTCCCAGGCATCTTTGTAATAAACAGGGTGAGGCTCTTAAGTCAGAACTAAAATATGAATTTCTAGCAAGTTGGTCATAAAGTAATCCCACAAGGATCAGAAAGAATTTGAACTGATGACCCTACCAGCATTTTATGGATCTTACGGAAATAGAGGAATCAAAGAGTTTTTGAAGGGAGAGTGTAACGACCTGAACTGTCGTTATTTAGGAGAAACAAAAATTTGGGAAATTCTTGGCCATTGTCCCGCTAGACCGGGCCAGTTGCCGCTAGGGCAGCGATGCCAGAGCGGGGTAAGTTGGTGCCAGAGCGGGATAGGAAAGGCAGAATGCAAGTAGCACCTTGGAGCTGTCTTTGGAATATCACATTCCCTCACTCCTAACTGATGGTAGCCTGATTTGAGGTCTATCTTAGAGAAACATGTAGCACCCTGAAGCTGATTAAAAATATCATCATTCATTGGGAGAGGATATTTGTTCTTGATGGTAACCTTGTTCAACTGACAGTAATCTATACACATCCTAAGGGAACCATCTTTTTTTCTCACAAATAAGATTAGAGCGCGCCAAGGTGAGACACTTGGTCGAATAAAGCCCTTATCAAGGAGGTCGTTCAACTGTTCTTTAATCTCTTTCAACTCTACAAGTGCAATTCTATATGGAGGAATAGATATAGGACGAGTATCTGGAAGAGTGTCTATACCGAAGTCTATTTCTCTCTCAGGAGGGACTCTAGGAAGATTATCAAGAAAGACTTGGAAACTGTCTTACTACTGAAACTGACTGAATATGAGGTATCTCAACACTAGAGTCATTAACTCGAACTACGTGATAGACACACCCCTTGTAAACTAACTTTCTTGCCTTAAGGTATAAAATGAAACGACCCTTAGGCATTGCTGAACTATGTTTCCACTCTATGACTAGCTCATTTGGAAACTGAAACTTGACAACTTGAGTTCTACAATCAACTGAGGCATAACAGGCATGAAGCCAGTCCATACCAAGAATGACATCAAAATCTACCATGTCTAATTCGACTAAATCAACCATAATGTCCTTCTGATTGACGGAAATGACACAATCACGATATACTCGCTCAGCTAGAATAGACTCCCCAATAGGTGTAGAAACACAAAAGGGTTCACAGAGTTTCTCAAGAAGAACATCAAAACTATTTGCAACATAAGGGGTTACAAAAGATAAACTTGTTCCTGCGTTTTGCAAAGCATAAACATCAAGAGTAAAGACTTTGATCATACCAGTGACAACATCTGGAGAGTTCTCTTGCTCTTGGCGACTAGTGATCGCATAAAGGCGGTTTGTTCCTCCGTCAGTACTGGATGTAGCATTTCTAGGTGCAGCCCCGTCTGGTGGAGCAACTAATGAAGATTGGGCCCTACTACCGTGATTTCCACTACTTTGTCGGTTCTTAGGGCACTCTTTCATGAAGTGACCCTCTTGTCCACACTTGAAACAACCTGTCTGGCCATCATGAAACCTACTTGGGTGGGTTCTACCACACTTAGCACATGCAGGAGCTTCGTTACCTCCTATTGCCACACTACTCTAAGACTGTGCAAGTCTAGCTCTGAAGTGCTGGGAATTCTGGCTATTATACTCACTTTTGTTTCTGGGTGCAAGTGCACTAGCAGATGATGGAGCAAGCTCATTTTGCTATTGCTGAAAGGATGAATGGTTCACATTACTTTTCTACTTCCCGGACTCATTCCCTGTCTTAGCCTTCTTGTTTCTAAACTCCTCCCTATCTTTCAGTTTCTCTTCCTCAACCTGCTGCACATATACCATTAACCTCGATATATCCTTGTCACCAATTAGCATCGCTGCCTTAACCTCTTTGCTTAATAGACGGGACGACCTAGCAACAAACACTCATTCTACTGCTGATATCCGAAACCATCTCCAGAGCATAAAGGGATAGTTGGGTGAACTTCAACCCATACTCATGAATACTTTGTGACTCTTACTTAAGGGTAAGGAACTCTCATACCTTATCCTCTTTTAATTCTCGGGGAAAGAAACACCCCAAGAAATCTTCCTCAAAACATGCTCAACTTAAAGGTGGTGCTTCCTCAGGTCTACCCTTCTTCCACTGATCGAACCAAATACTAGCGACACCCTTCATTTAGTATGCAACTACCTCCACCCTCTCAGTATCCGGAACGTGCGTGACATCAAATACATTTTGCAGCTTCTCAATAAAGTTCTCTAGATCCTCAGTAGTGCTTGAACCACTGAAACTTGGAGGGTTCATCCTCAAGAACTCACGAATCCTTGAAGTGTCAGCCTCTTATTGTCGATCTCCTCTTTGTTGCCCAACCTGGTTAGTCACAGCTTGACTTAGCATCCTTATTGCTTCTCTGAACTCAGTATTAGTAACTTCTCTTTGGGTTGCACTTCAAGTGCATTAGGTACCCCTTGCTCCTCAACGTTCCTCGTAGCAGGACGACCTCGGACAGCTCTTCGTGGAGGCATGAATATCTAAAAACACGTGCAAGGACGAATTAGAAGAAACTTTTTAGAGATCAAACTCTTACGCACGAAATGAGAATGAAAGAAGTGAGAAATTTTTCTTAAGTGTCGCAACCTCCTAATTATAGATGTGGCGCGCTTCACAAAGATAACTAGGACTATACTGAGACGGCTTCATAGATTCTCTAGGACTTTTGAATTCTATGCTCTGATACCAAGTTTTTCACGCCCCCAGCCTACACCCTGGGGGGACTGGCGCTCAAGAACCACTGTTGGCTCCGAACGAACCCTTGGCCAGGCTTACTTACTCAGGGGAAGACTCTAAGCATTATTACAATGATCAAATGCACTTTACTCAACTATTTAATAAAATACCTAAGAATGCTTAAAGGTCAAACATTCGACTTGGCCAAAATGGCAACTCAAGTCTTAACATATGAAATAATAATGTAAAGACAATTGACTGCTAACTGTCTATGAAGCCTGTAAAACAAAGAGGGATGTCTGGACAGGACCCCCAATCATCCTAACAACTGAAAGCTAAACAATTCTGAAAAAGACCCTCTGGAAAGCAAGGAGGATCACCAACTAACTCTGAGTGCTCAACGAGGCGCTCGATGCTAATCCTAGTTACCTGCGTATGCATCATAAGACGATGTCGGCCAACTGGCATTAGTACATTGAATGTACGAGTATGCGAGTTGAAATGCTAAACACAACTTAAGCTTGAAAAGGATCTGAAAGGAACACTTACCTTAGCTTTACTCAACTCATAAATAACTCAACTCAAAATGCAGTGTAAAACAACAATAATAGTGCAATTTATACAAAGCATTTAGAACAGTAAATAACAACTCAATTTGTTAAAGATATGCAATAACAAACTCAACTTTACTCATATATAAAAGTAATACAGTTTCTGTGGGAGTTTCTCTAACCGATAACCACCAGTATGGGCCTAAGTGGTGATACATCGTCTTGCCCACGCTGCCAGAACTGTCCTATACTTTGTCTTCATATAGAACGCCTTAACTAAGGGGATCCACTGGTCTATGCTAAAAATCAACCTAAGGAGTCATCTAAAAAGTATGATCCTTTACTACTCATGATGGCTACATGGTTTATGGAGACTTGAGTTAATATGAACTCACGTCCCCATATCGGTGGTTGATACTACTCCCAAAATATACTTAGCTCATATGTTTTTAAAACAAAACTTCTTCCTTTGGTTTGAGATAATTACTCAAAACTTAGCTTGAAAGCTCTCTTGGAAATCAGTGTTTCCCTTTCTTGTTCAAATGTGAAAACATTTTAAACTCTTAGGAATACTTATTTCCCTTATAACTTTTGGATAAATGAACTCAACTCTTTACTCTTTGCTTAACTTAAAACTTAAGTCTTAGAACAAAGTTAAAACGTTTGTGAAAGACTTTTGAAATTTTTTAATGAACTTCTCTTGACTTACTTCTTAACTTCTAAACTTGACTCTTAACTTTCCTTGAATTGAATTATGGATTCAAGGATTGCGATTTGTGATAGGAAAGATCTCATGATGTTTAGGAGTGTTTTTAGATAGCTAAACATGAGGAAAGATAAAAAATTCACTGTTTGAAAGCAGGTCCGCGATGCGGAGATGTATTTAAATATTTGGCCGCGAAAATACTTTTTGAGGCAGAACGATCCATGACCGCTCTACTCCGCGAAGATGTTTTTCCCAAATCTGGGGAGCAGGTCCACGACGCGGAGCCAATGCCCAGATTTGCCTGACTAATTTCCTTCTTCGTTTTTTAGCCCCAATTCGCCCAAACTAGGTTCTTTTTCCCAAATTCTTTTTAGATACAGATACCTAGCAAATATACCTAATAACCTAGCTCCAACAAACTGAATAATTTGACGTAATGATCTTAGAAACTTCTCAATCTCATCCCAATTTAAGAACGAGATCAAATTCAAGAATACATATCAAGAATATCAACTTTCAAACTCTTTTAGGACAAATTTGCGCTGAAATAAACATGTTTGGCATGTGGGTGGACGAACCCAACATTATGAAAGCCTCACAACCTTGTAGGGATTAACCCTTAGCAAAATCCAGAAAAAATTCTCCAAGAGTTTGGCAAACTATGAACTTTTCTTCTCCTTTCTCCTCTTTTCTCTTTTCTCCAAGCCCTAGCGTATTTTGGTAAAAGCGTAAACTGATCTAATTCTGATTAAACCCTAACTTAATTACCAAAAATGAAATAAAAAAATTGAGCAAGGAAAAGACCAAACTACCCTTTAAAAATCCGGATTGGATTTTCCTTATCCTAACAACCCAACTTCCAATGGGAATATCTCACTTATACGAAATCGGAATCGCACAAACTTGGTGGTGTTAGAAAGATAATTCAATGATATTTCCTATGATATTTGGAAGCACACGTAACTCATCCTGAGCTAGGAGTTATGGTCGTTTGAGGTTGACCTAAAACCATACTTAACATAACTTAACCAAATTTCCAGATTTTCCCATTCTTTCCTAAAATGACTATTTCCAATTTTTAACTCTTCCTAGTTCTTTCAAATAGCGAGATGCTACAGTAGGCTAGATTTTTATGAATTGAGTAGTTATAATCTGTGTTTGTAAATCAACGGTAGAATTATTTGTAGGCCCTCGTGCACCAAACAAAATATGGTTAAATCCTAAGAAGAAGCCTTAGATGATGATCTAGGGTTAGGTGATGGTTGTGATTCTATGATTGTGTGATGTATGTTTGTTCTTGCTTCACTATGATACATGTATGTTTATGAATGTTGCGTTATGGATCATACTTGTTGTAAATGAGATAGATGAATGATGAAATCCATAAATCATGACTAAATTGTATGAACTTGAGAATATACTTGTGATTGTGATTGTGGTGTGTTGAATGGATCGGTTGCCACATTTCGGCATAACTAACATGGATCGGTTGCCACGTTCCGGCATAATTATGGGATCGGTTGCCACGTTCCAACATAATTATGGGATCGGTTGCCACGTTCTGGCATAATAATTGGATCGGGTACCACGTTCCAGTATGCTAACTGTTTGGGTTTGGGTTCCATGAGAGGACCAAGGACTTGTCATAATTGTTTACATGGATAATGTGAATTGATCATGGTTCGCAATGATATTGATGTTGTACTTCTCGGAGTTGTGTTATGGTCATGAGGCCTTATGCTTGATTGTTCTTCTATGTTGATTAGACTAGCTAATTATATTGATGAAAGGTGAAACGGGGGTGGGAAGTCAGCATCTCAAGAATTGTTAATGTCCAAGTGCAGGAGTCGTGTGTTGTAATGGCAAGGAATGGAGGTAGTGTACGTGGAGTAAGTCCTTCGGTAGATTTCACTTGGAGAAAGGTAATTGTGTTTAGTGGTTAGAAAGCGTGATGTAGTGTACTATGTGACCAAGGTTGGGTAATGTGAAGATGAAGTAAGGGAATTTTCTATGTGAAAGAATGGTTAGGCTATGATCAAGTACCTAGTAAGTAGGTTGACTAAGAAGGTGGTCAGTAGTCAGGGTACTAGTGTAATTTGGAGGTATTTCAAGAGAGGGTAAAAGTGGAGAAGCTAGTGGTTTATTTCATGATCTTACTATTTGGTTTCTTATGTTATGTGGTAGGCGTCGGGTTGATGATGATGCCTACCAGTATGTGTGTTTTGTACTAATACTACTCCTATTATGTCTTTTGACATAGTCTGGATGCAAGTTGGTGATGTTTCATTAGGTGAAGATGAAGAAAATCTCCAGCAGCTTCTATATCTTTCCTTTCGCATGGTAGGAGCTGTGTCTTTATTTATTATTTCCATTTTGTATTCTAGTAGCTCTTCTACCTATTTAGACTAGATCCTTGGGAGTGTTCATTATCTTACAAGTCTTAACCAAATTGGGTCAAAGGTTCTTATTTATAAAATTTCGTTAGTATATTTTATTTGCATTTTATTTAATTTTCCGCATGGTTTTAATTATGGGGATAAGAGGGTTCTCCTACTTTGGTGGTAGTACGTAGGTGCCCTCACGGCTAGGTGGGTTGGGTCGTGACAGAGAGTTGTACCTTCCCCTAGCTTGAGCCCTGAAACATAAATATTTCTATTAACTTCCATTATGTCAGCTCAAAAATGAGTATGAAGTTGAGACACAGTTAGATTTTTTGCATTCTTTCCAAAAGTAGTTTGATACCTCTTATACTTATCCAACACTTATTGCTAATATTCTATCAACAAAGATTTTCACACACTTGTCAGGAAACAATTGTAATCACTAACCTCAAAAAATCCCAAGTATGGCACCTCCAATACCCGAAAAATAACATAGTTCTCAACAACAAAAGTTTAAAAGTTACAAATAATAATCATATAAAACAACATTAAGAACAAAAACAATTGCTAAAACACCATTGAGTATATTTTATTACTTACAACGAACAATACATAATTTACGAAAATTCCTCAAGAGCGCATTCTCACTCATACCTAACTTCTAGATGACTTTCCCATTTAGTTCTTTAAAGAACCCTCTTTTCAAGGAACGCTAAGCCCATTGGTTATAATAAGATAGGATATTTAATAAACATGCAATTAAATCAGATACTTTAATGGCCTTGGGGACCAAGCACATGACAAGAACTCTTTTATCTAATGAAACAAACATTGACAAATTGTGGGTGCAAAGGAAATGACTATAACTAAATTAGTACATATGATATACAAACAAGGTCATTAAGGAAGAGAGAATGTAAAAGTTATATTTACAATTGTAGGAGGAGAAGCAAATAACCCCGCAAATTGTTATGGTAATGTCCCTTCTTTCATTATCATATATGACTTGAAAGCAACCATCATTTGATTGTGATTATTCACCATTTCTTTATAGTGTGTTTGGCTTTTGTTGTGAGCATTCAACAATTTATTGTAGTTCTCTTGGCAATTGGATGAATATAAAACACTTGAAGCATTCATACCACTGAAGCGAGGTCTTTCTTGTTTAAACAATCTAGTGGGGACAAACCCTAATCCCAAACACCTTACCCTTCCAGAGTGTTCTTTTCCTAGCACTTCACCAACTGCATCATCTGGCAATACTATAGATTCATCTACAATGCGTTGACTCAAAGTTTACTGAATTTTTTCCTGAATTTAGAACATACACAAAATACATTATTAAAATATTAAAAAGTAATTGATAACATAGATGTATTACCTAACTATAATACATGTTTAGTTATCTAATTAAGGACCTACCTGTTATGCAGAAATGTATTGTCACTAGAACAATTATTCCCAAAGAAAAGAGCCATATGGTGTAGTTGAACATGGAGCAGCAAGAAAATAAACATGTCAACTTCTTTTCTTCTTGTATCATAAATAAGAAGTTTGGTGTTGGCTACAATGTAAAATTTAATTTGCTTCACCAGTGACATTGTTTCAGCTCCTGGACTAAGAATAATAAGGGAATGGAAAGGATGATAAGAAATTTCAACAATGTCTCTTTAACCTTTTGAAGAAATTATTCATTTCAGCATTAGAAATCAAAAAATTGCCATAACTCTCACCCTCTCAGATGTACAACTAGTGTGCACATCCACCTGTAGAATTAAGTGTTGATTATTTGTTAAAGAAAAATCAAAGTGTCCAGGTGAACAAGTCATGATCGAGTGGATAAATTAAAAGCTTTGGATAACAACAAGAATAAAAAAGAGAAGGGATCTGGAAGTAACAAATGAAACACAAAAGCATCATAGACCGAGATAGAATAATTGAACTAAGACATTAAAGCTTAGATAAGTGTAAAACTAAAATAGTCGTGAAATGGACATAAACTGCAACCTAAATTTTAAACTCAAATTAGAACAAGAACATGTTTTTATACTACACAAGAACAGGCTTAAAACAATAGAAAATGATTAAACCATTTACCCGAGCAGGGATTTTAAACCATTTCAAAACGACAACACACTATACTAAACAAAACACCATCAAACTGATTTGAAAAATTATTAGCAATAGTTAAAACATGAACAAAGAATCTCAGGTATAACTTGTCAGTACAAAAGAGACAAAATTGAAACAACTAGAGGAAATGGAATGCTATTTTCCCTTGAGAAACTTACACATATAACTTTTTCTGCTTCATTAACATATGCTACATTTGCATTCTTATGAGTAGCAAGATAAAGTTGTGCTCATCCATGTATTTGATCGGTCTCAGCCATCTATAAGCAAAATAGTCAACTTAGAATAACTTAACTAATTAAAAATAATTACAAAATAAGTTAGTTTAATAACTAAATTAAAATGAAACGAACGAAAAATTTTAACTATTTTTGTAACACCCCATATTCTAGGCAGACAGGAAATGCAAATGTAAGAAGTTGTAGGTTCCACCAACGATGCCACCTACGGACAATAGGTTGACCCACAAACCGTAGGTGGGGTCCATGGATGACCACCTGCATCTCCCTCCCAGAATCCAGAAGAAAATCATCCAAGGGTCGACCCACAGCCGGACCTACGGACGGTAAGTCAGACCACGGGCCGTGGTCCTGGTCCATGGATCGAGACCCCCATATCCCATCTTTGAAGCCAACAACGGTTGACCAAGATGAACCATGGGTCCATCGACGGTCCGTCGGTCAGTCCGTCAATTGGCCCCGACAACCTTTAACTCAGGGGTCGCTTGGTGTTTTCCCTATGCGTTGGACCACTAAACTACGTCGGTTTAGTCAATTTTAGCCTAGTAATTTAATTAGAAATTACCCTAGTCAACTCATTCTCCAAAAAATCATCAAGTTGGAGGAAAATAAGGAGAAAGAGTCGACCAAGCCTTCTCCAAGAACGCAACAAGTTTTCTTCAACTCCAGCCCCAAAATCAAAAGATTTCTCCGTAAATTTTGTCACCAGGTATGTGGGATTTTACTAGTGGGTTCCTTTCACCAATTAGGTCCCTAGAATTCAGTCAGATTCTTGATTTTCTATATCACGTTTAGACCTAGGGTTTCTAGAACTTTAGAATATTGTTGTGATTCAGCTTTTAGACTAATCCAAATCAGATTATCATGTTTTCGTGGAATTATTGCTTAGTTGTTTGCATGAAATACACAACCCTATTTGTGTATATTTGTTTAGTTCATGAATTACACTTGGTAGGTCAGTTTAAAGAATTATCCATGTTCTAGTTAAGAATGTCTAGTTATCAATATATTAATGTTGCATTTTCAGTAAGCTTGTCAACATTACAGAAATTCAGTATTATGTTTTACTTACATAATCAGATGGGAGTAGGTGTAATACCGAGTGGACTAAGGGTCAGTCACCTTCATAGTCCCAGAACTACGTATCCCCGTAGGATAAGTCCCCTCTATAGGTAACATATTTAGTGATCACGCCAGTCATGCCTTTATACCCTTCACAAGGTATATTGGGTCCTCTCGATGTGGCGATATATTGGACTCCACGAATAGCTCTCATGGTTTTATGTCGGTTAACAGTAGCTCCCACATTCATATTCTAGTACATTGACCAGGTTATCAATTACAGTTCAGTATTCAGTCTCAGCATGTCATGTACTTGGTCACTGCAATCAGTTAGTTCAGAATTCAGTATTTACTTCATGTTTAGATTATAAAATTGCTCGTATTGCTTTGTTCAGTTATGTATATGTTATTCAGCTTATCCTATCCTGCATGCTCAGTACCTTTCAAGTACTGACGCATACTCTGCTCTTCATCTTCACGTGATGTAGGTTCAGGTCCTCAAATTTCAGATCACGCATAGATCGGTTCTCGATCTCTAGTTCAGCATCATCAGTGGTGAGTCCTCATTCTTTGAGGATGATTGGCATGTTATCTTTCTATTTTCAGTCTTTCAGTTACAGGTTTTGCTAGAAGTTAGTTGGGGAATGTCCCAGCAGCTCTAGTCAGTTAGAGGTTTTTATTCAGAAATAGTTAGACTCAATTTTAGTTGAGTTTGATCTTTCAGTTTCCATTAAACTCAATTTTGTATATTTAGATTTAGAATGGGTATTCCCCATCCTTTTCCCTTTATGTTATGTTTTAAGATTCTGCACAAAATTATCTTATTTGAGTTATCTTAGTATGCTTATGATATGCCAACAGGGTTAGCTTGGGGTCACTCGTGATCCTAAGTCCCGTGTCCACATCCTGGGGGTAGCCTCGAGGCGTGACAAAGTTGGTATCAGAGCACTAGGTTCAAGAGTTCTAGGATGTCTGAAAATCTTCACTAAGTAGAGTTCCTTTTATGAGTGCAAAGCACACCACATTTATGAGGGGGAGGCTTCAAAGTGTTTCGGGAAAACTACACTTTCTTGATATTCTTATCGTGCGTTGGTATGATCTCTCTTTCTAATCCATCATTATGCATTTTTCGATCATGCGTCCTCATAGAGCTTACCCCAGGAAAGCTAATACATGCAACGCTAATGCAGATCCTTCAGTCCCAGATCAGGAAATTTTAAATGCAGAGTTTCAGAATGCCATTCAACTGTTGACCGACAGTGTAGCTAACCAGAACAGTTAGCAGGTTCCAGTTCCTGCAAATGCTGGTGGTGGATCAGTGGCAGCTAGGGTCTGTGATTTTGTAAGGATGAACCCAACTATGTTTCTAGGGTCACATGTTGGTGAAGATCCCCAAAACTTTATTGATGAGGTCAAGAAAATCTTTGGAGTACTGCATGTGACATGAAATGATAGGGTAGAGTTGGCGTCCTACCAACCTAAAGATGTGGCACATATATGGTTTACACAGTGGAAAGAAAACATGAGTGAGAATGCATCTCCTGTGACTTAGGAGTGTTTTACTAGAGCTTTTCTGGATAGGTTATTTCCAACAGAGTTGAGAGAGGCAAAAGATCAGGAGTTCATGAATTTGAGGCAAGGTTCCATAACAGTCCAATAGTACGGACTTAAATTCACCCAACTCTCTAGGTATGTTCTAGAGATGGTTTTTGATTCCTGTGCTCAGATGAGTAAGTTTCTATTTGGGGTATCTGACTTGGTGAGAACAGAGTGTAGAAATGCTATGTTGCTGGAATATATGAACATCTCAAGGCTCATGACTCATGACTCATGCTCAACAAGTTGAGAGAGATAAACTTAGGGACATGCTAAGGATAATAAGAAGGCTAGGACAGGCAACTATGAGTATTCTTAGTAGAAATCAGATGGTGGAAATCCCTCGTAGTTTCATAAAAAATCTTCAACTCTAGCACCTTCATTAGGTAGAGTTCCATCCTCTAAGTATCGACAATATAAGAAAGGTAGGGCATCAGGCTGTAAGTCCTATTGAAGTGTTTCCGTAACTGTGACCTATCCAACTTGTCCAAAGTGTGGTAAGAACCATCCGGACGAGTGTCTTGCTTCAAAAGATGGATGTTTTGGGTATGATCAAACTGGTCATAGATTGAGGAATCGCCTTTTTTCTAAACAGGGTCAGAGAGGTAACAATGGTAGGGATTAGTCTACAACTTCATCAGCACTAGCAGGTCGCCTGACTCAGTAGGGTACTTCATCTGGTACAGGTGGCGGTCAACGCCAGAACAGGTTGTACGCTCTCCAGGCTTGCCAAGATCAAGAAGATTCTCCTGATGTGGTTACTGGTACGTTGCGAGTCTTTCATTTAGATGTTTATGCTTTGTTAGATCCAGGGGCTACTCTTTCCTTTGTAACTCCGTATATAGTAGTAAATTTCGATGTCAGTCCAGAAACTCTCTTAGAACCCTTCTTAGTCTCTACTCCAGTTGGTGACCAAGTTATAGCTAGACAGGTATACAAAAAATTGTCCTGTCACAGTCTCTCAAAAAGTCACCTCAGCAAATCTTGTATAGTTAAAAACGGTAGACTTCGATATCATTCTATGCATGGATTGGTTACATTCCTGTTATGCCTCAGTCTATTGTAGAACTAGGATCGTTCATTTTCAGTTTCTAGACGAACCAATCTTTGAATGGAAGGGTAGTACCTCAGTGCCTATGGGTCGATTAATTTCTTACCTTAAGGCCAGAAAGATGATTTCTAAGGGTTATCTCTATCATCTAGTTTGGGTTAAGGATTCAAGCTCCGAAACCCCAACTCTTGAGTCATTTCCAGTAGTTAATGAGTTTCCAGAAGTGTTTCCAAAAGATCTTCCTAGAGTTCCACCCCAAAGGGAAATCGATTTCAAAATTGATCTCCTTCCAAAAAACTATCCTATTTTTATTCCTTCTTACAGAATGGCTCCAGCTGAGCTTAAGGAATTGAAAGAGAAGTTGAAAGACCTTCTAGATAAGGGCTTCATCAAACCCAATATTTCTCCATGGGGTGCACCAGTGTTGCTCGTGAAAAACAAAGATGGTTCTCTCAGGATGTGCATTGACTATCGGCAGTTGAACTAAGTCACAATCAAGAATAAGTACCCTATCCCTAAGATTGATGACTTGTTCGTCCAACTTCATGGTGCTAGTCATTTCTCGAAGATAGACCTCAGATCCGGTTATCATTAGCTTAGAGTTAGGTATAGTGACATTCTGAAAACAACCTTCAAAACTCGGTATGGTCATTATGAATTTGTAGTTATGTCATTTGGTCTAATCAATGCTCCTGCAACTTTCATGGATTTGATGAACATGGTGTTTAAGCAGCATTTGGACTTGTTCGTTATCCTCTTTATTAATGATATCCTCATTAACTCTAGGAATGAGGAAGAACATACGACTCATTTGAGGGTTGTCCTGCAGACTCTCATAGATCGCCAGTTATTCACTAAGTTTAGCAAATGTGAGTTTTTGTTGCAATCTGCTGCTTTTCTTGGGCATATTTTTTCTAGCAAAGGTATCCGAGTGGATTCTCTAAAAATAGAGGCAGTGAAACAATGGCCCAGACCTACCTTTCCTACAGATTTCATAAGTCTCTTGGGTTTGGCTGGTTATTATAGAAGGTTCTTGGAAGGATTTTCATCCATAGTTCTCCATTGACTAAGTTGACTCAGAAGAAGGTTAAGTTTCAGTGGTCAGATGATTGTGAGAAGAGCTTCTCAGAACAGAAAACTAGGTTGACTATAACTCCTATTTTGACTTTATCAGAGGGTTCAGATGGTTATGTGATCTATTATTATGCATCCAGAGTGGGCCTAGGTTGTGTGTTGATGCACAAAGGTAAGGTTATAGCTTATGCTTCTGGACATCTTAAGGTGCATGAGAAGAACTATTCGACTCATGACCTCGAGCTTGCAACTGTAGTATTTTACCTAAAGATTTTGAGACATTATTTGTATGGTGTCCACGTAGATGTGTTCATAGACCATAAGAACCTTCAGTATGTGTTCCCCCAGAAAGATTTGAATCTTCGCCAGAGGAGATGGTTTAAGTTTCTCAAGGACTATGATATGAATTTGATTTACTATCCTAGTAAGGCCAATGTAGTACCAGATGCTCTTCACAGACTATCTATGGGTCGTGTAGGCATGTTGAGAAAGAAAGAAAAGAACTAGCGAAAGATGTTCACCGGCTTGCTCGCTTAGGAGTTTGCCTTATGAGCATATCAGATGGTGGTGTAACTGTTCATAATGGGTTAGAATCGTCATTGGAAGTGGAGGTTAAGGAAAAATAGGACAGTGATCCTATATTGCTTCAACTAAAGGGTGGAGTTCATCAACAGAGAATTGAGGTTTTCTCCCAAGGGGGAGATGGGGTGCTTTTCTTATTAGGATCGTGTATGTGTTGCTAAGGTGGGAGAGTTAAGACAGTAGGTCCTTACATAATCCCATAACTCCAGGTATTCTATTCAGGTGCCACTAAGATGTATCGTGATTTGTGGGATGTCTTTTGGTGGAATGGTATGAAGAGGGATAGAGCAGATTTTGTGGCCAAGTGCCGTAATTGTCAGCAAGTGAAGGTAGAACATCAGAAACCAGGGGGTATGAGTCAACAGATCAACATTCCTACATGAAAGTGGGAAGTGATAAACATGGACCTCATACTCATAGACAACATGACTCCATTTGGGTGATAGTTGATAGAGTTACTATGTTTGAACACTTTTGGCAGTTATGACTATAGATTCGGCGGATGACTACGCCAAGATTTACATTAATGAGATAGTCAGGTTGCATGGATTTCTTTTGTCTATTATCTTAGATAGAAGTCCTCAGTTTACCTCTCATTTCTGGAAGTCATTTCAGAAAGGTCTTGGTACTCAAGTTAATCATAGCACAACATTTCATCCATAGACGAATGGTCAAGCAGAACGTACGATTCAGACCTTAGAGGACATTTTAAGAGCTTTCGTGATCTATTTCAAGGGTATTTGGGATAATCACCTTCCTCTTATAGAGTTCGCCTACAATAATAGTTACCATTCCAGCATTCAGATGGCCTCTTATGAGGCATTGTATGTGCGCAAATATAGATCTTCAGTTGGATGGTTTGAAGTAGGTAAAGCAGCCTTGATAGGGCCAGATTAGGTTCATGATTCAATGAAAAAAGTTCAGCTTATTAGAGATTGACTTAAGACAGCCCAGAGTCGACAAAAGTCCTATGAAGATGTAAGGAGAAGGGACTTGGAGTTCCAAATTGATGATTGGGTTTTCCTGAAGGTGTGACCTATGAAGGGGTTGATGAGATTTGGAAAGAAAGGGAAGCTCAATCCTAGTTATGTAGGCCCTTACATGATTTTGAAAAGAATTGGAAAAGTGGCTTATGAGCTAGAGTTACCAGCAGAACTAGCAGCAGTGCATCTGGTCTTTCACATTTCGTTGTTGAAGAAGTGTGTCGGTGATCCTGCATCTATAGTACCATTGAAAAGTATGGCTGTGAAAGATAGTCTCACTTATGAGGATGAAGCAGTTGAGATTCTTGATCGTCAGGTTCGAAGGTTGAGAAATAAAGAAGTCGCATCAGTTAAGGTTTTTTGGAGGAGTCAGTCCGTAGAGGGAGCTACTTGGGAATCAGAAGCAGCCACAAAGACCAAGTATCCTCATCTCTTTCCTTATGATTCCATTCCAACTTGAGGTAATAGTTCCTCTCTAGTTTTTCAGTTACTCATGTATAAATTCAGCCTTAGTATCATGTTCCTTCATCTATACTTGCTTTTTCAGCGTATTTGCAGGTTCTTGGAACTTAGTTTAGTCATATTGTAGTTTCCAATACTTAGTGGTTGGGTTTGCAGCTCTTTCCTTCCATATTCAGCTAGTTTAGTCTTCATTCAAGGACAATGTTCCCAAGAGAGAGATAATGTAACACCCCATATTCTAGACAACCAGAAATGCAGATTTCAGAAGTTGCAGATGCCACCAACGGTGCCACTTACGTACTGTAGGTTGACACACGGACCATAGGTGGGATCCGTGGATGGCCACCTGCAACTCCCAGAATCCACTTACGGACCGTCGGTCAGACCACGGGCCGTGGTCCTTGTCCGTGGATAAAGACCCCAGATCCCATCTCTGAAGCAAACGATGGTTAACCAAGACGAACCGTGGGTCCATTGACAGTCCGTCGGTTAGTCCATCGGTTGGCCCCTACAACTTTTAAGTCAGGGGTCATTTGGTCTTATCCATATGCGTTGGACCCCTAAACTACGTCGTTTTAGTCATTTTTAGCCTAGTAACTTAATTAGAACTTACTCTAGTCAACTCATTGTCCAAAAATTCATCAAGTTGAACGAAAAGAAGAAGAAAGAGTCGACCAAGACCTCTCCAAGAACGCAACAAGCTTTCTTCTTCTCCAGCCCCGAAATTGAAAGATTTCTCTGTGAATTTTTTCCCCAGGTATGTGGGATTTTACTATTGTGTTCCTTTCACCCATTAGGTCTCTAGAATTCAGTCAGATTCTTGATTTTCTATATCATGTTTAGACCTAGGGTTTCTAGAACTTCAGAATATTGTTGTGATTCAGCTGTTAGGCTAATCCAAATCAGATTATATGTTTTTGTGGAATTATTGTTTAGTTCTTTGTATGAAATACAGAACCCTAGTTGTGTATATTTGTTTAGTTCATGAATTACACTTACTAGGTCAGTTTAAACAGTTATCCATGCTCCGATTAAGAATGTCTCATTATTAATATATTAATGTTGTTTTTTCAGTTAGTATGTCAGTAATTTGAGCTATTTAGTATTACAAAAATTCAGTATAATATGTTACCTACATAAGCAGTTAGGAGTAGGCTTAATACCGAGTGGACTGAGGATCAGTAACCCTCATAGTACCAAAACTACGTTCCCCCATAGGATAAGTCCCATGTGTGGGCAACATATTTAGTGATCATGCCAGACATGCTTTTATACCCTTTTCAAGGTATATTGGGTCCTCTCGATGGGGCAATATATCAGACTCTATGGATAGCTCTCATGGTTTTATGTCGGTTAATAGTATCTCCCACAATTAGATTCTAGTGCATTGACCAGGTTATCAGTTACAGTTCAGTATTCAGTCTCAGCATGTCATGTACTTAGTCATTGCATTTAGTTAGTTCAGTATTCAGTATATATCAATATTTACTTCATGTTAAGACTATATCATTGGTCGTATTGCTTTGTTTAGTTATGTATATGTTATTCAGCTTATCTTATCATGTATGTTCAGTACCTTTCAAGTACTGACGCATAATCAGCGCTACATCTTCTCGTGATATAGGTTCAGGTCCTCAGCATTCATATCATTCATAGATCGGTTCATGATCTCCAGTTCAGCATCATCAGTGGTGAGTCCTCATTCTTCGAGGACGATTGACATGTTATCTTTCTATTTTTAGTATTTCAGTTTCAGTTTTTTCTAGAAGTTAGTTGGGGGCATGTCCCAACAACTCTAGTCAGTTAGAGGATTTTATTCAGACAAAGCTAGATTCAAATTTGGTTAAGTTTGATCTATGAGTTGTCATTAAACTTAGTTTTATATATTCATATTTAGAATGGGTATTCCCCATCATTTCCCCTTTATGTTATGTTTTAAGCTTCCGCATAGAATTATCTTATTTCAGTTATATTAGTATGCTTATGATATGCCAACATGGTTAGCTTGGGTTCACTCGTGATCCTAAGTCCTGTGTCCACATCCTGGGGCAGCCTCGAGGTGGGACAATTTTAGACCTTCTTCTAGAGTTATCTTTGGATCCACTTGTGTGTGGAATGACTTTTTTCTTTCGATTTTCAGCATTTCACATTTCCTTACAAAAGGATACATGAAATTCAATTATAAAAATAATAATTATATGACTACACATACTAGTTAAACCAATTAAATATATGCATTTGTTTCTTTTTTATAATAATAATCAACATAAGAAGTCCACTGATCTCGTGGAACTCCGGATGGAACATTATCCACAATCTGAGTTTTGCTCTTAAGTGGATCATTTAACACTTCCCATATGTCCAGCCTATTTGCACTCCACTTCTTCAAAATACAATTATAAACATATTCGGAATACATCTATCATTTTCTTCAGAGTGAAATATATTTCTAGATCTTACTAAGAAAAAAAATGAGACAGAGACAAACACATAGATTGTCATTCGGAATTCACCTCAAAATACTTCAAAATGAAATGTTGAACTTCTTGGAGAACTTACTAATAGAATCTTCCTATATGGATATACAAATTAATATCGTATATCTGATATTACTATATTATATAGAATAACTAATTTAAGTTAATACATCCGATGAATCGAAAAGCTAACTAGTGTTAGAAAATAAGGAAGAATTATTTAGCTTACTGTCTGCGTTTGAATCTAGGTAGTTTAATTATTTGCATCACATGCAGCTATTGTTTTGAATGGGCATACTTTAATCAAAGAGGGAAAGTGATCCCAATGTGATTGGTTATTAGCTACACCCTCCATTTCAATATGTTCACCTTACTTTTCTTTTCTAGTCTGTTTTAAAAAAATGTCTCTTTCCTTTTTTGGTAATACTAGTTTCTGGGAACGCGCTCTGCGCGTGTAGCCCGTATTAATGAGTATATAATTTCTTAAAAAAATAAATACTATTAAAAAAATGATTTGAGTTATTTTTTATAAAATATGTCTAATGAGGTTTCTTACTTTGTCTTACTACTAATTGTGACACACCATTCATGACCTCCAAGTGAATGTACTGAGATAATAATATAAGAAGTCAATAAAATAAACTATATTTATAAGTAAAAAAAAAAGCTTGTAAAGCAAAAAGGAAAAGATAACAACTATCTAAATTAAATTTCCCGATAGTGTTAAAAGTTCCTTTTTGTTGGTAGAATAATGTTAGAAGATCAAAAGATTGTATGAGATTAATCCTCTGCAAATCGTAGTGCAATATTAATACTTCTTCAATTAAAAGCTTGAGAGGAGATTATTTACTTTTTGTACCAAAAATGGTGTTAGACTAACTTTGAATGAAAGGAAAACAAAACCTTTCAACTTTTTTACTTTGTCTTTTGAATTTCCTGATAATTATTATGAATGTGTTCAAAATATTATATATATTTTTTATCCACAAGCACTTTAAACTAATTAGTTGATTATAAATATTTAAAACTAACGTGTAAAAGTTTTTATTATTTATATTTTGAAAATCAGGATATTTATGACAATAACTACTATTTTTATATAGAATTTAATTTTCTCTTCATACATAACTTATCCACCATTAATCAAATGTTATATGTTTCACCTTCTTCTATCTTTTTTTTTTTTAAAAAAAAAAAAAGAGTAAACGTTTTATCACATCCATTCTTAAAGATGAAAGGTAATGTATATGTTAAATTATAAGTACAAAGAACAAAAACAAAAGATACACTTTAGCAAGAAAATTAGGCTTTTTTTTTTTGCTTTTGTCTCTATAATGAAAACTGAATATTTGAGCATACAAAATAAAAATCTGAAATTAAAGCAAGTTGCTGACAAAACAACAATTCAACTATATGAAGAGAGATAGAATAGTCTTATTATAATTCCAATTACTACAAATAAGTATAAAACTAACACACCAAGCTCCGATGCTTCAATAGTTGAATTCATTTCTATTCTCATGACTGTATAAGTTGATCTCACAACTTTCACCATAAATTGTGACATTATTTCACCTGTTTAGAGCTCCTACACACAAGAATTGTCAAAGTAGTAAATAAAAGTTTCTTGCAAAAGTTAAATTTATAGGACAAAAATTACGGAAACATGGAAAATTGAAAGGTCAAATACTATTAAAATAAATATAATGTTTTTTTCATTATCTTTATAATAAATAAGTAACAATTAAAAATAATAATTAAAATATTATTATTTAATATTTAATTAATTAGAATGTTTAATTTAACCTAGGGGTAAAATAAATATAATAATTCTTTCATCGTCTTTATAATAAATAACTAACAATTCAAATAATAATTAAAATATAGTTATTTAATATTTGGTTAATTAGAATGTTTAATTTATCCTAGGGGTAAAATGAATCTAACTTTTTATCTTTGGAGCTTCCGAAAAATACGGAATCATGAATAGTCACATGAAAAATTGAAAGGTCAAATACTACTAATAGAACTATAATGATTCTTTAATTATATTTATAATAAATATCTAACAATTCAAAATAATAATTAAAAACAATTCAAATAATAATTAAAATATTATTATTTAACATTTAATTAGTTAGAATGTTTAATTTAGCATAGGGGTAAAATAAATATAATATTTTTTTCATTGTCTTTATAATAAATAACTAACAATTCAAATAATAATTAAAATATTATTATTTAATATTTGGTTAATTAGAATGTTCAATTTAGCCTAGGTGTAAAATGAATCTAACTTTTCATCTTTGGATCTTCCGAAAAAATTACAGAAACATACAAAGTCACATGGAAAATTGAAAGCTCAAATACTATTAATATAATTATAATGATTCTTTCATTATCTTTACAATAAATAAATAACAATTCAAAATAATAATTAAAAAATTATTATTTAATATTTAATTAATTAGAATGTTTAATTTAGCCTAGGGGTAAAATAAATATAATAATTCTTTCATTTTCTTTATAATAAATGACTAACAATTCAAATAATAATTAACATATTATTTTTTAATATTTTTTTAATTAGAATGTTCAATTTAGCCTAGGGGTAAAATGAATCTAACTTTTCATCTTTGGAGCTTCCGAAAAATTACGGAAACATGAAAAGTCACATGGAATATCGAAAGGTTAAATACTGTTAAAATAAATATAATGATTTTTTCATTGTCTTTATAATAAATAAATAACAATTTATAATAATTAAAATATTATCATTTAATATTTAATTAATTAGATGTTTAATTTATCCTAGGGGTAAAATGGTAATCTAATTTTTCATCTTTGGAGCTTCAACTTTTAGTAATATATGATTTAGTATAAACTTTTCCATATGACATGTTTAAGGCCACAAGATTCAAAAAACTTATATACTTTCATAAACTTCGTGCCAAATCAAAACCAGACAAGCAAATTGTAATGGAGGGACTACTATATATTTATAAAGATCACATGATGCAGTTTTTGAACTCTGGTAATTGGATCAATATCCCCTGCCAGAGAAAAAGCAACTGCTGCAGACTGCAAATTCTAGAAAACCATATAAGTTATTGGAATAAATGGACCGTGATTCAAGCTGGAAAGATTTTTCTAGAATTGCCCGCACCTATAAAGCTGGAAAAATTATGCTTTGGTCTAAATTTTATGATAATGATTATAGCTCTGCTATAAAGCCTAGAGTCTGAGGCATATATATATATATATATATATATATATATATATATATGCCCATATAGTTGGTTATGCTGTATTAATTAATATGATGAATAATGTTATGATCACATAACTCATGAAGTATTCTGAGTAATGAAGATTGCAAAGTTCTTGTTGTCATACTTTCAAATAGGAAAGGCAGGGTTCAATTTCCACTTCTCATCTTCTTCTTATTTAGTACTATTAGTAACTAATCGCGTAGTATTATCTTCTTCAATTTTCACTACTACCTATTACTTCATTTCCCTATGTATCTTGATGTTTCGTTATCATCTTTTACCTTTCAAGCTTGTCTTGATTATATTCTTTTGAGTCGATGGTCTAATCAAAAACAATCTTTGTACGCCGCAAACATAGAAATAAGGTTTGTGTGCATCCTATCTTCCTATACCTCACTTGTGGAATTATACCGATATATTACAAAAGGAAAGGTACATAAGTTATACTCCCTCTGTCCCTAATTACTTGTCCATTTTTCTTTTTTTAGTTTATCCCTAATTACTTGTCCATTTTGACAAATCAAGAAAAAACAATTTTTATTTACCTATTATACCCTCAATTAATTACTTTGAAAAATGTAGAACTTCTTGAAAATCTTAAGTTTTTGATTCATCCATTTCATAATCAATAGGGTTAAAATGGTAAACTCACTATGTCAATTATTGTTTTCTTAATAGGTGTGTCAATTCAAAAGTAGACAAGTAATTAGGGACAGAGGGAGTAGTAGATTCAGATACAAAGAACGAACATAAAATTCCGTATAACATTAACAACTCAATTTATTCACCTTCATGACTCCTCAAATTATTATAGCTCTTATGGCTATGAAAACAAACTACTTTGGCAACATGTCATGACACTAAATAACAAGTTTAATACACAACAAACCCGATTTATGATCGAGTCACAACCAAAAATAAAGCTTAATACACAACACAGGCTTACAAGAAAGACAGATCGAAACGGACTGTTATAACTCTCTGGTGCATACAGGATAATCAGAGAATTGGCTCATAATGAGTATCACCATGATTAGTAGTAAAAATACATCCATTTTTAGAAATGTTCACATACAAATGTATAATTGATTGCCTTTCCATCCAATCACCAACCTTCAATATCCTATGTTCTGAATAGAGTTCTTGTTTTTGTCTTTTCTGCCCTTTTTTGCTACTTCTTTTAAATATTTTTGGGAAAATTGAATAGTGCATTAGTTTCACTGATAAAAGCAAAATATTTTCACTCCTATGTTAAGTTGCATTAAGGGTGAACTAAACTAGAGAACAGAGAAAATCAAGAAAAAAATTCAAACAAATAAGATTTACTTGTCTAAATATAATTTTTCAAATTAAACTAGCCAAAGTTTACCTGCTTGACTAATCAGAATTCATGTTGTTTACTGAAAGATTCTTCATTCCTAATACTCAAACCCAAAATCTCTATGGAGGGGTCCAAACCATCCTATCCAGACCCTCGATGATTGTTGAAAGAATTGGCTAAGTCACAATGTCAAGACAAAATATCAGGCTCCACAACTCCAAAAATATACCTTATCACTCCCTATCTAACTCCAAAAGAAGCAGAAAAAAAATCTTGGCTGCAAAGGAAATCAGTATGGTAGTTGTCAAGGGGTAAAGAACTAAAACTGGATGTAATTGTTAGTACTTGTAAGAGTCTGATTTTAGTGTGAGGTCCTAAATGATGCACTTTAACAAAATTGAGTTTTTATCATTTATCAAGATATCTATAATTGCTTGATCCTAATCCTCACTTGCCTTACTCAAAAAGAAGAAAAAGACAAAGTTGGTAATTACCTCTACATCTATCTACAGTTTTATATTTAGAGTCTCTTGCTGGTGCGAAATGTATATAGTTGAGGATGTTGAAGCCCTTTTATAGTTCATAGACACTTTTGTATAGGTAGCTTGTAACGACTCGAAAAACTAGTAAGTGAAACTAGAGCCTAACGAGTGTGTGATTGAATTTGATATGGGGTTTCGTGTTGTTAAATGAGTTCCCGAGCTTAGGTTGAGGGTTTGAGGGGGGTAAACATCAAGGTACGACCTCCCCCCCAAGGACCAACCAAGGGTCCTTGAGGGGGGACCCTAAAGCCTAACCCCAAGGCTGCCCCAACTAGCCAAAAGCTGTCAAAAAGCTTATTCTCAATTAACACTCATGAATGATGGTGATAGAATATTAAGGGTTTCTTAAATATAATGTTGTATCTTGAATTGGTAGGCTTAGGCATCCTCTTCTTGTATAAATGAATGTAATGTGGATTGTTGTATCTTGAATTGGTAGGTTTAGGCATCCTCTTCTTGTGTAATGAATGTGTCTTGACTTAATGAATATGAATCAATAGGCCAATGGAATTCCTTTCATAAATGACTAATGAATGTGTTCTAAGACTAGGTCTTGAATCGATAGGCTTATGGCATTCCTTTCATAATGAGCGAATGGACTAATTTAATGATGACTCTTGAATTGATAGGCTTATGTCATTCCTTTCCTATAGAGTCAATGGACTAATGTAATGATGAATCTCGAGTTGATAGGCTTATGGCATTCATTTCATGAGGATTCAATGAACTATCTTAATAATGTACCAAGATTCGATAGGCTTATGGCATTCCTTTCATGTGTAATAATGTACCTTGGGTCGATAGGCCAATGGCATTCCTCTCAACTACATTAATGTTAATGTGAATGAACTACTCTATGGGAATGGAGGCTAAGCACCGAGTGGATATGGTAAGATGGAAGTTCTCCCCACTTTAGGTTAGGGTTCCAATGAACATCTTTCCTATCCCATAACTATGTGCCCACATAGGTTATTAGCTAGTGGATCCACCTAAGCTAAAATGTTACCGGTCCTACCTTAGGCAAGTAGACCACCTCTTTACGGTGTGGGGCAAGACACCAGATTCCATGTTAAGCTCACATGGTCTATGTTGGTTAAACGCTTATTCCCATCACGTGAGATACATGCTATGGTTGCTTGAGAAGTTCTATGAAGAGTGGGTTGTAGTATGGGATGCCATCCATTCATTGCACGAGTAGGCTTTGAGAAGGCTATCGTGTGATTCTCCAATGTTTTAATGTCTAAAGAATGAATGTGCTCTTAATGAAGCTAATGAAGAATGTTGACTTATATGCTTAATGGGATGATGCATGATTTACTTGGATGGTATTATGAGTTACTTCCTTGTCATGACTTATGAAATGTTTATGTTCCTTATGTATGAGTATTGTCTAAAGATGAAAAGGAAGAATGGTAAGTTCACTTTTGGTGGCCTCAAAGTGGTGCTTAGTATGGATGGTGGTATGGGACACGATTCATACATTGCACAAGTATAGCTTTGGGTTACTTAAGGTGAAAGTTCTAATGTGATGAAATGACTTGTATAATGATTATGCTTGTATATTATACCTCTTATACTTATGTTCATGAAGTTTTCTCAAATTGGCATATAACATGATTTTCAAATAAAATGTCCTTTTTAAGCATGGTTTTGGAATGGCTATCGTACTTAGTACATTAAATGTGCTAACCCAAATTTCTTCTATTTTTCTACAAAGTGTAGGTTCCGGCAAGTGAGTTGATTCTCTCTAGTTCAAGGGCTAGGATTGAGTTCTTCCAAGGCTAGTGGTATGTCCTCATGGATTCGAGGACAAGTGCTTCATTGTTGTTTCTTTTCTTCATTGTACTAGACATTTGTTAGACTTCTATTGTAAAGGGTCATGACTAGTTGATCATTCTACTGGACTCAAGAGTTGGTGAATCTTCATGTTCTGAGGACCGAGACACTTTTACCTGCTTTATGTCTTTCTAGTTTTTGGATGATGTATGTGGTGTATTAGTTACGTCTCAACCACTCCTTTTGATGTTTAGATGACTTGTTGAGACTATGTTAGACTTCCATTTTGTTAAACTATTTTATGATATATGATTTCTACTCTTGATCACCTTATTTCTATTTTCTTGTGTGATGTGTTCTAAGTGTCTTATGTAGGGCCTTTTGAGGTTCTATGCGCCATGATACACCTAGGGTATACTTAGGGTCGTGACACATGGAGTGGGAGAAAGTTAAATTAGGAGAAATTTGATATCCTATATTATCTTATATTAATTTTTCTCTTTTGTCCACTGGGTTCAAACACCTAAATCCTGAAGCCAAGAAAGAGCGAACTAAAGGGTACAATGGTGATTCGTCCATTAAGCTTGGTGAAGCCAACAAATGTCGCCAATTGGGATGTAAAAGAAATCCTCGGTTAATTTTGTGGAAAGCATAAATAACTTGGAAGGGGGAGAAAGTGTATCTTTTTTAGAGTTTTTACTTTTTATCATTGAGAAATAGAGTATTCATCTTTGTTCTTAGTTTGGGTTTTTTTGCTACTATTGTAATCGACAATTAAAGGTTGAAATTGAAGTGGGTGTTGCTGATTATTATTTAACTTACATATATTGATGGCTGCTAACATCATAGGTATAATTTCTTTGATTTTTATGATGTGTGGTTGAAAGCCCAACTCTAGGGTGTGTGATTATGGGGTTGTGTGTTTATTTAAATCAGTGGGTCTCTTCTCTTGCTCTATTTTATTGTTGTTTAGCCATGGATTTGAGATGTTTAGAGTGAACTTTATTTAAGGGTTAATGTGGCCAACTTAATCCTACTCTAATTCTCCAATTGGTGTTTGAAAGATACTAATAAGAGTGCATAATTAACTCAATGTGTGGAACTAAGGTTTGATTCTAGTCGCAAAAGCAAGGTAATGTTTTGATTTGTGAATTACATAGATGAGACCGAAGTGATATTCTATGAACTAATGTTATGAGATCGAAAGCATATTAGTGTTACTAATGATTACCCACATTATCCATAGTTGTTGAGCTTTACTGAGCAAGCAATTGTACCCCTAGTTGATAGCAATGCAAACCCCACACCCCTAGATTCAATCTCAATAGTCTGAACCCCTGTTTTCGTTAGTTTATTGGTTATACTTGATTCTAAATTTTCTTGTTAAATTTTGTAGATTAATCCACCCACTTGATCTAATCACTACAATGAATTAGTCGCGTCTTAATTTGCTCGTTGAATTCCTATCCTTACATCACTCCCTGTGGGATTTGACCTCGACTATTAGTTGGGTAAATTTATTGACAACGACCGCCTACTCTTCTTATTGTGTTCAGAAAAAATGGCACCGCTACCAGGGAGTAGCAGCTAAGAATTCAATTTATGAAGTTAATTTGTGTACTCATTTGCTTGTAGTTGAACACACTTACACTTGGTTTTGTTGTTGTGTCCTAGTGGTAGGTAGGGAAGTGAGTATAAACGGTGGCGATGATGCTAGTCGCAATGGGATAGATAATGATGCAGAGATATGCATGACATGAATATGTTTCATCAAGAAGATTTGAGAAATTCGGCTACCTCCTGCTCCAAAGAATGTTACATTTAGTGTAACCGAACCAGTGTTGTAGCTAATCAAAATGAGAGGGTTTCAGAGGTTTTAAACATGAAGACCCTTATGACCATCTTTGCAAATTTTTGAACGTGTGTGGAGATTTTATTGTTGAAGGCATTTCACAAGAGTCTAATTGTAACACCTCGGCTAAGGAAATTTACCCGAATTAGTGAGGGGTATTTTGGTCTTTTCCTTACCCCTTCAAATTTAAACATTTTAAATATTATTGTAGGGTCTAAACTGATTTGGGTCAATTTTCACAATCCTAAATACGCTTAGGGTTTTAGAGAGAAGTTCAAGAAGAGAAAAAAAAAGGAGAAAAAAAGGAAAAGATTTAAGCGCTCAAGGGTTTCTTGTAATCTTCGAGGGGTTTTTGCCAAGGATTCAATCCAAATGAGGTATGTAAGATTTCATAGTGATGGGTTCGTTCACCCACACGCCAATGATGGGTTTTCACTTTCAAATTCATCCATGAGATTGAGTATATTGAGGTTCTTGATGAAATTCTTGAGGTGTTGTTCTTAGTTCTTGAATTATGATATTTGGTTGAGTTCTTCGGGCGAGAATATTGTTAATGATTATTGTTATTGAGGGTCTTCAAGTATGTTTTCGTGTAATTAAGTTGGGTAAACGAATCTAAGAGGCTTTGGAAGAAACCATTCGATTTTAGGTGAATTAGGGTCAGAAAATGAGAAACAAAATTCGTCGGGTTTTATGGGCGGGAGAGATAGCGCGCCGCGCTAGCAATGCGCCAGGAAGTTGCCTCTAAAGTTTGGGGGCTGGCTCCCCGCGCTAAGCAGTGCGCCTCAACCCGGGAGACACGAACATCAATAGATTGGTCCAGATGGCCCATCTTGAATAGCGTGGCCTGAGTCATTGGTGGCAGAAAAGCACCATTAGCTGCAGGAGAGGAGGGAGCAGTAGAAGAACTACAAGGGATAGAAGTGGAAGTGCTAGGGGTACTTGTAGGCTCACTGGCCTGAGTAAGAGGGATTGTGTCAGTTTGCAACATCTCCATATCACCACCGGTGAAGTGTTCATCAGTGCAACTCTCCACTTCTCATCGTTGTCCCTGGTGTCCTCGGCCTCAATCCTCCGGATGTAAGTAGAGGAAGTGGGAGTCACTTCCATATCCGTCTTCTCTATCAATGTAACCCTAGCAAGCCGGCACATCTCTGTGATCAACAAAGGGAACAAGAAAGAAGTCTGACTATGCTTGGCCCTCATGGCCACCTCCAGCTCAATAGTCAAACTGAGACTTAGTCTATCCCGGTCCATGATGTAGCCCAACAATGCAACCTTCTAATGCCTGAGTATAGACTCCTTCAGTGAGGGTATGAAAGTGCTGATGATAAACCCGAACCAAGACCTGACAGCCACGTTTAGATCCTTCTTCTCTATTGGTACTCCTGCCGCAATCCATGGCAGTGTAATATCTGAGATTTGACGATATACCAACCTTTCAAGTCATCTAAGGTCTTCTTCTGTATCTGATCCACTAAGATGAGGATTACATTCAGTAGATCGGTGCAATTGGGGTTACTCAGACTTCACCCACACCAGGCCCATAATTTAAAGCAGTTAACACACGGGATTTCACAATTATACGCTAAAATAAGAATAAATAGGATATGACTGGGAATACATTAACAACAATCATTCAATCAACCAATCTTACACAAATAATTCAACAGGGAGACGATCAAGCATAGGAAACTACTAAAAATTTAAATCGGAGTTCAAATCAGTAACCTCAAGATCAGATAAAGGAATACTAGGCTAGCGAATCAACAAGTGAAAAACACACAAATTCCACTCCCCCCCCCAAGAAATTGATCCCCACACAAAAATAACAAGCACTAAGATCTAAAATATGGTTGTGAAAGTGCAAAGGTAAAAAAATATGAAATGAGGGAAGTTTTTGAACTTAAAAACAGTTAAGGCCTTTATGACACTTCAGTTCACGTGCCAGTCGGCGACACCCACTTATGTCACCGACCATTCGGTGATGTACGGAATTGCGCTTTTGCTCGCCGAATCTTACAGAAACTTCACTCATTTAGTTGGTCAAAATGGCGATCCAGATCGAGCTCGCCGACTTGTTCGGCGAGTCACTGATTGATGCCTTGGCTCGCCTAATTCCTCATCTTCCCAAAATTTTGAATTTTCATCCTGCATATCTAACACCCGTTATTCAAACAACAATATTTAAAACTCAAAAACTTGGGTTGCTTCCCATGAAGAGCCTTCTTTAACGTCATGGAATGATGAAGATACGCTTTCAAGCTGTATTCTTTGGGTTGACCATGGTATCACTTGGTCATTCTCATTTTGGTCTTGGGTTCACATGAGTTGAGAGTGACCCATTTGTGTTTCCAGCTAGTTAATCGATATTGAATGTGAAGTTACTATTTTTTTTAGAGATGAGACGTCATATTTCATTTCCTTTAGCACTTTGTCCAACCCTTCCACTTTGTTGAGAATGCGTGCCAGCATATTTTCAATGCAAATGTTTTTTGGATCAGCCCTCTGCTCTTTTGGCTTTTGACGCTCATGGGGAGGCATATATCTCTCTTTGTCCCCGTCTCTCTCTCTTAAATTTGTGCCACGTTCACGTAATTCCCTATCACGGTCTCTCCAACTCTTATCATGCTTTCGATTCCAACCTTGGTATCCACCCGACCTTGGATAATTTGGGCAGAAAGCTCCTCCTTAATTTGCTAAGAAGTGTACCTCTTCATGGTACATAGCTTCAAATTTCGCTTCATTGGGATTTGCTCCACTAACTCCAACTGCATTCACAGCCTTAGAACCACTACCCATGACATGTTTCGACAATAGATCCATTTGGGTCATCATTTTAGAGATATTTTCATCCTGAGACACTTGATCTTCCCTAGTATACCAAGAACGGTTAATCTTCGTCATCCCATCAAGAAGAGTAGATTACATTTCAAATGGTTGTTGCATAATTCCTCCTTAGGCAAGCTGATCAGCCACACCCTTGTTGACTGAATCTAGACTCCAGTAGAGATGGTGTATCAACACGTAGTTCGGGAGTCTGTGCGTTGGACATTGGAGCAGAAACTTTTGAAACCTCAACCACGTCACATGAATTGGTTCCCCATCCAATCATTTGAAGCCTTGAATATTATCTCTCAATGTCATCATCTTCGAGAGAGGAAAAAACCTTGCATAGAATGCATCAGTGAGCTCGTCCAAAGAAGTAAATGAAATGAGTGTTCTAATCATTTGTAGAAGTAAATATGTTTGAAATAATTAACGTAAATAGCTGGGGTTTGACAACTAGTGTTAGTTGGGGGATTAGAGTGAGCAATTAACAACTACGGAAACAAGGGGTAATCAAGTAAAATGGTATCTTTGGAGATGTGATTGATTTAATGCCAATTTCGCTAAATGGGTGGTTAATATTTACTAGAACTCAATGAATCTTAGTAGGTAGGCTAGGCTTTAGATGCAATAGCCATATATCAATCAGCTATCACGAATTAAGCGAGTTCTCTTGAACCTCGACTAGCATAACAATTATGAACAACCCAAAACCTCAATTAATCTACTCTCTCGAGCTAGATTGGTAGGATTGAATTTAGACTCACTTTCTCAATCTGAATCCACAATAACCCAATCATTATAATCATCAATTGATAGTTTTAATTCTAAAACCTCTTTCTCAAGCAATGCCTAGAATACTAAACTAAAATTACATTTGCAACTACAATTCATGAATTAAAACTCAACTATTAATCAAACCCACATCAAATCAACAATTAAATCAATAAATACTAACACCCATAGTCTAATTGAAATATTAAATCACATAATCACACCCCAAAGAATGAGGGTTTTAGCCACGCATCATAAAAAGCAAGCAAATGTTACCAACTATGTTCTCCATCACTATGCTTGGAATCAGTTCAAAATTAAAAACCCAATCTAAATCTCTACTCAAAAATACTAAAAACAATGTTTAGAATATCTTGGATAAAAAAAAGCAGAGTTGTAATGTGAGGGAACTGCGTCAAAACTTTGGAACTCCCTTTACTCCTTTTTAAAAATCACATTTATACTCTTCTAGATTTTTAGTTTTATGACCGATCGATGGAGTAAGTAAAGAATCGCCGACCAAGTCGGTGATGCGCCAAATGTCCTCTTTCATCGCCTTCTTTAATTGTGTCATCACCATTCACCTTCTGTAACTTTAGGCAATCGAGATCTCCATCGATGATCTATTCGGCGCTTCACCGAGTTAGCTTTTTCTCTGGGATGGCCTTCGGAAATTTTTAGCTAGTTGAGAACCACTTGGTGGTTCACCGAGTGCTCTTGGCGATTGTCAGCCTTTCTTTTCTTCAAACTTTTCAGCTTCTCTGCTCTTTTTTACCCAGTAATGTCATTGCCTTACTCTTTTGCCGTCATTACTGAAAATTAGCATCTTAACATCAATTTAGAACATAAGATAGGCATTGAGGACACTAAAACTATGAATATTAAGACCTAAATGAGTTGAAATCCCCGACTCATAAGTAGGAACCACCCAGGAGTGTCGTGATGGCTCCATTGGCTGCTTCAAGTGTGGTCAGAATGGTCACTTCATGGTAGAGTGCCCTAAGAACAGGCAGGGTTGTTGTAATGGGGGCAATAGAGCACAATCTTCTTCAGTGGCTTTTCCACACAGAAATGCACTTACATGATCTACTTCAAGGACAGGCGAAGGAGGAAACTGTCTATATGTTATCACCAGTTGCCAAGAACAAGAGAATTCGCCTGATGTTGTCACTGGTATGATCGAAGTCTTTACTTTTGATGTATATGCTTTACTAGATCCAGGTGCGACTCTATCTTTTGTGACTCCATATATTGCTATGAGGTTCGATATAATTACCGAACAACTTCTTGAGCCCTTTAGTGTTTCCACACCGGTTGGTGAGTCTATTCTACCCGATAGTGTTTATCGTGATTATACTAATACTGTCTATCTCAAGGACACCATGGCTGACTTAGTTGAGCTAGATATGGTGGACTTTGATGTTATTCTAGCTATGGATTGGCTTAATGCATGTTATGCCTCAGCTGATAGTAGAACTCGAGTAGTTAAGTTCCAGTTTCCTAATGAGTCAGTTATTGAGTGGAGAAGTAGTTCAGTAATGCCTAAGGGTCATTTTATTTCGTATCTTAAGGCCAGAAAGTTAGTCTCCAATGGGTGCATCTACCACTTATTCCGAGTTAATGACTCTAGTGTGGAGACACCACCTATTCAGCCAGTTCTAATTGTGAGTAAGTTTCCAGAGGTCTTTACAGATGATCTTCCCAGGGTCCCTCCTGAGAGAGATATAGACTTCGGTATAGATATTATTCCTGATACTTGTCCTATCTCTATTCCACCATATATAATGGCTCTAAGTGAATTGAAAGAGTTAAAAGAGCAGCTGAAAGGCCTTTTTGATAAAGGCTTCATTCGTACAAGTGCCTCACCTTGGGGTGCTCCGGTCTTTTTTGTGATGAAGAAGGATTGTTCACTTAGGATGTGTATTGATTACCACCAATTAAACAAGGTTACCATTAAGAATAAGTATCCATTTCCGAGGATTGATGATCTATTCAATCAACTTCAGGGTGCCACCTATTTTTCTAAGATAGACCTCAGATCTGGCTATCATCAGTTGAGAGTAAAAGAGAGTGACATTCCAAAGATAGCTTTCAGGACCCGTTATGGTCATTATAAGTTTCTAGTTATGCCTTTTGGTTTAACATATGCTCGTGTAACGTTCATGGATCTTATGAACATAGTGTTTAAGCCTTATCTTGATATGTTCTTTATCGTATTCATTGATGACATTCTGATTTACTTAAGGAATGAGGAGGATCATTCTAGTCACCTAAGAATAGTTCTCTAAACTCTCAAAAATAGAGAGTTGTATGCCAAACTCTCTAAATGTGAGTTTTGGATTAAGTTTGTGACATTTTTAGGCCACATTAATTGTGGTGATGGGATTCGAGTTGAAACTCAAAAGATTGAGGCATTGTAGAACTGGCCTAGACCCACATCTCCAACGGATATTAGGAGTTTCTTGGGATTGGCTAGTTATTATAAGAGGTTTGTCGAGGGGTTTTCATCTATTTCATCCCCGTTGACTAAGTTGACTCAGAAGACAACAAATTTTCAATGGTATGAAGATTATGAGAAAATCTTCCAAGAATTGAAAACGTGGTTAAGTACTACGCAGTGCTGACCTTACTGGAGGGTACATAAGGCTTTGTTGTGTATTGTGATGCATCCAGAATTGGAGTGGGTTTTGTATTGATGTTGAATGGCAAAGTTATAACTTATGCCTCCAAACAACTTAAGATACACGAGAAGAATTACCCAACCCATGATTTAGAGTTGGTTGTTGTAGTGCTTGCTTTGAAAATATGGCGTCACTATCTCTATGGTGCTCATGTTGATGTGTTCATCAATCACAAGAGTCTTCAGTATGTATTCAGTCAGAAAGAGCTTTATCACAGATAGAGGACGTGGTTGGAATTACTCAAGGATTATGACATGAGTATTCTCTATCACCTAAGTAAAGCTAATGTTGTTACTGATACTTTAAGCAGGTGGTCTATGGGAAGTACTACCCATGTTGAGGAAGGCAAGAAAGAGTTAGCAAGGGTGTGCACAGACTTACACGATTGGGAGTTTGGTTAATGGATTCAAATAAAGGTGGAGTTGTGGTGATGAATGGGGCGGAGTCATCGCTAGTGTCTAAAGTGAAAGAGAAACAAGACCAAAACCCTATTTTGCTTGAATTGAAGGAAAATGTTCATAAGTAGAAAGTGGTGGCTTTTGAACAAGGGGGAGATGGTGTATTGAGGTATCAAAGTAGATTGTGTGTACCAAAGATGGATAAGCTTCAAGAGAGGATCATGAAGGAAGCTCATAGCTACATATACTCTATTTATTCGGGTTCCACAAAGATGTATCGTGACTTCATAGAGGTCTATTGGTGGAGTAGCATGAAGAGGTATTGCAGAGTTCGTTGCTAAGTGCCCAAATTACCAACAAGTAATGTAGAGCACCAGAGGCACAATGGTGTGGCTCAGAACATAGATCATCTGGAATGGAAGTGGGAGATGATCAATATGGATTGTATTACTGGATTACCGCGGTCTCGCAGGCAGCATGATTCAATTTGGGTGATTGTAGATCGAATAACTAAATTAGCCCATTTCTTATTGGTAAAGACTATCTTTTCAGTAGAAGATTATGCCAGGTTCTATATTCAAGAGGTAGTAAGACTTCATGGAGTTCCGGTGTCCATTATTTTGAATAAAGGTGTGTAATTTACTGCACAATTTTGGAAGTCTTTCCCAAAAGGTTTGGGTTCGAAGGTAAATTTGAGTACTGATTTTCATCCTCAGACTGATGGTGAAGCAGAGCGCACAATTCAGTCTTTAGAGGATATGATGAGGGTGCGTGTGATCAATTTCAAAGGTAATTGGGATGATCACTTACCTCTCATTCAGTTTTCTTACAATAACAGTTATCACTCTAGTATCTAGATGACTCCCTCTAAGGCTCTTTATGAGAGAAGAGGTAGATCTCTTATTAGATGGTTTGAGGTTGGTGAGGCTGGGTTAATATAACTAGACTTGGTCCATCAAGCTATAGAGAGAGCGAAGATCACTCAAGAAAGGTTGAAAACAATGCAGAGTCGTCAGAAATCCTTTACTGATGTTAGGAGAAGTGACGTGGAGTATGAGGTGGATTATTGGATTTATTTTGAAGGTTTCACCCATGAAGGGTGTTATGAGGTTTGGCAAGAAGGGAAAGCTTAGTCCCCGGTATATTGGTCCTTACATGATATACAACAGGATTGGTAATGTATCCTACGAGTTGGAGCTACCATAAGAATTAGCAATAGCCCATCCGGTGTTTCACATTTATATATTGAAGAAGTGTATTGGAGATCCTTCACTTATCATACCAATTGAGAATATTGGTATTAAGGACATCCTATCTTATGAGGAGATTCCCGCTGAGATACATGATCGTCAGGTTTGCAAGTTGAGAACCAATGAGGTAGCATCATTCAAAGTCTTATGAAGGAATCACTTTGTTGAGAAAGCTACTTGGGAGACTGAGGAGGATATGAAGAAGGGATACCCACATCTCATTCATGGAAGAATGTTCTCAAGGGGGGCATATTGTAACACCTCAGCCTTAGAAAGAGCTAAATTTAGAAAGGGCTAATTTGAGATTTGTTCAACATAAGCTTAAGTTGTGAGTTTTGGGTCAACTTTAAACAACCATAACTTGATGAGTTAGGTGGCCCATAAGATATCAAATGAAAGGTCTTTGAATCATCCTTCCAGCGCCACCAAGTTTGCTAAATTTCTAGTTTGGGTGATGGAGATATAATCTTTTGAAGTCAGCATGTGCAATTACGGAAATTTACCCGAATTAGTTAGGGGTATTTTGGACTTTTCCCTTCAGCTTTAAACGTATTTGATAATATTTTAGGGGTCTAAACTATTTTGGGTCAGTTTTCACAATACTAAATACGCTTAGGGTTTTAGAGAGAAGTTCAAGAAGAGAAAAAATAGGAGAAAGAGATGAAAAGATTCAAGTCCTCAAGGGTTTCTTGCAATCTTCGAGGGGTTTTCACCAAGGATTTGATCCTAACAAGGTATGTATATTTTCATAGTGTTGGGTTCGTTCATCCACACGCCAATCATGAGTTTTCACTTTCAAACTGCATCCATGAGATTGAGTATATTGAGGTTCTTGATGAAACTCTTGAGGTGTTGTTCTTAGTTCTACAATTATGATGTTTGGTTGAGTTCTTGAGGCAAAAATCTTGTTAATGAGAATTGTTCTTGAGGTTTTTTGAGTAGATTTATATGTAATTACGTTGGGTAAACAAATCTACGAGGGTTTGAAAAAAACCATTTGATTCGAGGCGAATTAGGGTGAGAAAATGAAAAACAAAATTCGTTGGGTTTTCTGGGCAAAATACTGGTGCGCCACGCCAGCAGTGCCCCAGAAAGTTGCCTCTGAAGTTTAAGGCCTGGCGCCCCACACTACTCAGTGCGCCAGGGTTACTTGCCCTGTCCTATTTTCAGTCATTTGCTCCGTCTAGGTTCTTTTGAAGTGTACCTTCACTCCTTTCTGATTTTAACTACTCTAAACTACATCTAAAAATTGAGATATCCTTCATAACATGAATCAAAACCCTTGAATTCATAATTCAAATTCAAGGTAGGGTTAAGAGTAAAGTCTTGAGAGTTCTTTCGAGTCATTTTTAGAAGTCTTTTACAATCTCTTAAAACTTCTTTTAAGACTTGAGTGCTTGAGTATGAGGATGAGTAAAGTTGAGTTTCATTTTTCAAAATGAATATATGGGAACTAAGTATTCCCAACGAGTAAATGTTTTTACATTTAAAATGATGGGAAACATCGATTTTCGAATGAGCTCATGAGGAGTTTGAGTACTATCTCTTTTAACATAAATCTTTTGAATAATAATCTCAAAGTCCTCATAAGCCATGTATCCAACGTAGGTAGGAAAGGTCATACTTTTTAGATGATTCCTTATTTCTTTTTAAGCATACCTTAGTGGATCCACTTAGTTGAGGATAAGTGTGGCAGTGAAATCGGGAGGTGCCGTACCGGTACCATTCCAACTTGGTCCATTAGAGATACGGTACCATTTCGACAAGCTCCGGCGAGGTTCATTACGAAGGGGAACTGGGACGGAAACTGGGTTTAACCGGTTAGTCCCGATCTAGAAAGTGTCGATTCCGGTTCCTGTTCCGGTCCGAACCGGTGCAGTCTGGTTCGAGCCAAGGAATTTTTTTTAAAAATTAAATTGTTATATAGTCGTTGGCAAGCTGTTGGGTAACGGGTATTGGGTCCCACCGAACGGCTGTTTCACACACTAACCTCCCAAAACACCCCCTACCCTTCCCCCAAACTTTTTTTATTACCCCGAACTTTTAAAATTTACATTTTTATCCTATTTTTTAACTATAAATACCCCCAATCTTTCATTATTTTTACTCACAAATATTCTTCATCTTCAACTCTCTCAACTCTTAAGTCTCTAATCTCTTATTCTCTTTTAAATTACAAATTATATTAGTTCGAAAGATTTGATGGATTACTAGTTTGGTCTTTGGCCCTTCAAAATTCAACTTTCATGTATCAATTTTTGTCTTTCGGTCATACACGTCTACTTTTTTAAGTAGACTTTTGGTACATCCATTCCTACACACATCTTTTTGCATTTAATTTCCATATTATATATAATTTACTTATTTAGTTATTTATTTGTTTGCATTTAATTATTTATTTATTTAGTGAGTAATTAGTTTCTAGTCTCTACTTATTTAGTTATTTATTTATTTGCATTACATTTTCGTATTATATATAATTTACTCACTTTTCATATTTTAATATGGATTCCAATAAAAAAATGTTGGCAAAGGTAAAACAACTATATATGATTCGGTCACTAATTTATTTACCTCAAATTCCAAGAAAATAAAAACCAATAGTTCTTCTAAATCTAAAACTAGACAAGTAGCACAAGTAAGTATAAATACGGAAGATTTTACACATGTTGATGAAACAGTTTTTAATATTGAAAGTAATATTGGATTAGATCCTTATCATGAATCTTTACAAAAAAGGTTTGGTAATTTTGATGAAGAAGTAAAACATGATAATGTTAGTGATAATATTGATACTTTTGATGATAATGATGATGAAACTGAGCCAATTACGGCTACTACTCCCAGTCTCGCTCCCAGTCCCGCTCCCTTTCGTTGTCCTGCTCCCATTCCCCCGTACATCCTAAGCCTATGGTAGAACGAGCTAAAAAATCATTTGTGTGGCAATTCATGTCTCAGAATGAAGATAAAATACAAGGTATTTGTAATAAATGTAAACATAGAATGAATCATAAGATTGTGGGAAAACAGGGTGGGATGAGACATTTGACTAATCATTTAATAGGATGCTGTAAAAATAAATTTTTGCATGCTAAAGTTGTAGCCGAAGCTAAAAAGAATGGTACCACCCATCCTAGTGTGACTGTAGGAGTAGGGGGGTCTAATATGGTCCAAGCACCATTAAATCCTTCTAATGTTTCTGGCCCTAGTACACAACGCTCATATAGTAGAGAAAGAGATCATAAAGAATTACCTAAAATAATTGTTGTTATTGGCTTGCCTTTTAGTTTTTCTGAAAATCGTGGTTTTATTCATTATATTCAAATTGTGTATAATCCACATTTTAAAGGGTTTACAAGAAACACAATTAAAAAGGCTATCTTTGATTATCAAGCTCAACATTTCAATATCTTCGTTGTTTATTTTATTATAATACTTGTAAAATAGTTATTACTTCTGATATGGGTCGTAATGTAAATGGTAATGATTATTTCACTATTACTGCACATTGGATCGATGAAAATTGGATCATGCAAAAAAAAAATTAGGTTATAAATGTTGTGAAATGCATAAAACCGGTAGTTACATAGCTCAAACTATTGTAGATGTTTTATAAAACTATGGAATTTGTGATAAATTAATTAGTGTCACATTAGATAATGCTTCTAATAATACATCTGATGTTGAAATACTAAATCCGACCCTTTGCCCTATTTATATTGATGGTTTTCATATTAGGTGTGTTGCACACATATATAATTTGATTGTTATAGATGTTATAACAATGTATAATGATGGTTGCATAAAATGTGAAACTGCATGTCATTTTATTTTTAAATGTCAAGTTAAGTCTAGACGTAGAGAATTTGAAAATCGTTGTCGTGAATTTAATCTTCCACCTATAAAAATTCTAAAATCAGTGTGTTGTAGATGGAATTATTTATTTGAAATGCTTCAAGTTGCTTATGAATATTGGAAACCTTTACAAATGGTTTGGAATGCTCATAATTCAAATGTGAACTATAGACTTGATGAAAATGATTGGAATGACGTAAAAGAACTTGTAGAATTCTTAAAAGATTTTTATTTAGATACAAAACAAATTTCTGGACTTTATTATCCGACTATTTGCTCTGTTTTACCAAATATTTGTGTTATTTCTAGTAAATTTTATAAATTCAAAAATAAACCAAGATTTGAAGATTCTGTTAAGAAGATGATTGAAAAATTTTAAAAATATTTTTTTCCTATTCCTCAAATTTATTTAATAGCTTGTTTGTTAAACGCACATTACAAAGATGTAGGTGCAACACGAATGGTTGATAAAATATATTTCAATTTATATATTCAAGATTTTAAAAATACCTAGTTGTCAAGAAGTTAAAGATAGTATAAATATTGAAGCTAGAATATTGTATGACTTTTATAATTCTAATAGAAGAAATGTAGTATGTAATGAAGAACTGGAAAGTTCTAGGTGTAAATATAATGAAGATGATATGCTATATGGTTATCTTGAACTTTCTCATAATGATAAAAATAATTTTGATGCATATATTAATAAAAATATAGAAACTATTAAGGATTCACAAGGTTTACCTTATATTCTAAATTGGTGGAGCAATCGCACCAACTGATTTCCAAAACTTCAACCGGTGGCTCGAGATGTGTTAGTTATTCAAGCATCTTCAGTAGCTTCAGAAGGCGCTTTTAGTGCAGCAAGATTTCAAATTGGAGAGCATAGATATTCATTAGCTGCATATAGCTTGGAGATATCGGTACTATTTAGAGATTGGATTAATGGCAAGAGAAGGAGTTATGGGCTTCCAACTTTACCTACAAAATTTGAAAATGATATTGATGAAATGTTGCAAGATTT
The DNA here is from genome assembly GCF_000226075.1 of Solanum tuberosum. Classification (NCBI taxonomy): domain Eukaryota; kingdom Viridiplantae; phylum Streptophyta; class Magnoliopsida; order Solanales; family Solanaceae; genus Solanum; species Solanum tuberosum. The sequence continues at coordinate 1,557,063 of NW_006238972.1, read as the reverse complement.
TAGTGACGACGACATTGATGCATTGGAGGAACTAGCCGATCAACCGATTTCAGATTATGTTACTAGAGAAATGTTAAATGATTTAAGAAAGGATTGGCTTGGTAGCATGAACTATTTGTATGAGTATGATAATTTGATGTCTAATTAAAACAGAACCCTTCCTAGAAGGTGGCTGTGTAGATTAGGTCATCTAATCCTCTACTAATATTTTGTAACTCAAATTGTACTATTTAATTAATATTAATAAAACTATAAGCTATTCACCTTAATTTTTTATTATTAGTGTCTTCAATTATAATACAAAGTCTTTTTTTAATTATATTTTCAATTTTCAAATGACAAAGTTATAAAATAGGTACTTCTAAACTTCTAAAGTTTGAAATTTAAACTATTAAAGTTTAAAATTTAAACTTTTAAAGTTTAAAATTTAAACTTTTAAATTTTAAAGTTTGAAATTTAAACTTTTAAAATTTTAAAGTTTGAAAATTAAATTTTAAACTTTTAAAGATTCAATTAAACTTTCATACTTTAAAAGTTTGAAATTTAAACTTTTAAACTTTAAAAGTTTAAGTATAAACTTTTAACCTTTTAAAGTTTAAAAGTTTGTATTTTGAACTTTAAAAGTATAAAAGTTTAAATTTCAAACTTTAAAACTATAAAAGTTTTAATGATTGATTAATTTTCCTAATTTTTTAATTTTAATGATTAATTTTTTTTAAAAAAATGGTCGTTATCCTGGTTATTGGTCTGGTTCGGTCTCGGTATTGTACCGATCCGGGACGGAATACAACTATATTTCTGGAACTACCGGTTCCGGTCCAGTCCGGTTCCACTCCCTTTCCTCCAATTGGACCTCGGTTTCGGTTCGATTTCGATCGATGCTGGTTCGGTAGGTCCATTACCAGTACCGCTTCCAGACTTAGTTGTGGATGTCTTATACTCCGGCAAGGTATAGGACATTTCTGGCAGTGTGGGCAAGACGATGTATCATCACATAGCTCATAGTGATGGTTGTCGGTTAGATAATCTTCCAAATAAGAATTATTATTTTATTTTTGGAAAGGTGTGAAAATTGCCCCTAAACTATACGAAATAGACCACTTATACCCTCCGTTACATTTTGGGATAAAAAATGCCCCTGCCGTTATCTTAAGACACCACCAATACCCTCAAGAGTTAACACCCAAATTTTTTATTGATATGGCAAGCCACATGGGACTAATCCTTCCACCTAAGCATTGCCAACTAGGATTCACTACAAAAGAGCTAGACCTCTAAGGGTGACATCAGTCACCATAAAAGCCCAAAATATAGTCACTAAAGGGTTTTTAACATTGAATTTTGATTTTGTGTCTTTTTCTTCATTGTTTTTAAAAAACCAAAAATGATATCGATCGAGGAGGAGTTTGAAGACGTTTTATGTTTTGTTTTTATGTCATATGTAAATGTATAAAATATACAATGATGCATTATGTATTAGGAGATTTGAATCGAGAAGTAATTTTGATGATTTTCGTAATAATATTGGATGTTTTAAATATTGATAGTGCAAGTTATTTATTTTAGAAAAATTAGGTTGCAACCAAGAATTAATTATCATATTTTTTTGTTAGAAAAATAAGTTTTACCAGCGAATGGTTGTTGCAACCTTAGTCACCACTTATAATAATTCATAACCTTTGGTGGCAATATTTAGGGGTTTTGTGGTGACTTTGTCGCCGCAAAAGGTCAAGTTCTTTTGTAGTGAATTCTAGTTGGCAACGCTTAGGCGGAGGAATTAGTCCTATTTGACTTGCCATATCACTAAAAATTAAGTTAGTTAACTTTTGAGGGTATTTGTGGTCTCCTGTGATAACGACGGGGGTATTTTTTGTCCAAAAATCTAATGGAGGATATAAGTGGTCTATTTCACATACTTTAGGAGTATTTTTTACCTTTTTCCGTTGTATTTTTGAACACATTAAATTATTTTCTACTGTTTAAATTGTTTTATATAAACTGCATCTTTATTGTTGCTTTTATACTGCATTGAGTTGAGTATCCATGAGTTGAGGTTGAGTTGAGTAGAGTTGAGGTGAGTAAGTTTCTTTTTTCCAAGTTCAAGATTTTATATTATGTTCAGTGTTCCCCTTACATGCTTGTACATTCAATGTACTTATGTTATTTGGCTTGCATCATTTCATGATGCAGATACAGGAGATCAGGGTCATCAACAAGCGCTTCGTTGATACTACAACAATTTGAGTTAGCTTTGGTGATCCTCTTTGCTTCCAGAGGATTCCATTTACTTTTCAGTTTTGTTAGGATGTCGTTGGTCTTGTCCCGACTTCCATCTTTTTCATTTAGAGGATTCATAGATAGATATACAGTAGAAGTTGAGGAGTCTTTTCATTTCTTTGTTAAATGTTTAAAGACTTAAGTTGCCTAATTCTAGATAGTTGAATATTCTATTATATTATGAGTTTGTTATTTTGAGTTAAAGCTTTGCATTTGATTTCATGTGGTATTGAGTAAGTCTTCCGCTAAGTATTGAGCTAGGCCAAAGGTTTGCTTGGGGCTAACAATGGTTCTCGAGTGCCAGCCACTTCCAGAGTGTAGGCTCGGGGTGTGACACTATTCGGCTGAGGTTGTTCCCTTTTTCTTTGATAGGTGAAGTTACTAAATTATTAATCGACCTACCGCATAATTTTATCAAGAATTGACTAATTCATTTCCATAGAGGTTTTTCCCTCCTTAAAAATAATGATATTCAGGGACGACATTCAGAACTTCAAAAGAGTAAATGGGAACCCATGCATGAAGGGTATTGATACAATACCCGAACCATGGTTTTTCAAACAAGTTGTTGCTGCAATACTTCTATCGCAGTCTTGATCTGGTAAATAAATGATTGGTTGACCATCTCATTCAAGGCGGTATAGTAAGACAACCATTTGTGGTGACATCAAGATTACCTTATGAAATGAAAAAGATTAATCAAGCATTGCATACTAGTGAAGATCATGTATCTCTTCCACATTTGGGAATGTTCAAAGAGCAAGAAGAGAAAAACATGGAGCATGATGAATGTATTGTTAAGTTGACAGGTCAACTCGATATGTTGTCAAAACATGTCATGGGAAGTGTAATAAATTTGTTGAATTCAATTGAGGTGAGTCATGGGTATGCTACATCTTGAAATGCACGTAATGAGGACATTAACTCGAGAAGCAATTGATTGGAGAGTTTTCAACTAAGTTAACCAAAGCTTTCCGGAAATCAAGGTTGGAACGGGAGTAGTGACATAAGTTGGGCAGCTCTTCATGGGTGTGAGAGAATGGGAAATTGGGAAGGAAGTTGTAACACCCCGTATCCTAGACAGACCAGAATGCAGATCCCAGAAGTTGCAGGTGCCACTGAAGTGCACCACCCACGGACCGTAGGTTGACCCATAGACCGTAGGTAGGGTCCATAGATGGCCACATGCAGCCCCTCACCAGAAAGCCCAGAAAATTTGGCTAAGGGTAGACCCACGCCAGGACCTACGGATTATACATCAGACCATGACCTGTGGTCCAGGGACGTAGGTCAGACACCCAGTCTTCGACTCCCAGAAGCAAATGATGGCCGACAAGAACGGACCGTCGGTGACCCCCAACAACCTTCAAGTAAGGGGTTGTTTGGTCTTTTCCCTATGTGTTGGACACCTAAACTACGTCGTTTAACCCCTAAACTACTAAATTTTGGTAAGTTTTAGCCTAGAAACGAAATTAGAACCTAACCTAATCAATCATTCACAAAAAATCATCGATCTTAGAGCAAAACATAAGGAAAAGTCGAATAACCCTAGTCCAAGAACGTAGCAAGGTTTCGTCAGTTCTAGCTCCGTATCGAAAGATTTCTCCATGAAATTCGTCACCATGTATGTGGAATTTCACTAGTGGGTTCCTTTCACCCATTAGGTCCCTAGATTTCAGCCAGAATCTTGATTCCTTAAATATTGCATAAACCTAGGGTTTCTAGAACTTGAGATAATTGTTGTGATTTAGCTGTTAGAATACTCCAAATCAGATTATCATGATTTCATAATAATGTTGCTTAGTTTCTTGCATGAAACTCAGAACCCTAGTTATGTAGTTCTTTTAGTTCATTAATTACATTAGCTAGGATAGATAAACAGATATACATGCCACAGATTTCGAATGTTTCATTATAAGAAATAATGTTGTATTTTCAGAATTGCATGTCAGATTATTGAGCTATGCAGTTTTCAGTTATGTTATAATTTTAACATATTCAGTTGGAAGTAGGCTTTATACCGAGTTGGACTAGGGTCAATCACCCTGAAGTCCTAAAACTACATACCCCTGTAGGTTTATAAGTCCCCTCTATGGGAATAAGTTCAGTGATCACGCCAGTCATGCCACCATACCTTTGGCAGAGTATATTGGGTCCTCTCGATGGGACGTATACATTGGACTCCATGTTTAGCTCACGTGGTTTTATGTCGGTTATTAGAAGCTCCCACAGTCAGATTCTAGTGCATTGACCATGTTACCAGTCACAATTCAGTATTCAGATTCAGCATGTTATAAAGGTTGTCATTGCATTCAATTAGTTCATTTTCAGTATTTCTCAGTATAAAATATCATGTTCATCTTATATCATTGCTCAGTTTGTTCAGTTATATATATCGTTCAGCTTTATTCTATCCTGCATGCTCAGTACCTTTCAAGTACTGACACATACTCTGCCCTACATCTTCTCATGATGTAGGTTCAGGTCATCAACATTAAGATCATGCATAGATCGGTTCCTGATCTCCAGTTCAACAACATTAGTGTTGAGTCCTCATTTTTTGAGGATGATTGACATGATTATCTTTCTATTTTAAGTCTATCATTTTAGTGTTTGCTAGATTTAGCTTGGGCATGTCCCAGCATCTCTAGTCAGTTAGAGGCTTTATTTCAAGCATAGCTAGATTCAGTTTTAGTTTGAGTTTGATCGTTAAGTTTTCATGAAACTCAGTTATATATATTCAGACTTCAAATGGGTATTCCCTATCATTTCAGTTTACATCATGTTTCAAGCTTCTACATATTATTTCTTTTCAGTAAATCTTTAAGTATGCTTACAATATGCCAGCAGGGTTAGCTTGGGGTCATTCGTGATTTTAGGTCCCGTCTTTACGCCCTGGGTAGCTTCGGGGAATGACAAACTTGGTATCAGAGCATTAGGTTTAAGTGTCTTAGGATATCTTAAAATCCGCACTAAGTAGAGTCCTTTCATGGGTGTGAAGTGCACCACATCTAATGAGAGGGAGGCCAGGAAGTATTTTTAGAAAAACTTCACTTTCTTGATATTCTTATCATGCATTGGTATGATCTCTCTTTCTAATCCATCGTTATGCGTTTTAGATCATGCCTCCTCATAGAGATTAAGGAAGGAATGTGAATGCCCGCAACACTAATTCAGCTCCTCCAATCCCATATCAAGAGATTTTGAATGTAGAGTTTCGGAATGCTATTCAACTTTTGACTCAAAGTGTGACCAACCAGAACAACCAGCAGGTTCCAGTTCCTGCAAATGCTAGTGATGGATCAGTGGCAGCCAGGGTTAATGATTTTGTTAGGATGAATCCGCCTGAGTTTTTAGGGTTACAAATTGGTTAGGATCCCCAAAAATTCATAGATGAGGTCAAGAAGATCTTTGGAGTGATGTAAGTGAATGGAAATAATAGGGTAGAGTTGGCATCCTACTAGCTCAAGGATGTAGCTCACATCTGGTTTACTCAATGGAAGAAAAATAGGGGTCCAGATGCCGCTCCTGTGACTTGGGAGTGTTTTTCTGGAGCTTTTCTGGAAAGGTTCTCTCCGAGAGAGTTGAGAGACGCCAAATCTCAGGAGTTCATGAATTTGAGGTAAGGTTCGAGGAAAGTCCAAGAGTACGGACTTAAGTTCACCCAGCTCTCCAGGTATACTCCTTACATGGTTGCCAATTCTGGGGTTCAGATGAGTAAGTTTTTATTTGGAGTATCTGACTTGGTGAGAGCAGAGTGTAGAAATTCTATGTTGCTGGAAGATATGAACATCTCTAGGCTCATGACTCATGCTCAGCAAGTTGAGGGAGACAAGCTTAGGGAACAGGCTAAGGAGAACAAAAAGGCTAGGACAAGCAACTATGAGTATTCTCAATAGAAATAGGGTGGTGGAAATTATTCGTAAGTTCAGCAGAAATCTTCAGCTCCAGCACCTTCATCGGCTAGTGTTCTATCTTCCAGGTTTCGACAGGATCAAAAAGGTAGGACATCAGGCTCTAAGTCGCAGATGAGTGTTTTAGTTAATAGGACCTACCCAACTTGTCCAAAGTGTGGTAAGAACCATTCGGGCGAGTGTATTGCAGGAAAGGAATGATGTTTTAGGTGTGGTCAGTCTGGTCACAGGTTGAGAGATTGTACTTCTTTTAAACAGGGTCAAGGAGGTAATAATGGTAGGGCTCAGTCTACAACTCCAGCAGTACCAACAGGTTGCCCGACTCAGTAGGGTAACTCATATGTGGGGGATGGAGCTAAAATAGGTTGTATGCTCTTCAGGCTCGCCAGGATCAGGAAGATTCTCCTGATGTGGTCACTATTACGTTGCGAGTCTTTCATTTAGATGTTTATTCTTTGTTAGATCCAGGGGCTACTCTTTCCTTCGTAACTCCCTATATAGCAGTAAACTTTGGTGTTAGTCCAAAAAATCTTTCAGAACCCTTCTCAGTCTCTAGTCTAGTTGGTAACCCAGTTATAGCTAGACTAGTATACAAAAAGTGCACTGTCACAGTTTCTCAGAAAGTCACCTCAGCAGATCTTGTAGAGTTAGAAATGGTAGACTTTGATGTCATTCTAGGCATAGATTGGTTGTATTCCTGTTATGCCTCAGTCTAATGTAGAACTAGGATCGTTCATTTTCAGTTTCTAGACGAACCAATCTTAGAATGGAAGGGTAGTAGCTCAATGCCTATGGGTCGATTCATTTCATACCTTAAGGCCAAAAAGGTTATTTCTAAATGTTGTCTCTATCATCTAGCTTGGTTCAATGATTCTAGCTCTGAAACCCTAACTCTTGAGTCAGTTCCTGTAGTTAATGAGTTTCCAGAATTGTTTCCAAAAGATCTTACCAGAGTTCCTCCGAAAAGGGAAATCGACTTCGAAATTGATCTCCTTCCAAATACCCAGCCTATTTCTATTCCTCCTTACAGAATGGCTCCAGCTGAGCTTAAAGAATTGAAAGAGCAGTTAAAAGACCTTTTAGATAAGGGCTTCATCAGACCCAATATTTCCCCATGGGGTGCACTAGTGTTGTTCATGGGAAAAAAAGATGGTTCTCTCAGGATGTGCATTGATTATAGACAGTTGAACAAAGTCACAATCAACAATAAGTACCATATCCCTAGATTGATGACTTGTTAGACTAACTTCAGGATGCTGGTCATTTTTCGAAGATAGGCCTCAAATCCGATTATCATCAGCTCAGATGTTAGAGATAGTGACATTTTGAAAACAGCCTTTAGAACTTGGTATGGTCATTATGCATTTGTAGTTATGTCATTCGGACTAACCAATGCTCTTGCAGCTTTTATGGATTTGATGAACATTGTGTTCAAGCAGTATTTGGACTTGTTCGTTATCGTCTTTATTAATGATATCCTCATTTACTATAGAAATGAGGAAGAACATGCGACTCATTTGAGGGTTGTCCTGCAAACTCTCAAAGATCGCCAGTTATTCGCTAAGTTTAGCAAATGTGATTTTTGTTGCAATTTATTGCTTTCCTTAGGCATATTGTGTCTAGTGAAGAAATCCGAATGGATTCTCAGAAAATAGAAGCAGTGAAACAATGGCCCGGACCTACCTCTCCCACAGATATCAGAAGTTTCTTGGGTTTGGCAGGTTATTACAAAAGGTTCGTGGAAGGACTTTCATCCATAACTGCTCCATTGACTAAGTTGACTCAGAAAAAGGTTAAGTTTTAGTGGTCAGATGAGTGTGAGAAGATCTTCGCAGAACTGAAAACTAGGTTGACTACAACTCCTGTTTTGATTCTACTAGAGGGTTTAACGGTTATGTGATCTACTGTGATGCATCTAAAGTCAGCCTAGGATATGTGTTGATGCCGCAAGGTAAGGTTATAGCTTATGCTTCTAGACAGCTTAAGGTGCATGAGACAAACTATCCGACTCATGACCTCGAGTTTGCAGTCGTAGTATATTCCCTTAAGATTTGGAGACATTACTTGTATGGTGTTCACGTAGATGTGTTCACAGACCATTACAGCCTTCAGTATGTGTTCACCCAGAAAGAGTTTAATCTTAGCCAGATGCGATGGCTTGAGTTCCTCAAAGACTATGATATGAATGTACTTTACCATCCTAGTAAGGCTAATATAGTACCAGATGCTCTTTATAGACTATCTATTAGTAGTGCAGCACATGTTGAGGACGAAAGGAAATAACTAGCAAAAGATGTTGACCGGCTTGCTCGTCTGGGAGTTCGCCTTATGAGCATATTAGATTGTGGTATAATAGTTCAGAATGGGTCACAATCTTCATTGGTAGTTGAGGTTAAGGAAAAGAAAGATAGTGATCCTATATTGTTTCAACTAAAAGGTGCAGTCCATCAACAGAGGGTTCAGATTTTCTTCCAAGGGGAAGATGGTGTGCTGCACTATCAGGGCGTTTATATGTTCCTAAGGTGGGTGAGTTGAGACAACATATTCTTGCAAAAGCCCATAATTCCAGGTATTATATTCATTAAGGTGCCAATAAGATGTACCGTGATTAGCGGGAAGTCTTTTGGTAGAATGGCATGAAGAGGGATATAGGAGATTTTGTGGCCAAGTGCCCTAATTCTCAACAAGTGAAGATAGAACATCAGAAACCAGGGGGTATGAATCAAGAGATCAACATTCCCACTTGGAAATTGGAAGCGATCAATATGGACTTCATTACAGGTTTACCTCGTACTCGCAGACAACATGACTCCATTTGGGTTATAGTTGACAGAGTTACTAAGTCTGAGCACGTTTTGGTTGTCAAGACTACAGATTCAGAAGAGGACTACGCCAACCTTTACATTAATGAGATAGTCAGGTTACATGGGGTTCCTTAGTCTATCATCTCAAATAGAGGTCCTCAGTTTACCTCTCATTTCTGGAAGTCTTTTTAGAAAGGTCTTGGAACTCAGGTTAATCTTAGCACATCATTTCATCCACAGATGGATGATCTGGCAGAGCGTACCATTCAAACCTTAAAGGACATATTGAGAGCTTGTGTGATCGACTTCAAGTGTAGTTGAGATGATCACCTTCCTCTGATAGAGTTCGCCTACAATAATAGCGACCATTCCAGCATTCAGATGGCTCATTATAAGGCATTATATATAGGCATAGATGTAGATCTCCATTTAGTTAGTTTGAAGTAGGTGAAGCAACCTTGATAGGGCCTGATTAGGTTTATGATCCTATGGGAAAATTTCAGCTCATTAGAGATAGACTTAAGACAGCCCACAGTCGCCAGAAGTCTTATGCAGATGTAAGGAGAAGGGACTTGGAGTTCCAAATTTATGAGTGGGTTTTCCTGAAAGTGTCACCTATGAAGGGGATGATGAGATTTGGAAAGAAAGGGAAGCTCAGTCCTAGATATGTAGGCCCTTGCAAGATCTTGAAAATAGTTGGTAAAGTCGCTTATGAGTTAGAGTTGCTAGCAGAACTAGCAGCAGTGCATCCAGTCTTTCATATCTCACTATTGAAGAAGTGTGTGGGTGACCTAACACCTGTATATTACCTATTTCATTGTTGAAGAAGTGTGTGGGTGATCCATCATCAATATTACCTATGGAAAGTGTAGCTGTGAAAGATAGTCTCATTTATAAGGATGTGCCAATTGAGATTCTTGATCGTCAGGTTCGAAGGTTGAGAAACAAAGAAGTCACTTCAGTGAAGGTTTTGTGGAGGAGTCAGCCCGTAGAGGGAGCTACTTGGGAAGTAGAAGCAACCATGAAGACCAAGTATCCTCATCTCTTCCATTCCAGCTTGAGGTAATAGTTCCTCTCCAGCCTTTAAGTTACTCATGCGTAGATTCAGTATTAGTATCATGTTCCTTCAGCTATACTTGCATTTTCAGCGTATTTGCATGTTCTTGGAACATAGTTCAGTCAAATTTTCAATTTCCAATGCTTAGTGGTAGGGTTTGCTACTCTTTTCGTCCATATTCATCTAGTTTAGTCTTCATTCAAAAAAGAAGGTTCCCAAGGGGGAGATAATGTAACACCCCGTATCCTAGGCAGACCAAAATGCAGATCCCAAAAATTGCATGTGCCACTAACGAGCATCACCTACGGATCATATATTGACCTACGGACCGATGTGGGATCCATGGATGGCCACCTGCAGCCCCTCCCCAGAAATCCCAAAAAAATTGGCTAAGGGTAGACCCACGCCAAGACCAACGACATGTAGGTCAGACCACGACCCGTGGTCCATTGTCGTAGGTCAGACCCCCAGTCTTCAACTCCCAGTAGCGAACGATGGCCAACCAAAATAGACTGTCAGTCCATCCACGGTCCGTCCGTATGGTCCGTTGGTAACCCCCGACATCTTTTATGTCCAGGTTCGTTTGGTCTTTTCCGAATGCATTAGACGCCTAAACTATGTCGTTTAACCCCTAAAATACGTATGTTTGGTCAGTTTTAGCCTAGAAACTAAATTAGAACCTAACATAATCAATCATTCACAAAAAATTCATCGATCTTAGAGCAAAACATAAGGAAAAGTCGAGCATCCCTAGTCCAAGAACACAACATGGTTTCATCAGTTCCATCCCTGAAATCGAAATATTTCTTCGTGAATTTCGTCACTAGGTATGTGGAATTTCACTAGTGGGTTCCTTTCACCTATTTGGTTCCTAGATTTCAGTCAGAATCTTAATTTCTTAAATATTGCATAGACCTAGGGTTTCTAGAACTTCAGATAATTATTGTTATTTAGCTGTTAGAATACTCCAAATCAGATTATCATGATTTCGTAATAATGTTTCGTAGTTTCTTGCATGAAACTCAGAACCCTAGTTATGTAGTTCTTTTAGTTCATGAATTACATTATCTAGGATTGATAAACAAATATACATGCCTCAGATTTCGAATGTTTCATTATCAAAAATAAATGTTGCATTTTCAGAATTGCATGTCAGATTATTGAGCTATCCAGTTACTTCAGTTATGTTATAATTTTCACATATTCAGTTGGGAGTAGGCTTTATATCGAGTTGGAGTAGGGTCAGTTACCCTGAAGTCTAAGAACTACGTGCCCCCGTAGGTTTAGAGGTCCCCTCTGTGGGCATCAGTATAGTGATCACGCCAATCATGCCTCTTTACCTCTGACAGGGTATATTGGGTCCTCTTGATGGGGTGACTACATAGGACTCTGTGTTTAGTTCACGTGGTTTTATTTTGGTTATTAGTAGCTCCCACAGTCAGATTCTATTGCATTGACCAGGTTACCAGTCACATTTCAGTATTCATATTCAGCATGTTATAAACTTGGTCATTGCATTCAGTTAGTTCATGTTTAGTATTTTCAGTATAAAATATCATGTTCATCTTATATCATTGCTCAGTATGCTTTGTTGAATTATGTATGTTGTTCAGCTTTATTCTATTATGCGTGCTCAATACCTTTTAAATACTGACGCGTACTCTGCGCTACCTCTTCACCTAATGTAGATTCAGGTCATTAGCATTTAGATAACGTATAGATCAGTTCTTGATCTCCAGTTCAGCAACATCAGTGGTGAGTCCTCATTCTTTGAGGACGATTGACATGATTATCTTTCTACTTTCAATCTTCAGTTTCAGTTTTCGCTAGATTTAGTTGGGGCATGTCCCAGCATCTCTAGTCCGTTAGAGGATTTATTTCAGACATAGATAGATTCAGTTTTTGTTTGAGTTTGATCTTTCAATATTCATTAAACTCAGTTATATATATTCAGACTTGGAATGGTTATTCCCATCATTTCAGTTTGCATCATGTTTCAAGCTTCCGTACAATATTTCTTTTCAATAAATCTTTAAGTATGGTAATGATATGCTAGCAGGGTTAGCTTGGGGTCATTCGTTATCCTAGGTCTCGTGTTTAAGCCCTGGGGTATCTTCAGGGCATAACAAAAGTGAATGTGATAGAGGGAGGTATGTGTCACTTCATGACTTAACTAACCCAGAAAACACTTAGACTAAAGAATTGCTAGCCATGATTCTTGATTATGTGGAAGGGTCTCATATGATCTTGGTAGAGATGAGAAGTGATGTCTCGGTGTGTTCAACTACAGTGATTTCCCATTCATCATCCATTAAATTACTTAAAGAGAATATGGGTCAGCTTGTCACGCATATTTTTCAAGTCCAAAGGAAGAATTGGTAGACCATGTGAAAGAAGGCTCACTGAATGTTACTCAAGTGTTATCCATATATAGTAACTCGAAGTGGAAAGATGTTGCAAAATGAATCAGTGATTGACAAAATTGGTAACTAAAAGGTTGTAGCCGATTATGAAGAATCTAAAGAGAGGGATGGACCAAAAGTAAATGATGTTCCAAGTGATCCGAAGTCAAATAATAATGATGGTGACGTGATAGGTCCAACCATTCAACCTCCAATCAAGATAATTCCTCCCTTTCCTCAATGGTACAGGAAGAAAGATGATAATGTCAAGTTTCAAAAGATTTTGGGGATAGTGAATGATTTGAAGGTAAATATCTCTTTGGTCGATGCACTGATCGAAATTCCCAATTATGCAAAGCACATGAAGGAGTTACTAATGAAGAAGAAGTTGACAAATTATGAAATTATTAAAATACCGCAAACTATTAGTGATGTCATGATAAAAAATGCAGTCCTAAAAAGAGATGATCTAGGAGAATTCACTATGCCAAGCACCATTGGTGCATACACATTTTCTAAAGCTTTATGCAATCTTGGTGCAAGCATAAAACTGATGTCGCTGAAGGTATTTTGGGATTGAAGAACCGAAACCAAAATATATGATACTATTGAGGGCTGATCGTTTCAATTAAAAGACAAGTTAGTGTGATATAGATTGTCCTAGCTAACATCGTCGAATGAGACGTTGAGTAAATTTTTAGGCAAAATTATGGGAAACTATAAATAGCCTAGAGGAGAGAGAAAGATGTGTGCGAAAATTGAGAGAAACAGTCTGAACATTTTAGAGAGAGAAACATTTTTAATTGAATGAGAACACTTTTAGTTTTGAGTTCTTTTATATTTGTGAGCTTGGATATAGTAATTTGAGGTTGAATTTGATGTGAGTTTTCTATTATGTGCTCAATTTATGCTACCCATGGCTAATTTCATGCAAGGTATAATATATTTACACTTTACAATGTGTGGCTAAAGCCCCAAACTATTGGGGTGTGATTATGGGATTGGGTGCTGATGCAATTTTGTGAGTTTGTTGAATTGCTCTGCTTTATGGCTATTAATCATATATTTGACTTATTGCCAAGTGATTAATTCATAAATTAAGGTGGCCAACTAAGTTTTAGTTTCTATCTTGCATTGGTGCTTGAAAGAAACCAATATAAGTGGGTAAGATGTTCAATAGCTGCAATTTAGTGTACTTAATTGCAGATCTTAGGTTTTGGGTTGTTTAGGATAACATATAGATGAGATCGAAAGGATATTCTATGCAATGATGCTTTGAGATAGAAAGAATATTAACTTCCATTATGATGACCTATCTTATTTATGATTAATTAGTTGTAACGAGTAATTCTACAATATCCCAGGTGAAATCAACATTCGATCCCCACACCACCAGATTCAATTAGTTTTGTGAATCATCAATTATTTCAATATTGTCAATTGGGTATGTAAATTAGTGTTGTTAAAACTGGCGAGTTTCTCCACTCATGTGCTATTTCAACTTCATAGAAATTAATTGCTAGTTAACTCTCTAATTAAATTCTTGACCGCACACCATTTCCTGTGGGATTCCACCCTCACTCTTAGTTGAGTATTTTTATTGATGACGATCGCTTTTCCTTTTAATTGGTTTTAAAGAGGACATTTGAGCATTATCATGAACCCTTTTACGACCACTTCCTATGGACCGTATAACTTTCTACAAATCATCCTGGTGGTACATAGAAAACATCAGAGATCCAAATATCCAAAAACACTTAAGACCATTTCTACAACTCCCTTCTACGGACCATAGAACCTTATACAATCCGTAAGAAGGACGCATAGACTTGAACCTGCAGTCAACTATGCAACTATTCTTTTTCCAAGGTGTTACAGATTAACACCTCATTTGTTGATAGATTTTCAACGTCTATTTTAAGATAAATAATCCATGTGAAAAAAATATTTGATTACCTCATTCTGATTGGTTCACGTGAGTCATCAAGGTTATCAAAAATATTAAATGATACAATTACTTGTGTTTGACCAATACATACCATTTTGAACACTTCACAACATTTATTTTGTTACTATTTTGACCAAAGATTTTAATTGGTCATTATTTGACCAGATATTAACACCTCATTTGAAAAAAAAAATTCAAAATTTTATTGAAAATGTATTGGTCAAACTCTAACTTAAATATAAAATCATTGATATAACCCTAAAAATTTTAAACATTCTTTCTTTTTCCCTAAACAAAGTTTTCTCTAGAACAAACTGTGAAAACACATTCTTATAGATAATTCTTTTTTGTCCTATGGATTTCCAAGAATCACCACCGATACACCAACCAAAACAAGAACAACCCCCACCCCATACCCACCAACAAGAGCAAACCAACTCCTACATGTTTCCTGCAAAAATCATTTTCCATCAACCCCAACAACAGAAGAAGAGAGGCCCACCAAAGAAGTCTTTTGCTCATGGATTGCGGCTCTCTCCCACTAAATTTTCTGAATCTCGTGGAGCTTCTACTTCAGAAAATCTCTCTAAGAAGTCTCGTGGGAGGCCCCAGGGATTTGGAGAGAAGAACCGACCAAAAAATTTAGGTATATATGTTTTCATTATTTCTTTAAATATGTATGCTTTTAAAATAGGAAGGATTGAACTTATATACACTTTCTTTAATTCCTTTAGTAGTGAATCATGAAGATTCTAGTGCTGGTGGTGATTTTACTGGTATTTCTTCTTCCAAAATTCAAGGTAAGAAGCCCTTTGGGAGGCCGTTGTGCTCTGGAAACAAGCAGAAGGAAGAAGCTCTAGGTATATATGTCTTCATAATTCTTCGAAAGCAAGTAGTTTGAATCTTGGGAACTGAAAAGTGTCAAGTAATTGGATTTGTTTATCAATGTTTACCAATATAATACATGTATCACAATAATAGTGGATTTTTTTATGGTTGCGGATGCAGTTGAAGCTAGATGGACGCGACACTTAATCTCTGTGCATAGTGGGCAGGTAAAATCTATTTTGCTTAATGATTTTTGATCTATAGTATGACATACAAAAGTTTAATCAACTTGTGTATTGTACAATTATTGCATATTTTATGATGTGTTGTGTTGTTCTACAAGATACCTGAGTTTCAAATTTCTTATGAGAGAAAGGAAGAAAGTCATTTACCTTTTTTTGTTGGATTCATTTTTATGAAATGGACATTATCTCATTTTTATTTTACCCATAATTAAATTTCTTGTTTAAGGCTTTCTTGAATTGAAGTCCCATTCTAATGATATTTTATTTGTTAACTTTACAAAATGATGTATATTTGCTACCTTGTCCACTTGACATTGTAGGTAAGCTAATAACCTTCTCAAAACAAGGACCACAACGATGGGTAGTTTGTATATCTGCAACTGGAGTCGTATGTAGTGTAACGCCAAAATTAGACTTGTTGTTTAAGGTTGACTTTAATCGATGTCCCACTCTTGTGAACTTTTTGGTTAACTTGACAAAATGATAAAAACTTGTTACTTTGGCCACAGGACGTTGTAGGTAAGCTAATAACCTTCTTACAACAAGGACCACGACCATGGGCACTTTCTATTATATCTGCAACTGGAGTCATATGTAGTGTGAAGCTACGGGAGTCTGTAATTGGTGGTGGAACTGTGACTTATGAGGTATGTATGAGTTTCAACTTAAAGACACTTACCCTTTATGTTGCCTTTATTATGAGGCATGTGTGGTAGTTTATGATTAGTTTGTCTATAAATATGGTATACTTTATTTTATTTGAGTTTGTTGGCTGTGTTATTTGATAATTAATTTTTTTTTCGTGTTTTATTATATATACACACACTTGCATAAAAATGTCTTTTGACATTTGAGAAACAATTCGTTAGAGTATATCCTCTTAGATGTACTCCTTCTAGCTCATTCTATTACCTTTTAAAGAATCATTATGTTAGAAGTGCTTTTTAATAGGTATGATGAATGTACTTGAAGTGGATGAAACACAATAAACCCATCAATAGATGGTGTAAGCCTATCATCTGCTATAATGACAAAGACTATTTCTCCTTTATGTATCCTAATTATTAATCTTGAGATATCAATTAGTAGTAGTTGGATATCACCTTGTGATTTTGTTGTTGACATAGAAAAATTGAGAGTAGCTAGAATATTGCTTTAGCTAGTTTTGATTACTAAATAATCTGGAACGAGTTGTCATACTATTTTTCCAGTTGATTTGGCTTGCCTTTTTGGATTTATCATATATATTATGCACAAGTAATTGGATGTACATTTATTGCAAAAGTCGTGAAGCTTCTTATGTATTGAATTTGATAAAGGTGATCATTGCGTGTACATTGAATGTCTTCTAGCATACCTATTGAAATTGGTCATCGAGCTTCTTGTTATTCTTTACATGCAGGGTCAATATGATATCATCTCATTATCAGGCTCATTGTTGCTGCCAGACAATAATGATAGCTTTGGAATAACGGGTGGTCTAAGTGTGTTACTGTCTAGGCCCGATGGAAGTAATATTTGTGGCATTGTAGCAGAAATGCTCAAGGCTTCCTCTCGGGTAGAGGTGCTCTTCTTACTACCTCTGTCCTTGCATTCATTTGTTTCTCCATTTCCTTTTGGATAGACTAGTAGTGCATGGCTCGAAACATAGTGGCTAGTAAGTTCACCTCTCTATAATTCATTTAAATAGTTGTCTTTTATTTGTGATAGGGTTCACACGTTGAACGGTAACATGTGTTCAATATGCACATCGCATGATGCTTTCTATTCACTACTCCAATGCCTTGTGTCATCCTTGTACTGATGTTTGAGTGCATATTATGTACTTGCTAACGATTTTCATTTATCTACCAGCTGGTTGTGGGTAGCTATATTCCGGAAAAGGAAAAGCCTATGCCTGAGGAACCATCTTCAACTTGTTGATTCCCCGGGATTAAGTAGGCAGTGGATCGCAAATTCGAACAGACACAATTTAGGCATTGGTTCAAGTTTTTGACTTATGCTTGCTTATAATTTTAGTCTTAGTTTATGTTATGGTGACCTGTGATTGAGTATTTTATTGTTCATAAATTGAAAAATGTATGCCAATTATATATGCAAACTTTCTTTTTGATTAGGTCTTAATGCAATTACTCCTTATTGCCTTCATATTTCAATATGTCCAAAAGTTTCTTGGTAATATTAGAACATACAGAAGTGTGTTAACTTTTATGTTTTCTTAATAGACCACAACACACCATTAATATTTCCTCATATACTTCTTAGAAGTTTTATTAAATGATTTATTGACCATGGTAAATCATGCAATTTGAGCCTTCATTTTCATAATTTATCCAACCTTCATTGATCATTATGACACTCCCTTGACTTCAGTAGTTATTCTATTATAACCTATTTGGCCTTATAATTCCTATCGTGTAGCCCGGATGTAAAACCTTAACTTCACTCCATTTGTTAAGGATTAACTTATATATTGATAACATAAATATAGTGTAACTCATATACATGACAGATAATGTGAGAACAAAGAAACAACTAGAAGCTTTAGGTATATTTTTCATCTTTACTGTTTTAATTATGTATCTATATATCTTCAAATTTGGGAAGGGTTTAATTGATATACATATATTAATATCATAAATAATTTAACTTATATGCACCGATTATATACATAATTTTGATTCTATTACTGTGGTTAGTGTTTTACTCTTTAGGTTCCTAATCCCATTTCTTATAAATATTTATTTGTAGTTAACCTGACATTTAAACAAATTTTGAAATTATTGAAGCTAGATTATAGGAATGCCCATGTCTTTATAAATGTTGTAATTGTGTATCTAGCATCTACTTTGAAAGGATTTAACTTATAGATACCAATAAAATAGATAATATAAATAATTTTGTTTTATTGATGTATTTTGTTGCAGCAAGTAATCAATCTTAATTTTCACATTACTAATCTCTTCTTTAGTAATGAGTACATGTAGTTAACTTGGCATTTTTGCTATCAATACATAGTGATTGAATTCATTTGAAAAATATATAAGGTAAATTTTATGTGTGTTGACCTAGGGTGTGGTATCTAATAATCTTTGCAAAAATTTGCATGTGATTTGAATATTTGTAAGTAGATTAAAGAAATTATCATTGTAATTTTCCTTAAGGTCCCGCAATTGAAGCAAAAACAACAGGGAAGGGACCAAATATCTTCTGGCCCGTTGAGTTTCTCTCTTATCTTTTATGTCAAATTAAAAAAATAACCATAACTTTCATTAATTACAATGTTTTCATTTGGTTCTATCGTATGTTAGTTTTTCTCCCGAGTAGAGAAAAAATGATGGAAAAAGAAGACCATTATAATTTGGTCATGCACTACATCGATCAACAAATTTACAGGTTCATAGATGTTAAACTTTGGTCAATAAAGATGTTAAAGTGGACAAGTTAGATCTAAAATCTCATAATATAAGGCCATCTTGAAAGATCTACAAATTCTTGAAATTGAGGTAGAATTAACTAACGATATAACATCATTGAAGAAAAAAGGTTCATATATGTTAACTACTAATTCTAAATATGTTTTAGACTTGTATGATAACAACATGAATTAAGTTTTTTTTTTTTTTAAATTAGTATTGTTAAATTTAAATTGGAGTATGTTTTAGACTTGTATGATGACGACATAGTCGATATGAAACAAGTGAACACTTGAATTAAAAGGAGTTACAACATGGTTGCAATGAAGATGTTTTTTTAAAAAAATTCTCAACATATGTGAATCGTCAAGAAAATTTCTATCACACGTTATAGTATAAAAAAAATTCACACGGAAGAATATTTTTTGTATCTCCAATAACATTCATGTTAAAGAAAGATCAATAAATCATAATATATAGAGGCAAAGAATAACATGTGAATTATTCCAGATTGATTTTATACACTTATCACACTTATTTATTTTTAAATCATTTTCAATCATACATTAAACAAACTTTTCAAGTCATTATTTTGGTGTATGTTTCAAGCCATATAGGAATTTAAGCCTCTTCTGGGTTACAATCGTATTTCTCGAGTCATGATCTCCCCTACTATAACCCACCAGTCACTACAAATAAAAGCTCAAATTCTGCGGATTATAATTATATACTGTGATGGTCAATAACCCCTGCAATTTAGTCTTACGACAGTTGAATAAACTCCTGCAATTAGGTGTGTCACAATTAAGTCATGGGGGTTTCTTAGCAACCGCTGGTACGATTAGCAAGGGTTTACTAGTGAGAGTTTTGAACCCCACCGCATTTCAAATTCTAGGAGTCATAACCCCAACAATTTGTGAACTCGAGGGAGTCAAAACCCCAACAATTAATGAATTTTACATTAAAATTAACAGGAGCTTCAACTCCTACAATTTATGAAATTATAACTTTTTATAGCATTTGCCAGGAATATTCAAGTTTAGATACTAATAATAAATTAATTAACTAACACGTACATCATTGTCAAACCTAAAAGGACATATTCGTATTGAGAAATAACACAATATTTCAACACAAAAGTATACCATAAAGTCTACAATTAGTTTTGCAAACTAAATTGAAACATACCATTCGCTTCAACAATTACGATTACAAGAAACTTCATATTACTACAAAAACTTGCTTAAAGTTCAAATAATAGCACCCAAACTCAAGAAAGGATCTGCAGCAATTTATGGAACTTCAGCGGGTTTCACTACGATTATTGTCACTAGCATCAGCTGGCTGCAAAGGAGAATACATAATAAGTGAATTTATCCAAACTCAAAACATGGATAAATGTAGCAAAATTCAAACTTTGTAACAATTTCCTTTTATGATCAAGGACTAGTTATTAAAGGAAATAACTTAAGCCTTAAAAGCATAGATCAAAATCCAAAATACAAGAATATACTTGCATTCCATAGGACTTGTAAATGTATATCACCTACTTTTCAAGATATAAAGTTAAAGAAATAAAAAATTACAAGAATGTTACCCCCAAGTAGTGCCTGACCCATAAAACTTTACCAGAAATAATGGAGTTAATCTAAGTAGATATGTTACTAGAAAATGCAATGGATCATTTCTGTGTTTTTCAATTAGCTTTTGTATTTATTAAATGGAAAACTTGAACGTCACATCTCTTCCTAAAGGGGATTGAGGCAACATAATTGATAAATTCTTCCTCTGTAAATTTTGAGAAAGTAAGGGATGAACATTCTGAAGAGTTTTTAGAGCATCTTTTCCTACACAACCATAGAACATCAAAGTTATGAACTATCTTCCTAGGCATCTTTGTAATACACAGGGTGAGGCTCATAGGTTAGAACTAAAAAAAGAACCGCTAACAAGTTGGTCATAAAGTAAATCCACAAGGATCAGAAAGAATTTGGACCGATGACCCTACCAGCATTTTATGGATCTGATGGAAACAGAGGAATCAAAGATTCTTTGAAGGGAGAGTTGTACCTTCCCCTAACTTGAGCCTTGAAACATAAATATTTCTATTAAATTCCATAATGTCAGCTAAAAAATGAGTATCAAGTTGAGACACTATTAGATTTTTTGCATTCTTTCCAAAAGTAGTAGATGGTACTTTTGGATAACAATATTCTATCAACAAAGACTTTCACACACTTGTCAGGAAAACAATTGTATAACCTCAAAAAATCCCAAGTATGGCACCTCCAATACCCGAAAAATAAGATAGTTCTTAACAACAAAAGTTTAAAAGTTACAAATAATAATCCTGTGAAACAACATTAAGAACAAGAACAATTGCTAAAACACCATTGAGCATATTTTATTACTTACAACGAACAATACATAATTTACGAAAATTCCTCAAGAGCGCATTCTCACTCATACCTAACTTCTAGATGACTTTCCCATTTAGTTCTTTAAAGAACCCTCTTTTCAAGGAACCCTCTTTAAGCCCATTGGTTATAATAAGATAGGAAATTTAATAAACATGTAATTAAATCAGATACTTTAATGGCCTTGGGGACCAAGCACATGATCAAGAACTCTTTTCTCTAATGAAACAGACATTGACAAATTGTGGGTGCAAAGGAAATGGCTATAACTAAATTAGTACATATGATATACAAACAAGGTCATTAAGGAAGAGAGAATGTAAAAGTTATATTTACCATTGTAGGAGGAGAAGCAAATAACCCCGCAAATTATTCTAGTAATGTCCCTTCTTTTATTATCATATATGACTTGAAAGCAGCCATCATTTGATTGTGATTATTCACCATTTCTTTATAGTTTGTTTGGGTTTCATTGTGAACATTCAACAACTTATTGGAGTTCTTTTGGCAATTGGATGAACATGAAACACTTGAAGCATTCATACCACTGAAGCGAGGTCTTTCTTGTTTAAAAGCTCTAGTGGGGACAACCCTAATCTCAAACACAAAATACATTATCGAAATATTAAAAAGTAATTGAGAACAAAGATGTATTACCTAAATAAAATACATATTCAGTTATCTAATTAAGGACCTACCTATTATGCAGAAATTTATTGTCCCTAGAACAATTATTCCTAAAGAAAAGAGCCATATGGTGTAGCTGAACATGGAGCAACAAGAAAATAAACATGTCAACTTCTTTTCTTCTTGTATCATAATAAGAAGTTTGGTGTTGGCTATAATGTAAAATTTAATTTGCTTCATCAGTGACATTGTTTCAGCTCCGGGACTAAGAATAATAAGGGAATGGAAAGGATGATAAGAAACTTCAACAATGTCTCTTTAACCTTTTGAAGAAATTATTCATTTCAGCATTAGAAATCAAAAAATTGCCATGACTATCACCCTCTTAGATGTACAACTAATGTGCACATCCACTTGTAGAGCACTGCTGATTATTTGTTAAAGAAATATCAAAGTGTCCAGGTGAACAAATCATGATCGCCTGGATAAATTAAAAGCTTTTGGATAACAACAAGAATAAAAAAGAGAAGAGATCTGGAAGTAACAAAGGAAACACAAAAGCATCATAGACCGAGATAGAATAATTGAACTAAGACATTAAAGCTTAGATAAGTGTAAAACTAAAATAGTCATGAAATGGACATAAACTGCAACCTAAATTTTAAACTCAAATCAGAACAAGAACATGTTTTTATACTACACAAGAACAGGCTTAAAACAATAGAAAAGGATTAAATCACGAGCAAGGATTTAAAACCATTTCAAAATGACAACACACTATACTAAACAAAACACCATCAAACTGATTTGAACAAATATTAGCAATAGTTAAAACATGAACAAAGAATCTCAGGTATAACTTGTCAGTAGAAAAGAGACAAAATTGAAACAACCAGAGGAACTGGAGTGTTATTTTACCTTAAGAAACTTACGCATATAACTTTTGCTACTTCATTAACATATGCTACATTTGCATTCTTATGAGTAGCAAGATAAAGTTGTGCTCGTCCATGTATTTGATCGGTCTCAGCCATCTATAAGCAAAATAGTCAACTTAGAATAACTTAACTAATTAAAAATAATTACACGATAAGTTAGTTTAATAACTAAAGTAAAATGAAATGAACTAAAATCTTTAACCATTTCTGTAACACCCCATATTTTAGGCAGACCAGAAATGCAGATTTAAGAAGTTGTAGGTTCCACCAACGATGTTACCTACGGAGAGTAGGTTGACCCACGAACCCTAGGTGGGGTCCATGGATGGCCACCTGCATCTCCCTCCCAAAATCCATAAGAAAATCATCTAAGGGTCGACCCACGGCCGGACCTACGGACCGTAGGTCAGATCACGGGCCGTGGTCCTCGTCCATGGATCAAGAAAACCATATCCCATCTTTGAAGCCAACGACGGTTGACCAGGATGAACAGTGGGACCATCGACGGTCCGTCGGCCAGTCCGTCAATTGGCCTTGACAGCCTTTAACTCAGGGGTCGCTTGGTGTTTTCCCTATGCATTGGACCACTAAACTACGTCGTTTTAGTCAATGTTATCCTAGTAATTTAATTAGAACTTACCCTAGTCAACTCATTCTTCAAAAAATCATCAAGTTGGAGGAAAAGAAGGACAAAGAGTCGACCAAGCCCTCTCCAAGAACGCAACAAGTAATTTTCTTCAACTCCAGCCCCAAAATCAAAATTCTTCAACTCCAGCCCCAAAATCAAAAGATTTCTCCATGAATTTTGTCACTAGATATGTGGGATTTTACTAGTGGGTTTCTTTCACCAATTAGGTCCCTAGAATTCAGTTAGATTCTTGAATTTCTATATCATGTTTAGACCTAGGGTTTCTAGAACTTCAGAATATTGTTGTGATTCAGCTTTTAGACTAATCCAAATCAGATTATCATGTTTTCGTGGAATTTTTGTTTAGTTCTTTGCATGAAATACAGAACCCTAGTTGTGTATATTTGTTTAGATCATGAATTACACTTGCTAGGTCAGTTTAAAGAGTTATCCATGCTCCAGTTAAGAATGTCTCATTATTAGTATATTAATGTTGCATTTTCAGTAAGCATGTCAATATTACAGAAATTTAGTATTATGTGTTACTTACATAATCAGTTGGGAGTAGGCGTAATACCGAGTGGACTAAGGGTCAGTCACCCTCATAGTCCCAGAACTACGCTCCTCCGTAGGATAAGTCCCCTCCATAGGCAACATATTTAGTGATCACGCCAGTCATGCATTTATACCCTTCACAAGGTATATTGGGTCCTCTCGATAGGGCGATACATTGGACTCCACGAATAGCTCTTATGGTTTTAAGTCGGTTAACAGTAGCTCCCACAGTCAAATTCTAGTGCATTGACTAGGTTATCAGTTACAGTTCAGTATTAAGTCTCAGCATGTCATGTACTTAGTCATTGCAATCAGTTAGTTCAGAATTCAGTATTTACTTCATGTTTAGATTATAACATTGCTCGTATTGCTTTGTTTAGTTATGTATATGTTATTCAGATTATCCTATCCTGCATGCTCAGTACCTTTCAAGTACTGACGCATACTATGTTCTTCATCTTCTCGTGATGTAGGTTCAGGTCCTCAAATTTTAGATCACGCATAGATCGGTTCCCAATCTCTAGTTCAGCAGCATCAGTGGTGAGTCCTCATTCTTTGAGGACGATTGGCATGTTATCTTTCTATTTTCATTCTTTCAGTTTCAGTTTTTGCTAGAAGTTAATTGGGGCATGTCCCAGCAGCTCTAGTCAGTTAGAGGCTTTTATTCAGAAATAGTTAGATTCAGTTTTAGTTGAGTTTGACCTTTCAGTTGTCATTAAACTCAATTTTGTGGATTTAGATTTAGAATGGGCATTCCCCATCATTTTCCCGTTATGTTATGTTTAAAGATTCTGCATAGAATTATCTTATTTGAGTTATCTTAGTATGCTTATGATATGCCAACAGGGTTAGCTTGGGGTCACTCATGATCCTAAGTCCCGTGTCCACATCTTGGGGGTAGGCTCAAGGCGTGACAAAATTGGTATCAGAGCACAAGGTTCAAGAGTCCTATGATGTCTAAAATTCTTCACTAAGTAGAGTTCCTTTTATGAGTGTGAAGCACGCCACATTTATGAGGGGGAGGCTACGAAGTGTTTTAGGAAAACTATACTTTCTTTATTTTCTTATCGTGCGTTGGTATGATCTCCCTTTCTAATCCATCGTTACGTGTTTTCCGATCATGCCTCCTCGTAGAGCTTACCCCAGGAAAGCTAATACATGCAACGCTAACGCAGATCCTTCAGTCCCATACCAGGAAGTTTTAAATATACAGTTTCAGAACGCCATTCAACTGTTGGCCAACAGTGTAGCTAACCAGAACAGTCAGCAGGTTCCATTTCCTGCAAATGTTGGAGGTGGATCAGTGGCAGCTAGCATCTGTGATTTTGTTAGGATGAACCCAACTATGTTTCTAGGGTCACATGTTGGTGAGGATCCCCAAAACATTATTGATGAGGTCAAGAAAATCTTTGGAGTAATTCAGGTGACATTAAAAGATAGGGTAGAGTTGATGTCCTACCAGCCTATGGATGTGGCTCACATATGGTTTACATAGTGGAAAGAAAATATGAGTGAAAATGCAGCTCTTGTGACTTAGGAGTGTTTTACTGGAGCTTTTCTGGATAGGTTATTTCCAAGAGAGTTGAGAGAGGCAAAAGCTCAGGAGTTCATGAATTTGAGGCAAGGTTCCATAACAGTCCAATAGTATGGACTTAAGTTCACCCAACTCTCTAGGTATGTTCTAAACATGGTTTCTGATTCCAGGGCTCAGATGAGTAAGTTTCTATTTGGGGTATCTAACTTGGTGAGAATAGAGTGTAGAAATGCTATGTTGTTGGAATATATGAACATCTCAAGGCTCGTGACTCATGCTCAGCAAGTTGAGAGAGATAAACTTAGGGGCATGCTAAGGATAATAAGAAGGCTAGGACAGGCAACTATGAGTATTCTTAGCAGAAATTGGTTGGTGGAAATCGCTCGAGAAGGCTAGTTAGTCTAACCACTGGGATCACTTCCTGCTTATCCACCCACCGTAAACGATTACTAACGAACTTGGAATACGAATGAGATCAAAAAGGCCATCATTGGGGCAAACGATGCAATAGCTTAGGTTAGAGCAAAGCCCAAAATGTAGTTTCAGCAAAAATCTTCAACTCTAGCGCCTTCATCAAGTAGTGTTCCATCCTCTAAGTTTCGATAATATCAGAAAGGTAGGGCATCAGGCTCTAAGTCATATGGAAGTGTTTCCGTAACTGGGACCTACCCAACTTGTCCAAAGTGTGGTAAGAACCATCCGGACGAGTGTCTTGCTTGAAAAGATGGATGTTTTGGGTGTGGTCAAACTGGTCATAAATTGAGGAATTTCCCTTCTTCTAGACAGGGTCAAGGAGGTAACAGTGGTAAGGCTTAGTCTACAACTTCATCAGCACTAGCAGGTCACATGACTCAATGGGGTACTTCATCTAATATAGGTGGCGATCAACGCCAGAACAGGTTGTGCGCTCTCCAGGATCAGGAAGATTCTCCTGATGTGGTTACTGGTACGTTGCGAGTCTTTCATTTAGATGTTTATGCTTTGTTAGATCCAAGGGCTACTCTTTCCTTTGTAACTCCGTATATAATAGTAAATTTTGATGTCAGTCCAAAAACTCTCTTACAACCCTTCTCAGTCTCTACTCGAGTTGGTGACCAAGTTATAGCTAGACGGGTGTACAAAAAATGCCCTGTCACAGTCTCTCAAAAATTCACCTCAGCTGATCTTGTATAGTTAGAAACGGTAGACTTCGATATCATTATATGCATGGATTGGTTACATTCTTGTTATGCCTCAGTTGATTGTAGAACTAGGATCATTCATTTTCAGTTTCTAGATGAACCAATCTTTGAATGGAAGGGTAGTACAGTGCCTATGGGTCGATTAATTTCTTACCTTAAGGCCAGAAAGATGATTTCTAAGGGTTATCTCTATCATCTAGTTCTGGTTAAGGATTCAAGCTCTGAAACCTGAACTCTTGAGTCATTTCCAGTAGTTAATGAGTTTCCAGAAGTGTTTCTAGAAGATATTCTCGGAGTTCCTCCCCAAAGGGAAATCAATTTCGTAATTGATCTCCTTCCAAAAAACTAGCCTATTTCTATTCTTTCTTACAGAATGGCTTTAGCTGAGATTAAGGAATTGAAAGAGCGGTTGAAAGACCTTCTAGATAAGGGCTTCATCAGACCCAATATTTCTCCATGGGGTGCACCAGTGTTGTTCGAGAAAATAAAAGATGGTTCTCTCAGGATGTGCATTGACTATCAGCAGTTGAACTAAGTCACAATCAAGAATAAGTACCCTATCCCTAAGATTGATGATTTTTTCGACCAACTTCATGGTGCTAGTCATTTCTCGAACATAGACCTCAGATCCGGTTATCATTAGCTCAGAGTAAGGTATAGGATTATTCTGAAAACAACCTTCAGAACTCGGTATGCTCATTATGAATTTGTAGTTATGTCATTTGGTCTAATCAATACTCTTGCAGCTTTCGTGGATTTGATGAACATGGTGTTCAAGCAGTATTTGGACTTGTTTGTTATCCTCTTTATTAATGATATCCTCATTTACTCTAGGAATGAGGAAGAACATGCGACTCAATTGAGGGTTGTCCTGCAGACTCTCATAGATCGCCAGTTATTCGCTAAGTTTAGCAAATGTGAGTTTTTGTTGCAATCTGTTGCTTTTCTTAGGCATATTTTGTCTAGCGAAGGTATCCGAGTGGATTCTCAAAAAATAGAGGCAGTGAAACAATAGCCCAGACCTACCTCTCTTACAGATATCATAAGTCTCTTGGTTTTGGCTGGTTAGTACAGAAGGTTCTTTGAAGGATTTTCATCCATAGTTCTCCATTGACTAAGTTGACTCAGAAGAAGGTTAAGTTTTAGTTGTTAGATGATTGTGAGAAGAGCTTCTCAGAATTGAAAACTAGGCTGACTACAACTCCTGTTTTGACTTTACCAAAGGGTTCAGACGATTATGTGATCTATTGTGATGCATCCAGAATGGGCCTAGGTTGTGTGTTGATGCAGAAAGGTAAGGTTATAGCTTATGCTTCTGAACATCTTAAGGTACATAAGAAGAACTATCCAACTCATGACCTCAAGCTTGCAACCATAGTATTTAACCAAACAGCCAAAAAACAAACTTATCTAGTAAATACAACCAGTAATTTGTACAAAACTTTCAGATTTGTGAAGATTGAGATGAGAAAATCCAATGAACTGGGCTAGATTCATTTTCCTAAAGGGTGAGAAGTGGAAAACATTACCTTAGAACGCCTATCCCATTTCCAATATGTGAGTAGTTGTAGTTAATAGAGTTGTGAGGTAGCTTAAGTAGTGGAGAAGAGGCGGAGAAGCGGCGGTGTAGAGAAGTGTTCCAGTTAGAGAAGTTAGGACTGAGAGTAATTTGGAATGAGTGAAGTTTCCAAAAGTGTTGAAGTATTTTGTATTTTGTATTTCAGTAACTAAAAATACATTATAAAAATATAAAGAGTGGAGGTGACACTTCTTTTTTATTTGTATTTGTATTTAGTACATTATTTCAGTAACTAAAAATATTGTAATTTTATAAAAATACAGTATAAAATATACATACCATATTTTATATTTTGAGATAAAAAATTATATCTACAAATAGAGGGGGTTTAAACCTTCACTATTTACTTATATTTTTCTCTTTCTAGATGAAGGGGTTTTAAACTCCCGCTATTCACTTTTGTTTTCAGTCATCTACCAAAATCTCGTTTATTTAATGTAATTTGTGGGGGTTGTAGCTAACCTTTGCTTTGAAACCCCCACGATTTAGGCGTTTTTTTGTAGAGAGTAGGTAAGGAAACCCGGAATGACAAGTAACATGTATAAGGGTAAAAACAATGTCAAAATATACAATTTAACAAAATTAGAAGAAGAAATAAGTTGAAGCATATCATATATACAAAATCAAATTATCCCTTCGAGAACTTGGAAGTCACAAGTATAGAGCTGCTAACAAAGAGCGCACAAGTTCCAAAAGTGGACCAAAACAGACACACTTATCTCAAATTACAAAAGACTACTAAGCTAAAACAAATGGAGACATGTATGATCCAGGACGCCATATGCTCACCCTTGTCTCCAAATATGTCAACTGTTGGTTCGAACTCAATGATGGTAGCTAGTGCTCGGACCTGCATTACAAAACAGATATAGATTGTATCATGAGTATCAAAATAACAAGTACTTAGTAGGCATCATAAGTTGACTGCAGCAAGAAAAGTAAAGGCAATATGAAAAGAGGAAATCTAACCAAAATATACATAAGTGTAGAAAAGAACTGAAATGAAGTAAATAAATATCTAACTAAAACCTAACTAGACCCCATAAGCCCAAAAGGTACACTCACATGCAAGTTTAAGTAAAAACCCAAATGGACCCTCATAAGCCTAACATGTACACAGAATAGCTACAACTACTGAGAACATTTTCTCATGAATCAAGAGCCAGAGAGTGTGTAGCCTGGACCTCGAACCGCGGATCACCTCCCAAAGAACCAATAGGATCTAGCCGGTATGTATCAACTTCGTGAGAAAAAATGGCCCAAAAAATAGACTGTGGATGAAGATCAAATGCAAAGACATCGATTCTAAGATTAATAATATCTCAACATGACCAGTAAATATGCGAACAGTAATAGAGTAGCGTGACCACACATTGAATCTACGAACAATAAGGCTACTAAAGAATCTCATATCCAAATCATTGCAATAAGGCCATTGTAGAGAAATGTCGACACCAAGGTAGTCAAAACAATACTCCAAGCAGGATCATTGGTAGATTTACACTCATTTAAGGCCTATATAGTTCAACAATGAGTATCCTTAATGCCTATTTTCATACCATTTTTTCTTATTTTGATAATATTTTGGTGAGTTGCAGTTATGAGGGCTAAAAAGATAAGGCAATGATGAATTAATGATAAAAAGGTCCAAA
The DNA here is from genome assembly GCF_000226075.1 of Solanum tuberosum. Classification (NCBI taxonomy): domain Eukaryota; kingdom Viridiplantae; phylum Streptophyta; class Magnoliopsida; order Solanales; family Solanaceae; genus Solanum; species Solanum tuberosum. The sequence continues at coordinate 1,527,061 of NW_006238972.1, read as the reverse complement.
AACACTAAAAGGAGTGTAAAACTCCTAACTGATGGTCACCTACACAAAAAGGCAAATAACCAAATATGCTACTTATCTTTGAAACTGATAGTGTTTGAGTCTCAAGTGTCAAATCAGATAGGCAAAGAGATGTCACAACGACGTTCCGTCAAATGAACAAAGATGATCCCAATTTCATCGCAGAATGTGAAAGAGTGCTAAACAAACATGAAGGCTAAACTAGGAAATCAAGGTGTCACATCCCGAGGCTACCCCCTGGGCGTAAACACAAGACCTAGGATCACGAGTGACCCCAAGTTAACCCTGAGATGGCATATCATAAGTATACTAAAAGATTACTCAATAAATATACTATGTAGAAGCTTAAATAGTGATAACTAAAAGTTTGGAATACCCAGTACTGATTTGATTATAAAAAAAGACTATGAGTTTAATAACAACTGGAGGATCAAACTCAAAACTAAAACTGGATCTAGTACTATGTCTAAAAAAAGCCTCTAACTGAGTAAAGTTGTTAGGACATGCCCCCAGCTAACTCAAGAAAAATTGAAAATTGAATAAAAAGACTGAAATGTAAAGCATGTCTATTGTCCTCGAAATATGAGGACTCACCACTGAAGTTGCTGAACTGGAGATCAGGAACAGATCTATGCGTGATCTAGATGCTGAGGACCTGAACCTACATCACGAAAAGATATAGAACAGAGTATGCGTCAGTACTTGGAAGGTACTGAGCATGCAAGATAGGATAAAAGCTGAACAAACATATAAGCTGAACAAAGCATAACTGATCAATAATACAATTTGAACATGATGGGAATACTGATATATATATATATATATATATACTGAAAAGAACTGAACTAAATGCAATGACCAAGTATAGAACATATTGAGACTGAATACTGAAGTATAACTGTAAACCTAGTCAAATACACTAGACTCTGACTGTGGGAGATACTAGTAACCGACATAAGACCACGTGAGCTACTCTTGGAGTGCAATGTATACGCCTCATCGAGAGGACCAAATATACCTTGTCAGGGTATAGAGGCATGACTGGTGTGACCATTAAAACTGATGCCCAACAGAGGGGACTTAATCTATGGGGGCACGCAGTTCTAGGACTATGAGGGTACGTTGAACCCTAGTCCAACTCGGTCTAAGACTAATCCCAATTGGAATATGTATATGATACATTATGGCTGAAATACTGAATAGCTCAAAATACTGACATGCAGATACTCATACTTGACAACTCTTTCTCAAAAACAATTCAAAATCATATTATAATATGATCATTGATGATTCGGAAAGTCATACTACATAAACATTGATGGTATATCCAGATACCATACTACTCATACATTGATGGCATACTCGATTGTCATACTAATCATGTTTTAGAAAAATCTTTGCTCATAACTCATCTTTATTTTTTCAAAACTCAGTTTAAGAACTCAAGTGTTGGCTTTAAAAAGCTTTGCAAGATTTATAACTCAAAATATGGTTCATGCTAAAATATACTGGTAATGTGATGTTCGAAACTAGCGCATGTATATCTTTTTAACTGACCTAGCATGTGTAATTCATGAACTAAGAGAATCTACACAACTAGGGTTCTGAGTTTCATGCAAAGAACTAAGCAACAATTCTATGAAAACATAATAATCTGATTAGGAATACTCTAACAACTAATTCACAACTAATATCTAAGGTTTTAGAAACCCTAGGTCTAAACAAGATAAAGGGAATCAAGAATTTGACTGAATTCTAGGGACCTAGTGGTTGAAAGGAACCCACTAGTGAAATCCCGCATACCAGGTGACAAAATTCACAGAGAAATATTTCCATTTTGGGGCTGGAACTGAAGAAAACTTGTTGCATTCTTGGAGAGGGTTTGGTCGACTGCTTCTTCTCTTTTTTCTCTAGCTTTATGAATTTTAATGAATAAAGGTTTTGGTTATGTTCTGACTAGGTTATTAGGCTTAATCTGAGTAAAATGACGTAGTTTAGGGATAAAACGACGTAGTTTAGGTGCCCAACGCCTAGGGGAAAGGGCCAAAATGACCCTAACTTAATTATGAATTAGCCCATCCACGGAGGGAACGACGGTCCATAATTTGACTTACCGGTCGTCGTTTGGGCTCGTCGGTCAAGTCTGCCTGACAGGGCTTCACTAAAACAAGCATAAAATTTTACTCGGAGATGGGATTTTAGCAAACTCGGTGGCATTGGAAAGAGGATTTGATTATCTATGATTTGTTAGGTCATGGTCCACCTAATTCCTTTTGTGCTAATGGTTATGACCATTTGAAGTTTACCCAACATCAATTTCCCTCTAACTGGTTGCTGACCCTCACCTACGGTCTGTAAGTCCAACCTTGGATCGTATTGGTCGATTGTGGGTGGTATCAGAGATTATTAAGACTTGGGTTAACAAGGGAACCCCACCCACGGTCTGTAGTCCCACCTATGGTCCTTGGGTGGTTCCGTTGGTACTGACACCATATTTTTTGAAATCTAGGATTTTCTTCATTTCTAGATCCGAGGTGTTACACAAGGTGGAATTCAGTGACTCACCGATGGTGAAATTCGCCAAAGAAAAGTCTCAGTGCCTCTTATAAGGTTAGGAAAGCCAGGTATGATTAAATCCTCTTTTGAAATAGGAATTGATTTGATCTTATTATTAGAATATTTAGATTCAACTTAGTAGTTGCCCTATTAGGAGGAAGTCCCAATAATAGTTGCTAGTCTTACTTCCATAGTGTAGCACCTCAGATTTGAAAAAGGGAAAATACTGCATCAATAGTAGCTACTAGTTTGGGTCTACGAGACCATTCTACGATTCATAGAACTTTTTACGGTCGTAGGCCAGTCTCATAGAAAGGGAGAAAATAATATTTGAGAAATCAAGCTTCTAAACTTTTCTACGAGTGAGCAGGACGGCCCATAAACAAGTCGTAGATACGTCTCGTAGGAAGGTCCCCGACATAGTGAAATTTTAAGGGTCAAGTTGATTTATACGATTTGGGTCTACAGACTGTAGGAAGTCTTATGGGCCTTAGACAGGTTTCATCAAATGTTGAAAAACATTTAGGCTTCTGAACTTTTCTACGGTTCATCAAGACGGACGGTTGGTCCAAACCATAGACAATTTCGACAGTTATTTCTTATGGGCTTTTAGTTTTTTCCTGAATATTTTAAAGCTATACTATGTCAATTTTTTTCTATCCTAAGCCCTATATAAAGCCTTTAAGTCCTATATCTACCCACTTTAAACCCATTCTCCTATTTCCCCAAAACACAACCAAATTCATTCTCCAAAATTCTCTCACAACCTACGAAAAAAGAAGAAGCTAGGGTTCACTCCTAGGTCTTCAATTCACCATTCATCTTGGGCTTTGAGTAGCAAGGTTAATGGGTAGTCACTCATGGAGTCCGTTCCCACATGAGGTCCCCAAGGTTTTCAATTTCTTAATTCAATTGTAATTGATCAAATTAGGGTTCTTCTTAATTCTTCATGGGTTCTACTCAATTATGATTCAATGGTTGTTTTTAATCTTTTATTGCATGATTAAATAAATTACTAAATAATCAGTTGAAATCATATGAACCCATGCATTATCCATGATTTTTAACTATGAACTTGTGAAAAAGCCATAAACCGATGAACTATGAATTTTGAAGGATTATGCATGTCTTATGAAAATGTTGTTTATGATGATCGAGTGGTTTTAGATAAAAATATCAATATTGTTGCGAAAGTTTTTCTCAAATACAAATATGATCATGATTGTTGAAGGTATTTCTAACAAATGGATTCACCTTGGTGAAACGTTTTCTCACCTATTCTTGAATTAATATTTAAGGAGCTATTCTATGTTTTGATCTTTAAGATTAGATTTGGTATTGATCATTGCCTTTCCTAAGTAATAATGATATTTGAGTTTTATCTATTTCGATGGGATTTTTACTTGGCACCGAGAGGTCTTTGAGGTGGAGGCTCAAATAAGGTAGTGTCTAGTAGCAACCTATAGTACCTCACTACGTGACCCCATGGTATTATTTTAAATGAACTACCTAGTGGATCTGATTTAGCAAAAAAAATTATGTGTACAGATTCTACCTTGGCAAATAGAATCCCCTTCTTTTGGTATGAGGGATATACCAGATTCCATGACATAGCTCTCACAGTTTTATTGTTGGTTAAATCTAATATCCCACAAAACTATTATGTTTTTTCAAATCTTTCTTAAGTCTCTTATTTCAAATGCCCTGACATATCTTATGATTTACAAGATGTTGCTTCTTTAAGCTTTCAAATGTTCAAATGTTGGTCATGCATTACATGTTTAAACTATCCATGTCATCATGTCTATTTATGAATATTTCCCCATACTTAGTACATTTCAGGTACTAATGCATACTTGTGCCTACATTGTTTCATTGATGTAAGGCCTGATGCTCCTACCTCCCACACTGATGACTAGTTGATCATTCTACCGGACTCAAGAGTTAGTGAATCTTCATGTTCTGAGGAGTGAGACACTTTTACCTGCTTTATGTCTTTCTAGTTTTTGGATGATGTATGTGGTGTATGAGTTATGTCTCAACCACTCATTTTGATGTTTAGATGACTTGTTGAGACTATGTTAGACTTCCATTTTGTTAAACTATTTTATGATATATGATTTCTACTCTTGATCACCTTATTTCTATTTTCTTGTGTGATGTGTTCTAAGTGTCTTATGTAGGGCCTTTTGAGGTTCTATGCGCCATGATACACCTAGGGTATACTTAGGGTCGTGACACATGGAGTGGAAGAAAGTTAAATTGGGAGAAATATGACATCATGTATTATCTTATATCAATTTTTTTTCTTTTGTCCACTGGGTTCAAACACCAAAATCCTGAAGCCAAGAAAGAGTGAACTAAAGGGTACAATGGTGATTCGTCCATTAAGCTTGGTGAAGCCGACTAATGTCGCCAATTGGGATGTAAAAGAAATCTTCGGTTAATTTGATGGAAAGCATAAATAACTTGGAAGAGGGAGAAAGTGTATCTTTTTTAGAGTTTTTACTTTTTATCATTGAGAAATAGAGTATTCATGTTTGTTCTTAGTTTGGGTTTTTTTGCTACTATTGTAATCGACAATTAAAGGTTGAAATTGAAGTAGGTGTTGATGATTATTGTTTAACTTACATATATTGATGGCTGCTAACATCATAGGTATAATTTCTTTGATTTTTATGATGTGTGGCTGAAAGCCCAACTCTAGGGTGTGCGATTATAGGGTTGTGTGTTTATTTAAATCAGTGGGTCTCTTCTCTTGCTCTAGTTTTTTGTTGTTTAGCCATGGATTTGAGATGTTTAGCGTGAACTTTATTTAGGGGTTAATGTGACCAACTTAATCCTACTCTAATTCTCCAATTGGTGTTTGAAAGATACTAATAAGAGTGCGTAATTAACTCAATGTGTGCAACTAAGGTTTGATTTTAGTTGCAAAATCAAGGTAATGTGTTGATTTGTGAATTACATAGATGAGACCGAAGTGATATTCTATGAACTAATGTTATGAGATCGAAAGCATATTAGTGTTACTAATGATTACCCACATTATCCATAGTTGTTGAGCTTTACTGAGCAAGCAATTGTACCCCTAGTTGATAGCAATGCAACCCCACACCCCTAGATTCAATCTCAATAGTCTAAACCCCTGTTTTCTTGAGTTTATTGGTTATACTTGATTCTAAATTTTCTTGTTAAATTTTGTAGAATAATCCACCCACTTGATCTAATCACTACAATGAATTAGTCGCATCTTAATTTGCTCGTTGAATTTTTATCCTTACATCACTCCCTGTGGGATTTGTCCTCGACTCTTAGTTGGGTAAATTTATTGACAACGACCGCCTACTCTTCTAATTGTGTTCAAAGTAATTTGAGTGTTATAAAAAATGGCACCACTACCAGGGAGTGGTAGCTAAGAATTCAATTTATGAAGTTAATTTGTGTACTCATTTGCTTGTAGTTGAACACACTTACACTTGATTTTGTTGTTGTGTCCTAGTGATAGGTAGGGAAGTGAGTATAAACAGTGGCGATGATGCTAGTCGCAATGGGCGATATAATGATGCAGAGATATGTATGACATGTATATTTGTCATCAAGAAGATTTGAGAAATTGGGCTACCTCTTGCTCCAAAGAATGTCACATTTAGTGTAACCGAACCAGCGTTGTAGCTGATCAAAATGAGAGGGTTTCAGAGGTTTTAAACATGAAGACCCTTATGACCATCTTCGCAAATTTGTGAACGTGTGTGGAGATTTTATTGTTGAAGGCATTTCACAAGAGTCTAATTGTAACACCTCGGCCTTATAAAGAGCTAAGTTTAGAAGAAGAAAAAACATGGAAAGGGCTAATTTGAGATTTGTTCAAGTTAAGCTTAAGTTGTGAGTTTTGGGTCAACTTCAAACGACCATAACTTTCAATACAAGATGAGTTAGGTGGCCCATAAGATATCAAATTAAAGTTTTTGAATTCTCTTTCCAACGCCACCGAATTTGCTAAATATCGAGTTCGGATGAGGTAAATATGCCTATTTGAAGTCAGCCTGTCCAGTTAAAGAAATTTACCCGAATTATTGAGGAGTATTTTGGTCTTTCCCTTAACCCTTTAGATTTAAACGTTTTTAATATTATTTTAGGGTCTAAACTGATTTGGGTCAATTTTCACAATCCTAAATACGCTTAGGATTTTAGAGAGAAGTTCAAGAAGAGAAAAAAGAGGAGAAAAAAAAGGAAAAGATTCAAGCGGTCAAGGGTTTCTCGTAATTTTCGAGGGGTTTTTGCCAAGGATTCGATCCAAATGAGGTATGTATGTTTTCATAATGATGGGTTCGCTAACCCACACGCCAATCATGGATTTTCACTTTCAAATTCATCCATGAGATTGAGTATATTGAAGTTCTTGATGAAATTCTTGAGGTGTTGTTCTTAGTTCTTGAATTATGATATTTGGTTGAGTTCTTGAGGCGAGAATCTTGTTAATGAATATTGTTATTGAGCGTCTTCAAGTAGGATTTCGTGTAATTAAGTTGGGTAAACAAATCTAAGAGGGTTTGGAAGAAACCATTCGATTCTAGGTGAATTATGGTCAGAAAATGAGAAACAAAATTCGTCGGGTTTTCTGGGCAGGGGGATGGCGCGCCGCGCCAGGAAGTTGCCTCTAAAGTTTGGGGGCTGAAGCCCCGCGCTAAGCAGTGTGCCTCAACCCGGGAGACATGAACATCAGCAGATTGGTCCAGATGGCCCATCTTGAATGGCATTGCTTGGGTCAATGGTGGCAGAAAAGCACCAACATCAGCAAGATAGGGAGGAGGAGTAGCAGAAATATAAGAGACAAAAGTGGAAGTGCTAGGGGTACTTGTAGGCTCACTGCCCTAAGTAAGAGGGATTGTGTCAGTCTGCAACATCTCCATATCAACCACCGGGGAAGTGTCCACCAGTGCAGCTCTCCACCTCTCAGTGTCGTCCCTAGTGTACTCGGCCTTGATCCTCCGGATGTAAGTAGAGGAAGTGGGATTCACTTCCACATCCTTCTTCTCTATCAATGTCACCCTAGCACGCCGGCACAGCTCTGTGATCAACACAGGGAACAAGAGAGAAGTCTGAATATGGTTGGCTCTCATGGCCATCTCCAACTCAATAGTCAAACCGAGATTTAGTCTATCCCGGTCCATGATGTTGCCCAACAATGCAACCTTCTAATGCCTGAGTACAGAATCCTTCTGTGAGGGTATCAAAGTGCTACTAATAAACCCGAACCAAGACCTAACAGCCACGTTCAGATCCTTCTTCTCTATTAGTACTCCTGGCTCAATCCATGACGGTGTAATATTTGAGATTTGACGATATAACCAACCTTTCAAGTCATCTAAGGTCTTTTTCTGTATCTAATCTACTAAGATGAGGATTACATTCATCGTACACCTTAGCACCTCATTGATTTCGGTGCTGCTGCATTAAACCCATTTGTCGCGCACCACCACATGGTCAACAAGTGCAAATGTACCGTCTTTCTTCTTCCCCTGTAGTACCAACTTCCCATACACAACATAGAACTCTCGGACCAAAGAAGGAATGCAGGAGCCTCGGTGCCTGGTGAAGATCTCAAATTTGTAGAACTTGATAGTGTTCCACACCTCCGGATATCTGTCAACTACTCTGTCTGTAGACAATCTCTTCTCCTCAAGAATGGTTCTCAATCCCACAGCCTTTAGTCTGTTCAACAACTGGGAGGAGGTGCCTGAACTGGCGGCACAAGGGGTACCTACTCTACTGTCTGTGTTAGAGGTGGAGGAGGTGTAGGAGACACTTGGATCCTGGCGGGATTATGTAGTGACTTAGAGCGTAGCTTCCCTCTCCTTGACTGTAAAATGTGATCGTCCTCCGGCTCTGAAATGAAGATGGGAGATCTATCCCCCAAGTTGCCCTCAGTTTCCAACACTAAAGTAGTGAGGTGGGTGGCATATATTCACATACTGTCGGAACTCTCCTCAGCTTGACTTGTCTCTATGATCCCCTTGCCTCTTTCAGTGTTCTTCCCCCCAATCGGAGGAAGTTTAGCTTGAGTAGCCCGTGCGGGCGCAACACCTTTATTTATCACAATGCCCCGTGCATGTTTGTGGGGTGGTTGATTCCTTCCTGGTACCTTAGGTCTAGCCATACCGGTAACACAATGTCGAATAATCCAATATGTTAGAAACAGCTCGAAAAACTATTAGATTTGAAAAATACACAGGAAAACTCACCGAGTCATTTGGCGAGTCACCGATCCCATTCGGCGAGCCAATTCGGGCTCGCCAAATGTTTCAGAATAAAATTTCTTAGAATTCAGCACAAGTCAGCGATGTCCAGGGCCTTTCGGTGATTCGCTGACACCATTTGGTGAACTAGAAGTAGCTCACTAAATGTTACAGAATAATTTCTAAAACTTGGGGCTTAGAAAGGGAGATCTAAAGGACATTCGGCAAGTCGCCGAGTGAACTCGGCGAGCATAGGCATATCACATAATGTTACAGAAACATTTCAACAATTGTGGAGAAGAAAAAGGTGATCCAGGGGATACTTGGTGAACCGCCGAACCATTTGGTGAGCTCGACTAAGCTCGCCGAAAGGTCTTTCATGCGAGTTTTTGACCCCGACCTCTAATTTCTAATTCACAGCCAATGAGAATTAAATTAAACACCTATTCTACTCAATTAAGCACAGACCCACACTACTCATGACATCGGGGTACTCAAACTTCCCCTGATTTGTCCAAAATTGACCAATCAATGTCTTATGCCCTTAAGAATGATATCACCCGCTCTTTCATTAGGCGAAATCAATCGATCGGTGCAATTGGGGTTACTCAAACTTCACCCACACCAGGCCCATAATTTAAACCAGTTAACATACAAGATTTCACAATTATACGCTAAAATAAGAATAAATAGGACACGACACGGGAATACACTAACAACAATTATTCAAACAACCAATCTGACACAAATAATTCAACAGGGATACGATCAAGGATATTAAACTACTAAACATTTAAATCGGAGTTCAAATCACTAACCTCAAGATCAGATAAAGGAATGCTAGGCCAGCGAATCAACAAGTGAAAAACACACAAATTCCACCACCACCCCCCAAGAAATTGATCCCCACACAAAAATAACAAGCACTAAGATCTAAAATATTGTTGTGAAAGTCCAAAGGTCGAAAAATATGAAATGAGGGAAGTTTTTGAACTTAAAAAGAGTTAAGGCCTTTATGACCCTTCAGTTCACGTGCCAGTCGGCGCACCCACTTATGTCACCGACGATTCGGTGATGTACGGAATGGTGCTTTTGCTCGCCAAATCTTACAGAAACTTCACCCATTTAGTTGGTCAAAATGGCGAACTAGATCGAGCTCGCCGACTTGTTCAGTGAGTCACTGATTAATGCCTTGGCTAGCCTAATTTCTCTTCTTCCCAAAATTTTGAATTTTTAACTTGCACATCTAACACCCGTCTTTCAAACAACAATATTAAAAACTCTAAAACTTGGGTTGCTTCCCATAAAGAGCCCTATTTAACATCATGGAATGATGAAGATACGCTTTCAAGCTTTATTCTTTGGGTTGACCATGGTATCACTTGGTCATCCTTCTTTAGGTCTTGGGTTCAAATGAGTTGAGATTGACCCAATTGTGTTTCCAACTGCTTAATCGATACCGAATGTGAAGTTACTATTTGGTTCAGAGATGAGACGTCATATGTCAATTTCTTTAGTACTTTGTCTAACCCTTCACTTTACAATTTTAGCTCATGTGGAACGATCATCACAAGATTCATTTTAACAACCGGCCAGTCACAATGAGATTCTAAGAGTTCACATATGACTTATGCAAATCAAATTTGCCTCATTAGAATCACACAAACATATTGTTCAATCAAAAGCACTATTCAAGTCATCGGTATTGATCGCAACCGACACTCAAAATTGCAAGAGAACATCCACATTCACAAATATCAAGAGTTAACAACAATTTTTAATTTGGGTCAAAACAAAAATTCACATTAAAACCAATAGTCGCCAACAAAATCAAACATTCACACAAGCATCCATAAAAAGAGCCCAAAAGAGGTAGGTATGAATATACCCCCACCTCCGCCAAACAAAACTAGCAGTTGTCCTCAAATGCAAAGGAAATAAAAAGTCTAAACATAAAGCTGAAAGAGAGTCAAAATCCCCCTATCATGCTAAGCCGGAGGTGAACTCTGCATATCCGTGACTCCCTCATTCTGCGCATCAGTACCCAACTCCATCATTTTTTCCACTGGAGCTCACCATAGATGTATCCTGAAGAGGCGCCTCCACAGCTTTCTGCACCATTGCACCCTCGAGGTCCTCTAAATCATCATAAACTACAGTGTCTCGTGCACCAAGCTCCTCCTCATCAGTCTCGGGAGCATCTGACTCGGCATTCTCATCAACCACAATAGCATCTTCAGTCATAGTAGCCGGAGGGATCTCAGGAATGGCTGGAAACTCTGTGCTCGGGACCTCTGGAAGGTCCACCGTGCCGAACAACATAGGCAGATCCATGAATTTCAGCACATCCATGTCATGTCTTAGGCCAGCAGTATCAGCTCTCAAGGTCGTCATATCATCAGACTAAATCCTCCCCTGCTCACATGCCTCCACTCTCACCGTGAGGGCATCCAGTGCGAAGACATGGGCAGTAATCAGCTCCCGAAGTTCTCTCAACTCAACCTGGATAGGAGCTAAGGCAGCTGCAATGGCCCTCTCAATCATCCCGATAACAACACCCTCAACCCGGGAGACACAAACATTAACATATTGGGACAGATGGCCCATCTTGAATAGCATGGCCTTGGTCAATGGTGGCCGAGAAGCAGCAGCAGAAGCAGTAGATGGGGAGTAGTAGCAGAACTATAAGGGACAGAAGTGGAAGTACTAGGGGTACCTGTAGGCTCACTGGCCTGAGTATGAGGGCTTGTACCAATATGAACATCTCCACATCAACCACCGAGGTTGTGTCGACCGGTGCATTTCTCCTCCTCTCAGCCTCATCCCTGGTGTACTCGGCCTCGATCCTCCATATTTGAGTAGAGTATGTGGAGTCACTTCCACATTTGTCTTCTCTATCAATGGCACCCTAGCATGCCGGCATAACTTTGTGATCAACACTAGGAACGGGAGTGAAGTATGACGCTGCTTAGCCCTTATGGCCATCTCCTGCTCGATAATCAGGATGAGATTTAGTCTATCCTGATCCATGATGTAGCCCAACAATGCAGACTTCGGATGCCTGAGTATTGACTCGTTCTGTGCGGGCATCAAAGTGTTGTTGATAAACCCGAACCAAAACTTGATAGCCACGTTTAGATCTTTCTTCTCTATCGGTACTCTTGCATCAATCCATGGCGGTGTAATTTCTGAGATCATAGGATCTAACCAACCCTTCAAGTCATCTAGGTTTTGATGAATATATTAGAGTGAGAAATTAACAACTACGAAAACATGGGTAATCAAGTAGAGAGGTATCATTGGGGATGTGATCAATTTAATGCCAATTTCGCTAAATGGGTGGTTAACATTTACTAAAACTCATTGACTCTTACTGGGTAGGCTAGGCTTTAGATTCAATAGCCATATCTCGATCAACTATCACAAATCAAGCGAGTTCTCTTGAACCTCAACAAGCATAACAATTATAAACAATCCAAAACCTCAATTAATCTACTCTCTCGAGCTACATTGGTAGGATCGAATTGAGACTCACTTTCTCAAGTTGAATCCACAATAACTCAATCACTACAATCATCAATTGATAGTTTTAATTCTAACACCTCTTTCTCAAGTAAGCCTAGAATACTAAACTAGAATTGCATTTGCAACTACAATTCATGAATTAAAACTCAACTATCAATAAAACCCATATCAAATCAACAATTAGATCAGTTATACTAACAGCCATAAGCTATTTGAAACATTAAATCACATAATCACACCCCCAAGAATGAGGGTTTTAGCCACACATCATAAAAAGCAAGAAAATGCTACCAACTATGTTCTCCATCAGCTGGGTAACAAATTGCAAGTCTTCACAATGCTTGGAATCAGTTCAAAATGGAAACCCAATCTAAAATTCTACTCCAAAATACTAAAAACAATGTTTAGAGTGTCTTGGATAAAAAAAACAGAGTTGGAATGTTAGGGAACTGTCAAAACTTCAGAACTCCTTTTACTCCTTTTTAAAAATCGCATTCATACTCTTCTAGATTTGTAGTTTTAGGACCCATCGGCGGAATAAGTCAAGCATCGCCAACCAAGTCGGTGATGCGTCAAATGTCCTATTCCATCACCTTCTTGAATTGACTGTTCACCATTCACCTTCTATAACTTTAGGTGATCAGGATCTCCATCGCCGATCTATTCAGCACTTCGCCGAGTTGCACATTCCATTGCCGAGTAGGATTTTTCCCTGGGCTAGCCTTCTAGAACTTTTGGCGAGCTGAAGAGCCACTCGGAGGAGTCCTAACGATCCTCAGCCTTGCTTTTCTTCAACCTTTTTAGCTTTTCCGGTTCTTTTTGCCCAGTAATGTCCTTGCCTTGCTCTTTGGCCTTCATTGCTGCAAATTAACTTTTTAATATCAGTTTAAAGCATAAGATAGGCATTGAGAACACTAAAACTATGAATATTAAGCCCTAAATGAGCCTAAATCCCCGACTCATCAGTAGCAACGACCCAAGAGCGTGTCGTGATGGCTCTACTGGTTGCTTCAAGTGTGGTCAAAATGGTCACTTCATGAGAGAGTGCCCTAAGAACATGCACGGTAGTGGTAATTGGGGAAATAAAGCCCAATCTTCTTTAGTGGCTCTGCCAGAAAAATTTGTACCTACAGGAGTTACTTCAGGGCAGGCGGAGGAGCAAACCATTTGTATTCTATCACAAGTCGCCAAGAGAAAGAGAATTCATGTGATGTTGTCACTGGTATGATCAATGTCTTTACTTTTGATGTATATGCTTTGCTAGATCCAGGTGTGAGTGTATCTTTTGTTACTCTATATATTGCTATGAGGTTCGATATAATTCCCGAAAAACTTCTTGACCCCTTCAGTGTTTCCACAACTGTTGGTGAGTCTATTATAGCTGAAAGAGTTTATCATAATTGTGCTAATACTGTCAGTCACAAGAACACCAAGGATGACTTAGTTGAGATAGATATAGTGGACTTTGATGGTATTCTACGTATGGACTGGCTTCATCCATGTTATGCCTCAGTTGATTATAGAACTCGAGTAGTTAAGTTTCAATTTCTTAATGAGACAACTATTGAGTGGAGGACTATTTCAGCAGTGCCTAAGGGTCATTTTATTTTGTACTTTAAGGCTAGAAAATTAGTTTCCAAGGGGTGCATCTACCACTTAGTCCGATTTAATGACTGTAGTGTTAAGACACCACCTATTCTGTCAGTTCCAGTTGTGAGTGATTTTCCAGAGGTCTTTCCAGATGATATTCCCAAAGTCCCTCCTGAGAGAGAAATAGACTTCGATATATATATTCTTCCTGATACTCATCCTATCTCTATTCCACCATACATAATGGCTCTAGCTGAATTGAAAGAGTTAAAAGAGCATTTGAAAGAGCTTCTTGATAAAGGCTTCATTTGACCAAGTGTCTCACCTTGGGAGCGCTCCGGTCTTATTTGTGAGGAGGAAGGATGGTTCATTTAGGATGTGTATTGATTAACTCCAATTGAACAAGGCTACCATAAAGAATAAGTATCCCCTTACGAGGATTGATGATCTATTCGATCAACTTCAGGGTGCCACCTATTTTTCTAAGATAAACCTCAGATATGGCTATCATCAGTTGAGAGTAAGAGAGAGTGATATTCCAAAGAGAGATTTTAGGACCCCGTATGGTCATTATGAGTTTCTAATTATGTCTTTTGGTTTGACTAATGCTCCCGCTGCATGGATCTTATTAAGAGAGTCTTTAAGCCTTATCTTGATATGTTTGTTATCGTATTCATTAATGACATTCTGATTTACTTAAGGAATGAGGAGGATCGTGCTAGTCACCTAAGAGTAGTTCTCCAAACTCTCAAAGATAGAGAGTTGTATGCCAAATTCTCTAAGTGTGAGTTTTGGCTTGAGTTTGTGGCATTCTGAGGCCACATTATTTGTGGCGATGGGATTCGAGTTGATACTCAAAAGATTAAGGCAGTGTAGAACTGACCTAGACCCACATCTCCAACTGATATTAGGAGTTTCTTAGGGTTGGTTAGTTATTATAGGAGGTTATTATGTGATTTACTATTGCCCTTGTGTTGACCTTACTAGAGGGTACACAAGGATTTATTGTGTATTGTGATGCATCCAGAGTTGGACTTGGTTGTGTAGTGATGCAGAATGGCAAAGTTATAGTTTATGCCTCCAGAAAGCTTAAGATTCACGAGAAGAATTACTCAACCCATGATCTAGAATTGGATGATGTAATGTTTGCTTTGAAAATATGGTGTAACTATCTCCATGGTATTCATGTTGATGTGTTCACCAATCACAAGAGTTTTCAGTATGTATTCGGTCAGAAAAAGCTTAATCTCAGACATGAGGTGGTTGAAGTTACTCAAGGATTATGACATGAATATTCTCTATCACCCAGGTAAAGCTAATGTTGTTTCTGATGCTTTAAGTAGGTAGTCTATGGGAAGTACTGCCCATGTTGAGGAGGGCAAGAAAGAGTTAGCAAAAGATGTGCACAGACTTGCACGATTAGGAGTCTGGTTAATAGATTCCAATGAAGGCGGAGTTCTGGTAATGAATAGGGCTGAATCATCGCTAGTGTCTGAAGTGAAAGAGAAACAAGACCAAGACCCTGTTTTGTTTGAATTGAAGGCGAATGTTCATAAGCAGAAAGTGCTGGATTTTGAACAAGGGGAAGATGGTGTATTGAGATATCAAGGTAGATTGTGTGTACCAAAGGTAGATGAGCTCCAAGAGAGGATCATGGGGGAAGCTCATAGCTCCATATACTCTATCCATTCAGGTTCCATTAAGATGTATCGTGACTTGAGATAAGTCTATTGGTGGAGTAGTATGAAGAGGTGTATTACAGAGTTAGTTGCTAAGTCCCCGCATTGCCAACAAGTCAAGGTAGAGCACCAGAGACCCGATGGTATGGCTAAGAACATAGATCATCCGAAATGGAAGTGGGAGACGATCAACATGGATTTTATTACTGGTTTACCGTGGTCTCACAGGAAACATGATTCGATTTGGGTAATTGTAGATTGAATGACTAAATCAACCCATTTCTTACCAGTAAAGACTACCTTTTTCAGTAGAAGATTATGCCAGGTTATATAGTCAACAGGTAGTCAAACTTCATGAAGTTCCAGTATCCATTATTTCAAATAAAGGTGCATAATTCACTGCACAATTTTGGAAGTCTTTCCAGAAAGAGTTGCGTTCCAAGGTAAATTTGAGTACTGCTTTTCATCCTCAAACCGATAGTCAAGCAGAGTGCACAATTCAGACTTTAGAGAATATTTTGAGGGTGTGTTTAATCTATTTCAAAGGTAATTGGGATGTTCACTTACCTCACATCGAGTTCTCTTACAATAACAGTTATCACTCTAGCATCCAGATGACTCTTTATGAGGCTCTTTATGAGAAAAGATGTAGATCTCCTATTAGATGGTTTGAGGTTGGTGAGGCTGGGTTTATAGGACAAAACTTGGTTCATCAAGCTATGGAGAAAGTGAAGATCATTAAAAAAAAGTTGAAAATAGCGCAGAGTCATCAGAAATCCAATATTGATGTTAGGAGAAGAGACGTGGAGTTTGAGGTGGATTATTGGGTTTATTTGAAGGTTTCACCCATGAAGGAGGTTATGAGGTTTGGAAAAAAGGGGAATAATAGTCCCCAGTATATTTGTCCTTAGAGGATTGGTAATGTAGCCTACGAGTTGGACCTACTGTCAAAATTAGCAGCAGTCCATCCAGTGTTCCACATTTCTCTGTTGAAGAAGTGTATGGGCGATCCTTCACTTATTATACCTATTAAGAATATTGATATTAAGGATAGCCTATCTTATGAGGAGATTCCCGTTGAGATACTTGATCTCAGGTTCGATAGTTGAGAACCAAGCAGGTAGCATCAGTCAAAGTCTTATGGAGGAATTAGTTTGTTGAGGAAGTTACTTGGAAGGCTGAGGAGGATATGAAGAACATATACCCACATCTCTTTCCTTCCGGAGGAATTCCAGATCAAGGTAATGATTTTTGTAAAACACTCTTGTAATTGATATGCTATGTTGTGTTAAATTGCATGTCGGGTGTTTGAGTTGGGTGTTAGATGTTACCACCCTTAGTTTACTTAGAGTAATCTCATTTGAGGATGAATGTTCCCAAGGGGGAGATATTGTAACACCTCGGCCTTATAAAGAATTAAATTTAGAAAGAACTAATTTGGAAAGGGCAAATTTGAGATTTGTTCAGGTTAAGCTTAAGTTGTGAGGTTTGGGTCAACTTCAAAGGACCATAACATTCAGTACATGATGCGTTAGTTGGCCAATAAGATATAAAATGAAAGGTCTTTGAATCATATTTCCAACGCCACCGATTTTGATGAATTTTGAGTTTAGATGAGGGAGATATACCCATTTGAAGTCAGTCTATCCAGTTAAGGGAATTTACCCAAATTAGTTAGGGGAATTTTGGTCTTTTCCCTCCAGCTTTAAATGTTTTTAATAATATTTTAGGGGTCTACACTGATTTGGGTCAGTATTCACAATACTAAATATGCTTAGGGTTTTAGAGAGAAGTTCAAGAAGAGAAAAAAAAGGAGAAAGAAAGGAAAAGATTCAAGCGCTCAATGGTTTCTTGCAATCTTCGAGGGGTTTTCGCCAAGGATTCGATCCTAATGAGGTATGTAAGTTTTCATAGAGTTGGGTTCGTTCACCTACACACAAATCATGAGTTTTAACTTTCAAATTCATCCATGAGATTGAGTATATTGAGGTTCTTGATGAAATTCTTGAGGTGTTGTTCTTAGTTCTAGAATTATGATGTTTGGTTGAGTTCTTGAGCCAAGAATCTTGTTAATGAGTATTGTTATTGAGGGTTTTTTAGTAGAGTTTCATGTAATTAAGTTGGGTAAACGAATCTAAGAGGGTTTGGAAGAAACCACTCGATTCTAGGCAAATTAGGGTCAGAAAACGAGAAACAAAATTCGTCAGGTTTTCTTGGCAGAGGGCTGGCGTGTTGCATCAGCAGTGCGCCAGGAAGTTGCCTCTAAAGTTTAGCGGCTGGTTCCCCACGCCACTCACTTCACCAGGTTCGCCTGCCCCGTTCTATTTTTAGTCGTTTGCTCCGTCTAAGTTCTTTTGAAGTGTACCTTCACTCCTTTCTGATTCTAACTACTCTAAACTACATCTAAACATCGAGAGATCCTTCATAACATGAATCATAACCCTTGAATTCAAAATTCAAATTCAATGTAGGTTTAAGAGTAAAGTCTTGAGAGTTCTTTCGCGTCATTTTGAGAAGTCTTCTACAATATTTTAAAACTTTTTTTAAGACTTGAGTACTTGAGTATGAGGATGAGTACAGTTGAGTTTCATTTTTCAAAATGAATATATGGGAGCTAAGTATTCCCAAAGAGGAAATGTTTTTTATATTTAAGATGAGGGGAAACATCGATTTCCAAATGAGTTCATGAGGAGTTTGAGTACTATCTCTTTTAAGAGAAATATTTTAAGTAATAATCTCAAAGTTTGAGGATGAGGAAATGTTTTTAAACATATGAGCTAAGTTATATTTTGGGAGTAGTATTGAGCACTGATATGGGGACGAGTTCAAATAACTCAAAGTCCTCATAAACCATGTTGCCCACGTAGGTAGAAAAGGTCGTACTTTTTAGATGATTCTTTATTGCTTTTTAAGCATAGCTTAATGGATCCACTTAGTTGAGGATGTCTTATACTCCGGCAAGGTATAGAACAGTTCTGGCAGCGTGGGCAAGACAATGTATCATCACATAGCTTATAGTAATGATTGTCGGTTAGAGAATCTCCCAAATAAGAGTTATTATTGTATTTTTGGAAAAGGGTCAAAATTTCCCATGAACTATACAAAATAGACCAATCTTCGTTACATTTTGAGATAAGAAATCCCCCTACTGTTATCCTAAGAGACCACAAATACCCGCAAGAGTTAACACCCCAATTTTTTTTGACACGGCAAGCCACGTGGGATTAATTCTTCCACCTAAGTGTTGCCAACAAGGATTCACTACAAAAGAGCTAGACCTTTAGCGGCGAAAACAGTCGCCAGAAAAGCCCAGAATACCGTCACTAAAGGTATTTTAACATTAAATTTTGATTTTGTGTCTTTTTCTTCATTGATTTTAAAAAACAAAAAATTATATAGATTATGGAGGAGTTTGAAGACATTGTATGTTTTATTTTTATGTCATATGTAAATATATATAAAATATACAATGATGCATTATGTAGAAGGACATTTGAATCGAGAAGTAATTTTGATGATTTTCGTAATAATATTGGATGTTATAAATATTGATAATGCAAGTTATTTATTTTAGAAAATTAGGTTGCAACCAAAAATTAATTATCATATTTTTTTTGTTGAAAAAATAAGTTTTACTAGCAAATGGTTGTTGTAGTCTTAGTCGCCACTAAAAATCACTCATAACCTTTGGTGGCAATATTTCGGGATTTTGTGGCGACTTTGTCGTCGCTAAAGGTCAAGTTCTTTTGTAGTGAATTCTAGTTGGGAATGCTTAGGTGGAGGGATTAGTCCCATGTTGCTTGCCATATCCCTAAAAATTTAGATAGTTAACTCTTGAGGGTATTTGTGGTCTCCTAGGATAATGACAGGGGTATTTTTTATCCCAAAATGTAAGGGAGGGTATAAGTGGTCTATTTCGCATACTTTAGGGTATTTTTGACCCCTTACCATTGTATTTTTAAACACATTGAGTTATTTTCTACTGTTTATAATGTTATATATAAACTGCATCTTTATTGTTGTTTTTTTTTTACTTCATTGAGTTGAGTATCCATGAGTTGAGGTGAGTAAGTTTTTTTTTTTTCAAGTTCAAGCTTTTATGTTATGTTCAATGTTCCCCTTACATGCTCGTTTATTCAATGTACTTGTGTCATTTGGCCTGCATCAATACAGGAGATCAGGGTCATCAACAGGCGCTTTGTTGATACCACATCAGTTCGAGTTAGCTTTGGTAAGCCTCCTTGTTTACGGAGGATTCCATTTACTTTTTTGTTTTGTTAGGATGTCATGGGTCTTGTCCTGACTTCCATCTTTGTCATTTAGAGGCTTCATAGATAGATAGACAATAGAAGTTGAGAAGTCTTTTCATTTCTTTGTTAATTGTGTTAAAGACTTGAGTTGCCTATTTCTGGCTAGTTGAATATTCTATTATATTCTGAGTTTATTATTTTGATACTTTTGAGTTAAAGATTTGCATTTGAGTTCATCAGGTATTGAGTAAGTCTTTCGCTGAGTATTGAGCCAAGCCAAAGGTTCGCTTGGGGCCAACAATGGTTCTTGAGTGCCGCCCACATCCAAGGTGTAGGCTCGGGGTGTGACACTATTCGACTGAGGTTGTTCCCTTTTTATTTGATAGGCGAAGTTACTAAATTGTTAATCGACTACCACATAATTTTATCAAGAATTGACTGAGTCATTTCACTAGAGGTTTTTCCCTCCTTAAAAGATGATGATATTGAGGGACGACATTCAAAACTTCAAAAGAGTAGATGGGGAACCCGAGCATGAAGCATGGCTACGCTTTAAAAGGGTTTTGATACAATACCCAAACCATGGTTTTTCAGACAAGTTGTTGTTGCAATACTTCTATCAGAGTCTTCATGCGGTAAATAAAGGATTGACTGACCATCTCATGCAAGGTGGTATAGTAAGACAACAATTTTTGGTGACATCAAGATTACCTTATGAAATGAAAAAGATTAATCAAGTTTTGCATACTAGTGAAGATCATGTATCGCTTCCACATTTGGGAAAGAGAAAAACTTGGAGCTTGATAAAAGTATTGTTAAGGTGACGGGTCAACTTGATATGTTGTCAAAACATGTCATGGGAAGTGTAACAATTTTTTTGAATTCAATTGAGGTGAGTCATGGGTATGCTACATCTTGAAATGCACGTGGACATTAACTCGAGAAGCAATTGATTAGAGAGTTTTCAGCTAAGTTATCCAAAGCTTGCTGGAAATCAAGGTTGGAATGGGAGTAGTGACATCAGTTGGGAAGATATTGATGGGTGTGAGAGAAGGGAAAATTGGAAAGGAAGTTGATGTGATAGAGGGAGGTATGTGTCACTTCATGACTTAACTAACCCAGAAAACACTTAAACTAAAGAATTGCTAGCCATGATTCTTGATAAGGTGGAAGGGTCTCATATGATCTTGGAAGAGATGAGAAGTGATGTCTCGGCGTTTTCAACTACAGTGATTTCACATTCATCATTCATTAAATTACTTAAATGGAAGATGGGTCAGCTGGTCATGCATATTTTTCAAGTCCAAAGGAAGAATTGGCAGACCATGTGAAAGAAGGCTCAGTGAATGCTACTCAAGTGTTAGACATAGTAACTCGAAGTGAAAAGATGTAGCAAAACGAATCAGTGATTGAAAAAATTGGTTACAAAAAGGTTGTTGCCGATCATGAACCATCTAAAGAGAGGGATGAACCAAAAGTAAATGATGCTAAAAGTGATCCAAAGTCAAATAATAAGGATGGTGGCGTAATAGCTTCAACCAATCAACCTCCAATAATCAAGATAATTCCTCCCTTTCCTCAATGATACAAGAAGAAATATGATACTGTCATGTTTCAAATGTTTTTGGGGATAGTGAATGACTTGAAGGTAAATATCCCTTTGGTGGATGCACTGATCGAAATTCCCTATTATGTAAAGTACATGAAGGAGTTACTAATGAAGAAGCAAATGACAGATTATCAAACTATTGAATTACCGCAAACTTTTAGTTATGTCATGACAAAAAATGCAGTCCTAAAAGAGATAATCTGGGAGAATTCACTATACCATGCACCATTGGTGCATGCACATTTTCTAAAGCTTTGTGCAATTTTTGTGCAAGCATAAAACAGATGTCATTGAAGGTATTTAAAGGTCTTGTGATTGAAGAACCGAAACCGACAAATATGATACTATTGATGGATGATCGTTCAATCAAAAGACCGATAAATGTAGTATAGAATGTCGTAGATAATATCATCGAATGAGACGCAGAGTTATTTTTTGGGCAAAATTACGAGAAACTATAAATAGCCTAGAGGAGAGAGAAAGAGGTGTGCAAAACTTGAGAGAAACAGTCTAAAAATTTTAGAGAGAGAAACACTTTTAATTGAGTGAGAACACCTTTAGTTTTGAGTTCTTTTAGATGTGTGAACTTGAATTTAGTAATTTGCAGTTGAATTTGGAGTTGGTTTGCTATTATGTGCTCAATTTCACGCTACCCATGGCTAATTTCATGCAAGGTATAATTTATTTACACTTTGCAATGTGTGGTTAAATCCCCAAACTATTGGCGTGTGATAATGGGATTGGGTGCTGATGTAATTTAGTGAGTTGGTTGAATTGCTCTATTTTATGGTTATTAATCATAGATTTGACTTATTGCCACGTGGTTAACTCATAAATTATGGTGGCCAACTAAGTTTCAGTTTCTATCTTGCATTGGTGCTTGAAAGAAACCAATATAAGTGGGTAATCTATTCAATAACTGCAATTTAGTGTACTTAATTGCAGACCTTATGTTTTGGATTGTTTAGGATGACATATAGATGAGATCGAAAGGAGATTTTACGCAAGGATGCTTTGAGATTGAAAGAATATTAACATCAATTATGATGACCTAGATTATTTGTGATTAATTAGTTGTAATGAGTAATTCTACAATATCCCAGGTGAAATCAACATTCGATCCCCACACCCCTAGAGTCAATCAGTTTCATGAATCATCAATTATTTCAATACTATCAATTGGGTATTTAAATTAGTGTTGTTAAAACTGGTGAGTTTCTCCACCCATTAGCTATTTCAACTTCATAGATATTAATTGCTAGTTAACTCTCTAATTCAATTCTTGACCGCACACCATTCCATATGGGATTTCACCCTGACTCATAGTTGGGTATTTTTATTGACGACGGTCATTTTTCCTTTTAATTGGTTTTAAAGAGGACATTTGAGCATTATCAGGAACCCTTCTACGACCACTTCCTATGGACCGTATAACTTTCTATGCACCGTCCTGGTGGTCTATAGAAAACATCAGAGATCTGAATATCCAAAAATACTTAAGGCCATTTCTACAACTCTCATCTACGAACCATAGAACCTTATACAGTCTGTAAGCAGGACCTGTAGACTTGAACCTGCAGTCAACTATGCAACCATTCTTTTTTCGAGGTGTTACAAATTAACACCCCATTTGTTGATAGATTTTTAACATCTATTTTGAAATAAATAATCTATGTTTAACAAATATTTGGTTGCCTCATTCTGATTGGTTCACGTGAGTCATCAAGCTTATGAAAAATATTAAATGATACAATTACTTGTGTTTGACCAATACATACCATTTTGAATTTTATTTTGTTCCTATTTTGACCAAAGATTTTAATTGGTCATTATTTGACCAGATATTAACACCTCATTTGAAGAAAAAATTTCAAAATTTGATTCAAAATGTATTGGTCAAACTCTAACTTAGATATAAAATCATTGATATAACCCTAAAATTTTCAAACATTCTTTCTCTTTCCTCTAAACAAAGTTTTCTCTAGCATAAACTGTGAAAACACCTTCTTACAGATAATTCTTTTTTGTCTTATGGATTTCCAAGAATCACCATTGATACACCAACAAAAACAAGAACAACCCCCACCCCCACATGGACATGGAAGAATGGTTGCTCCCCCACCCCATACCCGCCAACAAGAGCAAACCAACTCCTACATGTTTCCTACAAAAATCATTTTCCATCAACCTCAACAACGGAAGAAGAGAGGCCCACCAAGGAAGTCTTCAGCTCATGGATTTCCCCTCTCTCCCACAATTTTTTTTAAATCTCATGGAGCTTGTGCTTCAGAAAAGCTCTCTAAGAAGACTCGTGGGAGGCCCCAGGGCTTTGGAGAAAAGAACCGACCAAAAAATTTAGGTATATATCTTCTCATTATTTCTTTAATTATGTATGCTTTTAAAATGGGAAGGATTGAACTCATATACACTTGCTTTAATTCCTTTAGTAGTGAATCATGAAGATTCTAGTGCTAATGGTGATTTTACTAGTATTTCTTCTTCCAAAATTCCAGGTAAGAACCCGATGCCGTTGTGCTCTGGAAACAAGCAGAAGGAAGAAGCTCTAGGTATATATGTCTTCATAATTCTTCGAAAGAAAATATAGTTTGAATTTTGGGAAGTGAAAAGTGTCAAGTAATTATATTTTTTTATCAATGTTTACCAATATAATACATGCATCACAATGATAGTGGAATTTTTTTATGGTTGGTAGATGCAGTTGAAGCTAGATGGATGCGACACTTAATCTTTGTGCATATTGGGGAGGTAAAATCTGTCTTTCTTATTGACTTTTGAGCTATAGTATGACATTCAAAACTTTAATCAACTTGTGTATTATGTACAGTTATTGCATATTTTGTTTTGTGTTGTGTTGTTCTACAAGATTCTTGAGTTTCAAATTTCTTATGAGAGAAAGGAAGAAAGTGATTTACCTTTTTTTTTGTTGGATTCATTTTTATGAAATGGACATTCTCTCATTTTTATTTTACCCATAATTAAATTTCTTCTTTAAGGCTTACTTGAATCGAAGTCCCATTCTAATGAATTTTTTTGTTAACTTTACAAAATGATGTAAATATGCTACCCTGGCCACATGACATTGTAGGTAAGCTAATAGCCTTCTCACAACAAGGACCACAACGATGGATAGTTTGTATAGCTGCAATGTAACTGGAGTCGTATGTAGTGTAACACCATAATTAGACTTGTTGTTTAAGGATGACTTTAATCGATGTCCCACTCTTGTGAACTTTTTGGTTAACTTGACAAAATGATAAAAACAAAAGTGTTACTTTGGCCACAGGATGTTGTAGGTAAGCTAATAACATTCTTACAACGTGGACCACGACCACAGGTAGTTTGTATTATATCTGCAACTAGAGTCATATGTAGTGTGAAGCTCTCGGAGTCTGTAATTGGTGGTGGAACTGTGACTTATGAGGTATGTATGAGTTTCAACTTAAAGACACTTACCCTTTATGTTGCCTTTATTATGAGGCATGTATGATAGTTTATGCTTAGTTTGTCTATAAATATGGTATAATTTATTTTATTTGAGTTTGTTGGTTGTGTTATTTGATAATTATATTTTTTTCGTGTTTAATTTTAGATATATATACACACACACAAGCACACACTTGCATAAAAATTTCTTTTGGCATTAGAAAAATAATTCGTTAGAGTATATCCTCTTAGATGTACTCCTTCTAGCTCATTCTATTACCTTTTAAAGAATCATTATGTTAGAAGTATTTTGTTTATAGGTATGATGAATGTACTTGAAGTGGATGAAACACAATAAAACTATCAATAGATGGTGTAAGCCTATCATTCTGCTATAATGACAAAGACTATTTTTCCTTTATGCATCCTAATTATTAATCTTGAGATATCAATTAGTAGTAGTTGGTTATCACCTTGTGATTTTGTTGTTGACGTAGAAAAATTGAGAGTAGCTAGAATATTGCTTTAGCTAATTTTGATTACTAAATAATCTGGAACGAGTTGTCATACTAGTTTTCCAGTTGATTTGGCTTGTCTTTTTAGATTTATCATAGATATTATGCACAAGTAATTGGATGTATGTTTATTGCAAAAGTCATGAAGCTTCTTATATATTGAATTGGATAAAGGTGATCATTTTGTGTACATTGATTGTCTTCTAGCATACCTATTTAGCATTGGTCATTGAGGGTACATTGATTGTCTTCTAGCATACCTATTTAAAATTGGTGATCGAGCTTGTTGTTATTCTTTAAATGCATGGTCAATATGATATCATCTCATTATCAAGCTCATTGCTACTACCAGACAATGATGATACCCTTGGAATAACGGGTGGTCTAAGTGTGTTACTGTCTAGGCCCGATGGAAGTAATATTTGTGGCATTGTAGCAGAAATGCTCAAGGCTTCTTCTCCGGTAGAGGTGCTCTTCTTACTACCTCTGTCCTTGCATTCATTTGTTTCTCTATTTCCTTTTGGATAGACTAGTAGTGCATGGCTCGAAACATAGTGGCTAGTAAGTCCACCTCTCTATCATTCATTTAAATAGTTTGCTTTTGTTTGTGATAGGGTTCAAACTTTCAACCGTAACATGTGTTTAACATGCACATTGTGTGTTGCTTTTTATTTACTACACAAACGCCTTGTGTCATCCTTGCACTACTGTTTGAGTGCATACTATGTACTTGCTAACTATTTTCATTTATCTACCAGCTAGTTGTGAGTAGCTATATTCCAGAAACGGAAAAGCCTATGCCTGAGGCATCATCGTCAACTTGTTGATTCCCCGGGACTGAGTAGGCAGTTGATCGCAAATTCGAACGGACAAAATTTAGGCATTGGTTCAAGTTTTTGGCTTATGCTGGCTTATAATTTTAGTCTTAGTTTATGTTATGGTGGCCTGTGATTGAATATTTGTTTATTCGTAAATTGAAAAATTTAAGCCAATTATGTTTGCAAACTTTCTTCTAGATTAGGTCTTAATGCAATTACTCCTAATTGTCTTCATATTTGAATATATCCAAAAGTTTCATTTATTAGAACATACAGAAGTATGCTTACTTTTATTTTTTCATTATAGACCACAACAAACCATTAATTTTTCCTCAAAGACATCTTAAACGTTTTGTTAAATGATTCATTGACCATGTTAAATCATGCAATTTGAACCTTCATTTCAATATTTTATCCAATCTTCATTGATCATTATGATACTCCCTTGACTTCAGTAGAAATTCTGTTATAACATGTTTGGTCTCATAATTTGTATCATGTTGCCCGGATATAAACCTCTATTGCCTTTACTCCATTTGTGATGGATTAACTTATATATCTTGATAACATAAATATAGTGTAAATCTTATACATATCAGATAATGTGAGAATTAAGAAACAACTAGAAGCTTTAGGTATATTTTTCATCATTAATGTTTTAACTATGTATCTATCTTCTAATTTGGGAAGGGTTTAATTGATACATATACATTCATATCATAAATAATTTAACTTAAATGCACCGACTATATGCAAAATTTTGACTCTATTACTGTTGTTAGTGTTGTACTTTTTAGGTTGTTAATCCCATTTCTTATGAATGTTTATATGTAGTTAACTTGACATTTAAGCTTATTTTGAAATTATTGAAGCTAGATTATAGGAATTCCCATGTCTTTATAAATATTGTAATTGTGTATCTAGTGTCTACTTTGAAAGGATTTAACTTATATATACCGATAACATAGATAATATAAATAATTTTGTTTTATTGGTGTATTTTGTTGTAGCAAGTAATCAATCTTAATTTTTACGTTACTAATCCTTTCTTTAGTAACGAGTATATGCAGTTAACCTGTCATTTTTTCTATCAATGCATAGTGCTTAAATTCATTTGAAAAATATATAAGGTAAATTTTAGGATTGCTGTTTTGTTTCCTCAACTCTCTTCTATGTCCCAATTTGTTTGGTACTGACCGCTTTTCAGAATCAAGTTAACAAACTTTAGGGGACAAATAAAGTATATTAGTTTGATTTTTAAAAATTGAAGTTTAGCTATTTGAATATTTGTAGTACTGTAAGTGGTTATTCTCGTAGGAAAATAGTGAAAATTTTATGTGTGTTGACCTAGGGTGTGGTATCTAATAATCTTTGCAAAAATTTGCATGTGATTTGAATATTTGTAAGTAGATTAAAGAAATTATCGTTGTGAATTTTCCTTAAGGTCCCGAAATTGAAGCAAAAACAATAGGGAAGGGACCAAATATCGTCTGGTCCATTTTAATTTCTCTCTTATCTTTTATATCAAATTTTAAAAAAAATAACCATAACTTGCATTAATTTCGATGTTTTCATTTGGTTCTATCGTATGATAGTTTTTCTCCCGAGTAGAGAAAAAATGACGGAAAAAGAAGACCAAAATAATTTGGTCATGCACTACATCGATCAACAATTTTACTAGCTCATAGGTGTGAAACTTTGGCCAATAAAGATGTTAAAGTGGACAAGTTAGATCTAAAATGAGGTAGAATTAGCTAACGATGTAACATCATTGAAGAAAAAAGGTTCATATATGTTAACTACTAATTTGAAATATGTTTTAAACTTGTACAATAACAACATGAATTGAATTTTTTTTTAAAAATTAATATAGTTGAATTTAACTTGGAGTATTTTTTAGACTTGTATGATGACTACATAGCCGATATGAAATAAATGAACACTTGAATTAAAAGGAGTTACGACATGATTGTAATGAAGATGCTTTTTAAAAAATATTCTCAACAAAATGTGACTGGTCAAGAAAAATTCTATCAAACTTATAGTATAAAAAATTGCCTCAAAGAAAACTTCTATCACAGGTGTCGTATAAAAAATTGTCTCACCAAAGAATATTTTTGTTTCTCCAATAACAATAATGTTAAAGAAAGATCAATAAATCATAATATATAGAGGCAAATAATAGCATGTGAATTATTCCAAATTGATGATATATACTTATCACACTTATTTATTTTAAAATCATTTTAAATATATACATGAATCAAACTTTTCATGTCATTATTTTGGTGTCTCTTTCAAGTCATATAGGAATTTAAGCCTCTTTTGGGTTACAATTGGATTTCTCGAGTCATGATAGTCCCTACTATAACCCACCAGTAGGTAATCAAGTTTGGAATGACAAGTAACGGATATAAGGGTAGAAACAAAGTGAAAATATACAATCTACCAAAATTAGCAAAAGAATTAAGCGGAAGATTGTCATATATACAAAATCAAAAGATCTCTCCCAGAACCTAGAAGTCCCAAGTATATAGATTCTAACAAAGAGAGTACAAGTTCCAAAAGTGGACCAAAACAGACTATCTTATCTCAAATTACAAAAGTATACTCAGCTAAAAAAGATGGAGACATGTATGATCCAGGATGCCATGTGCTCACCCTCATCTTTAAATATGTCAAATGTTGGTTCGAAGTCAATGTTGATAGTTGGTGCTCGGACCTGCATTACAAAACATATATAAAGTGTAGCATGAGTACCAAAATAACACATACTTAGTAGGAATCATAGGTTAACTGAGCAAGAAAAGTAAAGGCAATATGACAAGAGAACATCTAACAAAAAATTTACATGAGTGTAGAAAAGAGCTGAAACGAAGTAAGTAAATACCTAACTAAAACCTACCTAGACCCCATAAGTCCAGAAGGTACACTCACGTGCAAGTTTTAGTAAAAACCCAAATGAACCCTCATAAACCTTACATGAACACAGATTAGCTACAACTACTGAGAACATTTTCTCGCGAATCAAGAGTCGGAGAGTGTGCAGCCCAGACCTCGAACCATGGATAGCGTCCCAAAGAACTAATAGGATCTAGCCAGTATGTATCAACTCTGTAAGGATAAAGAGCCCAAATAATAGATTGTGGTTGAAGATCAAATGGCAAGACTTCAACTATGAGACTAATAATATCTTAACATGACCAGACCTTAAATTTGCGACCAGTAATAGAGCAGCGTGAACAGACCTTAAATCTATGAACAATAAGGCTAGTAAAGAATCTCATATCCAAATCATTGCAATAAGGCCATTGTGGAAAATGTCCACACCAAGGTAATTAATACAATACTCCAAGCATGATCATTTGTAGATTTTGACTCATTAAAGGCCTATATAGTTCAACGTATGGTATCCTTAATGCCTATTTTGTGTTATTCTGATAATATTTTTGTGATTTGCAACTATGAGGGGTAAAAGGATAAAGTCAATGATGAATGAATAAGAAAAGAGGCCAAAATCACTTTAAAAGTGTAAAAACCCTTAATTGATGGTCACCTACATAGAAACGTGAATCACCAAACCGGCTACTTATCTCCGAAATTGACAGTGTTTGAGAATTAAGTGTAAAATCAGATCGGTGAAGAGATGTTACAATGGCGTTCCGCTGAATGAACATAGTCGATCCTAATTTCATCGCAGAAAGTTAAGAGTGTTGAGAAAAAATTAAGGCTAAACTAGGCAAACAAGGTGGAATTCGGCAACTCACCGATGGTGAAATCCACCAAAGTAAAGTCTCAATGCCAATTGTAAGGTAAGGAAAGCCAAGTATGATGAAATTCTCTTTTCAAATAGTTATTAATTTGATCTTATTATTAGAATATTTAGATTCATCGTAGTAGTTGACCTATTAGGAGGAGGGCCCTATAATAGCTTCTAGTCTTACTTCCATGGTGTAATACCTCAAATTTGAAAAAGGGAAAAGATTGCAAAAATAGTAGCTACTAGTTCAGGTCTTCGAGACCAGTCTACAGTTTGTAGAACATTCTATGGGTCGTAGAGTAGTCTCATAAAAAGGGAGAAAATAATATTTGATTAATCATGTTTCTGAACTTTTCTACAAGTGAGCAGGATGGCCCGTCAACGAGTCATAGATAAGTCTCGTAAGAAAGTCCTAGACATAGTGAAATTTTAAGGGTAGAGTAGATTTCTACTGTTGAGGTCTACGGACCGTAGGAAGTTTTACAGGTCATAGATAGGTTTCTTCAAAAGTTGGAAAAACATTTAGACTTCTGAACTTTTTTGTGGCTGACCAGGACGGTCGTTAGAAAGTCCTACAGACCGTAGGTCCAAACCATAGAGAGTTCTAACAGTTATTTCTTAGGGGATTTTGGGCCTTTTCCTGAATGTTTAAATCCTATACTATGTTGCATTTGACTCTACTAAGCCCTATATAAACCCTTTAAGTCCTATATATACCCATTTTAACCCATTCTTCTATGTCCCCAAAACTCAACCAAACTCATTCTCCCAAATTCCCTCTCAAACCTAAGGAAGAAGAAGAAGCAAGGGTTCACTCCAAGGTCTTCAATTCACCATTCATCTTGGGCTTTGAATATCAAGGTATGTGGGTATTCATTCGTGGAGTCCATTCATCTATGAGGTCCCCATGATTTTCAATTTCAATTTATCAAATTAGGAATCTTCTTAATTATCCATTGGTTTTTTTTAATTATGATTCAATGGGTGTTTTTCAATCTGCTATTGCATGATTTAATGAACTTACAAAATAGTGAGTTGAAATCATATGAACACATGCATGATCCATGATTTTTAACTATGAACTTGTGAAGAGTCCATGAACTTATGAAAGACGAATTTTGAAGGATAATGCATATCTTATGAAACTGATGTTTATGATGATAGAGTTCTTTTAGGTGAAAGTATCAATGTTGTTGTGAAAGGTTTTCTCACCTAAAAATTTGATCATGATGTCTAAAGGTATTTCGTACATATGGATTCACATTGGTGAAATGTTTTCTCAAGTATGCTTGAATTATTATTTAAGGAGCTATTACATTAATGTTAAAGAAAGATCAATAACTCTTACTATATAGAGGTATATAATAGAACGTGAATTATTCCAAATTGATGATATATACACTTATCACACTTTTTATTTTAAAATCATTTTCAATCATACATGAATCAAACTATTCAAGTCATTATTTTTGTGTCTCTTTCAAGGCATATGTGAATTTAAGCCTCTTTTGGGTTACAATTGGATTTCTCGAGTCATTATAGTCCCCATTATAACCCTCCAGTAGGTAATCAAACCCGGAAGGACAAGTAATGGATATAAGGGTAGAAACAAAGTAAAAATATACAATCTACCAAAATTAGCAGAAGAATTACGTGGAAGCTTGTCATACATACAAAATCAAAAGATCCCTCCTACAACCTAGAAGTCACAAGTATAGAGATGCTAACAAAGAGAGTACAAGTTCCAAAAGTGGACAAAACAGACTAGCTTATCTCAAATTACAAAAGTCTACTCAGCTAAAACAAATGGAGACATGTATGATCCAGGATGCCATGTGCTCACCCTCGTCTCTAAATATGTCAAATGTTGTTTCGAAGTCAATGTTGATAGTTGGTGCTCGGACCTGCATTACAAAACATATATAAAGTGTAGCATGAGTACCAAAATAATAGGTACTTAGTAGGAATCATGGGCTAACTGGGCGAGAAAAGTAAAGGCAATATGAAAAGAGGAAATCTAACAAAAAATGTACATTCGTGTAGAAAAGAGCTAAAACGAAGTAATAAATACCTAACTAAAATCTAACTAGACCCCATTAGCCCAGAAGGTACACTCACGTGCGAGTTTAAGTAAAAACCCAAAGGGGCCCTCATAAACCTTACATGTACACATATTAGCTACAACTACTGAGAATATTTTCCCGTGAATCAAGAGTCGGAGAGTGTGCAGCCCAAACCTCCAACCACGGATAGCGTCCCAAAGAACTAACAGGATCTAGCCAGTATGTATCAATTCTGCGAGGATAAAGAGCCTGAATAATAGACTATGGCTGAAGATCAAATGGCAAGACTTCAACTCTAAGAATAATAATATCTCAACATGACCAGACCTTAAATCTGTGACTAGTAATAGAGCAGCGTGACCACACCTTAAATTTGTGAACAATAAGGCTAGTAAAGAATCTCATATCCAAATCATGGCAATAAGGCCATTGTGGAAAACGTCCACACCAAGGTAGTCAATACAATACTCCAAGCCTAATCATTTGTAAATTTCCACTCATTTAAGGTATATATAGTTCAACAATAACTATCCTTAATACCTATTTTTTCTTATTCTGATAATAATTTTGCGATTTTCAGCTATGAGGGGTAAAAGGATAAATGCAATGATGAATGAATAAGAAAAGAGGCCAAAAACACTTAAAAAGTGTAAAAACCCTTAACTTATGGTCGCCTACACAGAAAGGTGAATCACCAAATAGGCTACTTATTGCCGAAACTGACAGTGTTTTAGAATTAACTGTCAAATCAGATCGGCGAAGAGATGTCACAACGGCATTCCACTGAATGAACATAGTCAATCCCAATTTCATCACGGAAAGTTAAAGAGTCTAGAGAAAAAATAAAGGCTAAACTAGGCAAACAAGGTGGAATTCGGCGATTCACTCATGGTGAAATCCGCCAAAGTAAAGTCTCAATGCCAGTTGTAAGGTAAGGAAAGCCAGGTATGATGAAATTTTCTTTTCAAATAGTTATTAATTCGATCTTATTATTAGAATATTTAGATTCATCTTAGTAATTGACCTATTAGAAGGAGGGCCCTATAATAGTTGCTAGTCTTACTTCCATGGTGTAATACATCGGATTTGAAAAAGGGAAAAGATTGCATAAATAGTAGCTATTGGTTCAGGTCTATGAGACCAGTCTAGGGTTTGTAGAACTTTCTACGGGTCGTAGAGTAGTCTCATAAAAAGGGAGAAAATAATATTTGATTAATCATGTTTCTCAACTTTTCTACAAATGAGCAGGATGGCCCATTAATGAGTTATAGATAAGTCTCGTAAGAAGGGCCTAGACATAGTGAAATTTTAAGGCTAGAGTAGATTTCTACTATTGGGGTCTACGAACCGTAGGAAGTCTTACAGGTCATAGATAGGTTTCGTCAAAAGTTGGAAAAACATTTAGGCTTCTGAACTTTTCTATGGTTGACCAGGATGGTCGTTAAAAAGTCCTACAAACCGTAGGTCCAAACCATAGAGAGTTCTGACAGTTATTTCTTATGGGATTTTTGGTCTTTTCCTGAATGTTTAAATCCTATACTATGTCGCTTCTGCCTCTACTAAGCCCTATATAAATCCTTTAAGTCCTATATATACCCATTTTAAACCCATTCCTCCATGTCCCCAAAACTCAACCAAACTCATTCTCCCAAATTCCCTCAGAAACTTAAGAAAGAGGAAGAATCTAGGGTTCACTCCAAGGTCTTCAATTCACCATTCTTCTTGGGCTTTGAATATCAAGGTATGTGGGTATTCATTCGTGGAGTCCATTCATCTATGAGGTCCCCAAGATTTTGAATTTCTTAATTCAATTTCAATTTATCAAATTAGGAATCTTCTTTATTCTCCATTGGTTCTATTTAATTATGATTCAATTGGTGTTTTTCAATCTTCTATAGCATTATTTAATGAACTTACATAATAGTGAGTTTAAATCATATGAACCCATGCATGATCCATGATTTTTAACTATGAACTTGTGAAGAGTCCATGAACTTATGAAAGATGAATTTTGAAGGCTTATACATATCTTATGAAAATGATGTTTATGATGATAGAGTTCTTTTAGGTGAAAGTATCAATGTTGTTGTGAAAGGTTTTCTCAGCTGAAAATATGATCATGATGTCTAAAGGTATTTCGCACAAATTGATTCACATTGGTGAAATGTTTTCTCACCTATGCTTGCATTATTATTTAAGGAGCTATTCTATGTTTTGATCTTTTAGATTGGATTTGGTATTGTTCATAGACTTTGCTATGTTATAATGATATTTGAATTTTATATGTTCCATTGGGATTTTGACTTAGGACCGAGAGGACTTTGATGTGGAGGCTCAAATTGGGTAGCCTCTAGTAGCAACCTCTAGTTCCTAATTATGTGCCCCTGTAGGATTGTCTTAAATGATTTAGATAGTGGATCTACTTAGTAAAAGATGATGTGTACAGATTCTACCTTGAAAAATAGAATACCTTATTTTGGTACGAGGTATATACCTGATTCCATGACATAGCTCTTATTGTCTTATTGTCTTATTGTCGGTTAAAGCTAATATCCCACAAAACGATTATGTTTCTTCAAAGCTTTGTTAAGTCTCTTATTTCAAATGCCTTGATCGTGTCTTATGATTTACACGTTGCTTCTTCTTTAAACTTTCAAATGTTCAAATGTTGGTCATGCATTATATTCTTAAGCTTTGTATGCCATCATGTATATTTATGCATATTGCCCCATACTTAGTACATTCCTTGTACTAATTCATTCTTGTGCCTACATTGTTTCATTAATATTGGGTCCTACGCTCCTACCTCCCACTCTCATGGCTAGTGGATCATTCTACTGGATTCAAAAGTTGGTGAGTCCTCATGTTTCAAGGAATGAGACACTTTTACTAGCTTTATGTATTTCAGGGGTCTATACGTCATGTTACACCTAGTGTATACTTTGGGTCGTGACAAACTTGGTATTCAGAGCACAAGATTTAGAAAGGTCCTAGGATGTCTCACATAAAGTCTTGTTCATGAGTGTGAAGCGTACCATATTTATGGATAGAAAGATAGAAGTCATTTAGGAAATTCCACTTCTTTCATCACTCCAAATTCGTGTGATAGAGTTTAACCCTCTATGTCTCTCTTCTAATCCTTATCCGATGCTTTTCAGGATATGGCCCCTCAAAGAGTATACGTGAGAAGGAATGTGAATGAGAATGTGGAACAAGGATCTCTTCAAGTTTCGACTAACCCTATGGCCGAGCAAGTGACCAATGCGCAGTTCCAAGCCGTTTTTCATGTTTTGGCCCAAACTATGATGGCTTAAGTCAATAGGGAGGTTGTGTTCCCTGTGAACCTAAATTTGGGTACAGTGGCAACTAGAGTGAGGGACTTCACTAGAATGAATCCTCCAGAGTTTCATGGTTTCAGGGTTGAGGAAGATCCTCAAGAGTTGATTGATGAGGTGTATAAGGTATTGATGATCATGGGAATGACGTTGGTGGAAAAGACAGAATTTTCCTCTTAACAATTTAACGGTGTTGCTCAAGTTTGGTTCAACCAATGGAAAGAAGAGAGAGAGGTTGATGCGGGTCCTCTTGATTGGAAAATGTTTAAGGTTACTTTCCTTGATAGGTCATTTCCCCTTGAGATGAGGGAAGAAAAGGCAGTTGAATTCATCAACCTTAGTCAAGGAAATATGAGTGTGAAGTAGTATGCGTTGAAGTTTACTTAATTGGCTAAGTATGCTCCAACTATGGTTGCCGACTCTAGGGCAAAGATGAGTAAGTTTGTTTCGGCTGTTTCTGAAATTGTGATTAAGGAATGTCGTACCGCCATGATGATTAAGGAAATGGACATTTCTCATTTAATGATTCATGCTCAAAAAACTGAAGAGGAAAAGCTTAAGGAAAGGTCTATGGAGGCAAAAGGGGCAAAGACCAGCGATGGTGCCTTTTCATATTGAAGGTCTAATGGACATGGTCGCTCTAAATTCCCACAAAGGTTTTCCATTCAAGGTTCCTCTAATGCTCTGGCTCCTAAATTTAACAATGAAAGGATTTCTAACCCTAAGCTTGAAGGAGGAAATGGTGGTTGAAATGGATCTTCGGTTACAGCGTACCAAAAGTATGGCGAGAGTCATTTGTGAAAATTCTTGATGGATACGGATAATTGTCTTTTGTTGTTGTAAGGGTGGTCACCACTTGAGAAATTTTCCATCTAGAATCGACAAGGAAAAATATGGTGGCCAAGCTCGGTCTAGTGGTTTGGGTTCGAGTGCTCCTAAGCAAAACTATTTGATGCACTCCAAACTCGACATGAACAAGAGGGTTCTCCCAATGTGGTTACCGGTATGTTGAAAGTCTTCCATCTTGATGTTTATGCTTTACTTGATCCCAGTGCTACTTTTTTATTTTGTGATGCTATATGTGGCTATGAGGTTTGATGTTTCTCCGGATGTGTTGTAGACCCTTTTTCTATCTGTATTCATATTGGTGAATCTATTATCGCTAAGAAAGTCTATAGAAATTGCCAAGTCTCCTTTTCATGTAGAGTCATTTATGTTGATCTAGTAGAGCTTGATATGTTGGATTTTGATGTTATTCTCGGTATGGATTGGCTGCATTCTTGTTTGCCTATGGTTATCGTAAAACCCATTTGGTTAAGTTTTAGTTTCAAAATGAGTACGTCCTAGAGTGGAAAGCGGGAAATTCTATGCCCAAGGGTCAGTTTTATAATATCTCAAAAATTCTAATTTAAGACTCGAGTCATTCTTTATGGTGAATAAGATTTGTACCGAGTGATTCTAAATTTTCTTAGATGTTAAGGTCACAAAACAATTCCCTAGCATAAAGTGGAGTTGAAAACTTTCCTTCCAATTAAGTTTCACTATGAGATTTTCTTGGGTCAACTTCAAATGACCACATATTTCAGCATATAAGAGTTACGTGGCCCATAACCTATCAAATTTAAGGTATTTGAATCTTCTTTCCAATGTCACCAATTTCACAACAATTCGAGTTTTGAGTAAAATGTTATGACCATTTTAGTAATCTACTACAGTGCAGTAACGAATTAGCCAACGGGAAAATATTAAAAAGAATCGTTTTTATCTTTTAACCTCTAAGAAAACCCTAAACGAATTCCTTGACTAATTAAAGGCCCAAAATAATCATATATTCATCTCTTAATCCCCAATTCTCTTCTCTCTCCTAAGGCACAACCCAAAGGAAAATCAAAGTAGTAGACTTCCATTCAAGATTCTTTCATTCTTTCTCAAAACTCTTCTTCAAGGTAAGTTCTTCTCCAAGAATTCCATTATTTCCTATTCAAATTCCTCCATACAATTATGAATCACTAATGAAAATCATAATTCTTGGCCATAAAGATTTCAAGAAACTAATTCAAGAATCTCAAGAAAGGTTTTCTTGATTGTTCTCCTTCAAGATAGGGTTTCAAGGCTTCTAATCAAGTTCTTCTTCAAGATTCTTCATGAATCTTCTTATTTGAGGTATGTAAGACTATCATAGTGTTGGACTATTTCATCCTCACGCCCTACATCTACTTTCAAATCATTAAAAGAGTAATCTAGAATTCTATCCCTAGATTTCAGTATTCTTGAGTTGAGTTGATTTTGAGTTCTTGAGTTCCTGATTCTTTTGAAATTCTATTCCTAATTATTATATTACAATATTTTATACATTAATATTCTTGATTTTATTAGTTCATGCCTATATTTCAACATGAACCATACGTATTGACTATTCTTGAGATGAATAGTATCGTTGAGTTCTGAGTTCTGAGTTTTTGAGTCGTTGGTTGCGTTCTTGTGTTTGAGTACTGAGTTTCCATATTGATATTAAGACCCCTGAGTTGAGTAGTTCATGTCCATAATTTCGTATGAACCCTATGAATTGAGTTATACATTTTGAGAAGCTTTTTAAAGCCAACATTTGAGTTTTAAACAGAGTTTTTGAAAAAGTAGAAAGGTGTTTTGAGAATGTTTTTAAAACATGATTAGTATGACAGCCGAGTATGCCATCAATGTTTAAGCAGTATGGTATCTACATATACCATTAATGTTTAAGCAGTATGGCATCTACGTATACCATCAATGTTTATGTTGTATGACTTCCTGAGTCATCAATGATCTTATCACAATATGACTTTGATATATTTTTGAGAAAGAGTTTTCAAGTTTTCCCAAAGGTATCTGTTTTTACATTGATAAAAGAGAAACTTTGATTTCTAATGAGTTATGAGTTCAAAGATATTTCAAGAGCATTTACCTCTTTTAAGAGGATAGTTTGAGCAATTATCTCAAACTAGAGGAAGAGTATGTTTTTAACCGTTGCGCATGACTATATATTATTGGGAGTAGTATTGAGCACCGATATGGGAATGAGTTCAGACAACTCACATTCTTCATAAACCATGTATGCCAACATGGGTACATGATCATACTTTTTAGATGAACTCTAAGTGCCTTCAGGCAGAGCTTAGTGGATCCACTTAGTTGAGGTGTCCTATATATATCCCGGCAAGGTATAAGATAGTTCTGGCAGCGTGGGCGAGACGATGTATCATCATGTAGCTCATAGTGATTGTTGCCGTTTAGAGAATCTTCCAAATACAGTTAAAAGTGTATTTTTATCATATCACTTAATATGTTGAGTTCGGAGATAAGTAAGTATTTTTGTAAAATTTTAATGATTTCAATCATTTATTTCATTACTTTCAGTTTAGTATATATATATATATTGCAGTCCTTTCATTCAGTTATTTGTTATTCAACTATATTATATACTCATACATTTAATGTACTGATGTCATTCGACCTGTATCTTATAATGATGCAGATACAGGTTCTTAGGATCCTCAACAAGAGTCCATTGAGATCACTTCATCTTCTCACAAGCTTTTGAG
The DNA here is from genome assembly GCF_000226075.1 of Solanum tuberosum. NCBI lineage: Eukaryota > Viridiplantae > Streptophyta > Magnoliopsida > Solanales > Solanaceae > Solanum > Solanum tuberosum. The sequence goes on along the minus strand of NW_006238972.1, from coordinate 1,488,085 downwards.
AAAGACCTCTTTGCTTTCAAAGGACTCCAGTTTTATGAGTCATTTTGAGTAGTCGTGAGTCTTGTCCCGACACTCATCTATATATAGTAGAGGCTTCATAGATATATGGATTTTTAGAGTCTTCCAATTTTCAGATATTTAATTTGACTTATGATTTATACTCAGTATATTCAGTAAAGTTTTGAGATTTAGTAAGCTGGTCTCAAAGGTTTCTTTCAATTTGATACTTATGTATGCTTGAGTTAGTCTTCCGCTTGTAGTCCGCCGGGATGAGGTTTCGCTTGGGGACCAACAATGGTACTCGAGTGTCGGCCACGTCCAGGGTGTAGGCTCAGATCGTGATAAACTTGGTATCAGAGCACAGAGTTCAAGTGTCCTAGGGTGTCTATTAAGTCGTCTCAAGTAGGATCTTATTTATGGTTGTGGGAGCCCCACTTCTATAAATGAGGGACTACAGCTATTTAAGAAAAGTTTCCCTTCTTTCATACTCTAAATTGTGCAATAGAATTATGTCATAAGTAACTTATTCATACTCATGTGTTTCTTAGATTCATTTGACTACCTCTAATACTCAAGGTAGTTGAAAAGCAAAGCCAGTTCCGTAGCAATGAGTTACTCTCAACAAAAGTCTTGAGATGTCATGAGACTGTAGAGGGGCTAGAGAGAAGCCCGTGAGTGAGCTTAAGTGTTCATATTTGAAAGAATGCACTCTTATCCATATGAATCGTGTATATTTATACCTATTTGACACAAAATGATAATTAATAAAAACACAAACATGTGTGCATCTCAAACGCATATACATTAAAAAATAGACCAATGCAATGTTGACACGTGACAATTGAATTAATTTTTTTTTTATAAACTCTACTCAAATAATCCTAAATGGATTTTAAGAAAACAAAATATTATGTTTAAGTTAACCCACCCCACTCCACCCTTCTTCTGTCATTTTTTTCCGGCGAACTTATTTCCCTTTTTACTGCGCCTCAGCTACCAGTAAACCATGGCCTCTACCCTCCTTCTTCTTCTCCGCCGGATCTTGCTTTCCTTTTTACTAGGCTGCTGTGCATGAACCGCCCATAAATCATTGCCTCCATCCCTTTCAAGCGGGTGAAAATAGAAGTGTGGCATTAGAAAATCAAGGGCAGATGAATTAGTATGAACAAATATTATATTCTTGATTTTGTATAACTTACTACAAATTAAAAAATACCGTAAACTGAAAGTTATGAAATAAAATAAAGAAATGAGTTCTTTTTTAATGTTCTCCAACGTAATTGTCACGTAACATCACCAAAAATTAAATATCAAGAGCTTGAGTTACAACCGTGAGAGTAATGTTGCTATTGTGATCAAAACAAGTTTTCTTACAAATGAGGGGAGAAGATATTTATATATATAGAGAGAGAAAATGGCCAAATGATCCTCCAACCTATTACCGGATTTTCAACTACACATCTATTCTCCGCGGGAGTCCTATTACCCTCTTGAACTACTTTAAAATGGAATAAATAGTCCCTTAAGTGCTGAGTTGGCATAGAGAGTGTATCTCACTCTCTAGTGAGTTGCCTAATGTTTTTTTAATTTCCGTTTTTTTTTTCTAATTTTCTTTGTTCTTTCTCTTTCTTCTTATTTATCTAGACAACATTTTTCACCATTATCATTATTGAAGCTTTTTCAATGGATGTTTGAAATAAAAATTATCAACAACAAATGCATTTAATGAATAAATAATTTTTCAATAAACTTATTTAGGACATATCTAACAAATTAATTATTTTTTTTTAAAAACATACCCATTAATTTTTTTATTTTAAAGTGATGGATTCAAGAGTAACAAAATCAAAGTGAAGTAATTGTATATTTAAAAAATATTTTCAAACTTAATAAAAGAAACTAAAACAAAACAATTGCTTCTACATTTTAAAAGAAGGATCCTACACGTTCTCCTACAATTCATGAAGAATCAAAATCAAAAACTCAAATTATAAATTAATCATGAAAATTTTAGAGGGAGAAATAATAAAGAATGGGAAAGAGAGAGAGAGGTTTCTCAAATTGGAGTTACAAATTGGTCTTCTCATGCGCGACTCAAATTCAGTTGTCGGCGAAATCTTCAAGGGATGAATCTGATCTCGAATGTTCATGACCCATTTAATGTGTATTTGAAATTGTCCAAGGAAGAAAATCAAACGAAATGTAAAAAAATGTGGAAAATTGTTGAATTAGTTGGATGAAAGATTTGATTAATTAGGACATCTATCTTCTAAACTCTAGATATTCGGAGTAGATGAAAAGGTGAGTTGAATTTTTGTTTTTATAAAATGTTAGAGATATAGAAATTTATTGAGGTAAAAATGATGTTTAGTGTATTTAGGTTGAAGAAATGATTGGGGAAGAAGAAGAGGAAGGAGAAGTAACTTTTTTTTTAAAAATCATTGAATGGTGAAATATACGTGTCAAGTGCGTGTATTTCACCACAAGACAGATGACTGGTAATGACATTTCAGGGAGGAAATAATTCCACTTTAAAATAGCTCAGGGGGGAAATAGGACTCCCGTGAAGTATAAGTGTGTAGTTGGAAATCCGATTACAGATTGGGGGGTCATTTGGCCATTTTCTCTATATATTTATATATATAGTTATTGATGAACTTTATTTCTAGACTTATCACTTCAGGAGCTAAATGGGCCAGCCATATTGTTCCTAACTTTCAATGATAAAAAAAGAGAGTACATTTTAGGTTTAGCAAACATAAAAATCATATTTGTATGTTATAGTTATAGTTTGCATAATTGTGTTTTATAGCAAACTTTATGTTTGCTATGACTATTAATCTATTTAATTCGATACACATATACATAAAAATCTGTATTTGTATATTTCGGTATACTTACACATAAAAATTTGTACAAATATATGTAACTGTGTATATATTTTTTTTTGTGATTTTCAGTCATAACTTTATTTCTGGACTTATCACTTCAGGAGCTAAATGGGCCAGCCATATTGTTCCTAACTTTCAATGATAAAAAAAGAGAGTAAATTTTAGGTTTAGCAAACATAAATATCGTATTTGTATGTTATAGTTATAGTTTGCATAATTGTGCTTTATAGCAAACTTTATGTTTGCTATGACTATTAATCTATATAATTCGATTTACATATACATAAAAATCTGTATTTGTATATTTCGGTATACTTACACATAAATATTTGTACAAATATATGTAACTGTGTATATATATTTTTTTGTGATTTTCAGTCGTGTATGTATATGCGTATTATATGCATTTAAATATAAGTTTGTATATGTATATGTAACTGTATTTTTGTATACAGATAGACAAATTTCTCTCTCACTTTATACAAACACAAATTATACATTATATTTTATATTATTTGTGTTTAAATAAAGCAAGAAAGAGAGAAAGGCAAAAGAGAACTGGTAGGGGAAGATCTGTATTTGTATAATTTATAGTGTATAGGACGAAAATATATATATTTGTATTTGTATATACAGTTTTCTCTCGCTGTATACAAACACAAACGCAATTTATACATTTGTATTTGTATAAAGTGAGAGAGGCGAGGGAGAGTGGCAAGCGAGATCTGGGAGAGTGGCGAGCGAGATTCGCTGGGGAGAGAAGCGAATGACAATTGTTGCTATGGAATACAATTAAATGAAACTGTGGTTATAACATTTAATTTGAATTAACAATTTCCTATTTTATACAATTTTTCTTAAAACATAATGTCTCAAGGCTATACCGGGTGTTATTGATGTTGAGCGGGAGTTAACTAGCTAGCTCTTTAATTGTCACAGGTCATTTTTTTCATACATTCAAATGTCAAATTCGAATCTTAATTAATCCATAAAAGAAAGTATTATTTTTCTTTTATGGTTGGAAAAAATATGTGATTGACTGCTTTGATATATATGGTTGGTGCTCCAATATTGACGTTGAATTGTAACCAGATAATGTGGGAGGGTTTCCTTCTCATAAGTCTTACTTGGACTACAAATGATAGAATAAATACATTTCCATTCCAAAAGGTAAAGAGATGAAAAAGTTGGTGTGTAGCGTGACATGCCAGCTTATCAGTAGGGACCCATTTAATTGTCTACCTAATTTACTCATTTCCAAAAAAACTTTTCCCTAAACAGTCATTCTCTTTCCTTATATTTTTATTACTAGTTACTCACTATGACCATATTTACTTGTTTATTTTTTATTTGGTACATCTTTAATAATAAAATAATAATTAATATAGAGAGTTTATCATTTTATTTCTATTGATTGATAGAATTTCAAAATCAATTTACTCATTAAAGAGGTTCTACTTTTTTCAAAAACATTAATTATAAATAAATTAAGGGTATAATAAGTAAAAATATTATTTTTTCTTGATTTGTCAAAAGTGACAAGTAAAAAGTCAAAATTGGACAAGTAAAAAGGGGACAGAGGGAGTATGAAAAGTCTTGTGATGTGCCCGGGCCCAATATTTGTTCATAAATTTACTTTTAACATTTTTAATAAACGGTTTTAAATCATTTTAATAAGTGTAAAATAAATACTTGATAAATACCTCCTTTCGTCCCATATTTGATGGACACTTTCTATTTTACATGGTTATTAAAAAATCATTAATAGATTGATCAATTTACTATTTTTCCCTTTATCCATATTAATTAGCCTCTTGAAAAGAGAAATTTTGGATCTTCAAAATTTGTTTAAACTTCCAAAGTCATATTAATTGTAGGGGTAAAATGGAAAAATTAATTAACTCTATCCTGATTTAGTAAGTTCTCAAGTAATATGGGACAAATATTTTTAGTAAGATGTTCATTTAATATGAGATAGAGATAGTAAATGATATTGATTAAATGATTTTACGTTTTTACTGTCTAGGTAGTAAATCATCTCATTCTTTTTTCTCCCAAATCTAATATGAAGAGGCTATTGGGATGTCCATGATCAAAATATTTTTTTCATCAATCGTTCAATTTATACTCAAAGTACTTATAAAATCTACACGATATTAGCTAGATTCAAAGTAATAAAGTTAAAGCTAAAAAAATATGAATTTAAAACTAAAAAAACACTGCTAAAGCGGTTCCCCAAGTTCGAAAAAAAACACACTAATTAAATTAAAATAGAGCAACAGAAATAAATTTTCTTACTTTTTTCGAAAATATTTTGCTGAAGTAGGCACATCAACAAAGACGTTCTTGCTTCAGCCATACTCCCTCTTTAATATATATATATATAACTGATTTTACCCTTTAAAATCTACTCATCCACTTAAATCCCCCAAAAGCTCCCAAGTCTTCTTCTCCAAATTCTTTTTAAGGATTCAAGGAAAAGCTAGGGTTCTTCAAGCATTAAGCTTCCTTCTCAGAATCCAAAATGTAGATCAATCAATGTATGTCAGGAATTCATCAATTGATAATCCTTTTCCATCCATTGAGTCCCAAGAAATTCTCAAATTCTACTTTAAGGCCTTACCCAAATTATAGGATTTTGTATGATTCTTCATAGGTTCAATTGTTTATAATTCAGTTCACTATATTTGATCTTATTATGCATGATTTGATTCAAATTACATGTTTTCAAGATGTTCCATATTAACACTTGCTATATGTCTATTTTATGATAGTTAATTGGAGATTTGAAATTATGCATGTCTAGAAAATTATAGTGACTATGATTCTAGGGTAATTTCGAATAAAGCACATCATGTTTTCATGAAATAAGGTTGCTTCCGATTGAAGTACTCTTACTATGAAAGATTTCCATGATTTATCCACTTCCGATTGAAGTGTTGTTTTGTTAAAAAAATATTATCATGAATTAGATGCTTTCGGTTAAGTGTCTTCTATACATCGATTATGTTATGAAATCATGGTATTTTAAAGGAGCTATTCTTATGTTTTATGAATATTTATGATTGAGTTTGTGGTACTAGATTCTCATCATTTCACAGATTAAGATATGCATATGAATCTAGTCTTTGTGATTTCTATTGGTATTTTACTTAGCACCGAGTGAATTTTGGTGATGTGCAAAGTCTTTGAACTACGTATCCCCGTAAGATGTCCTGATTAGACAAATTAGCTAGTTGATCTACCTAAGCTTAAGAATATCGTCTTTGCCTTGGCAAATAGGACAATATTTTTTCGATATGAGAGCAAGACATTGAATTTTATGTTATAACTCACATAGCCTATGTCAGTTAACAGTAGACATCCCACAAAAGATATGATTTTTTTCATTTAGCTTATGTTATATACATATGTCATGACTCCTATATTGCATTGACCTTTTTATGATTTACGAACTAAAGCTTATCTCATTGATATGTCTTATTGATCATGCATTATAATGTTTTGAACTTACCATGTTATCATATTTATACTCATGCATCTTTCCTCATACTCAATGCATTTTAAGTACTGACGCATATATCTCTTGTGCCTATATTATTTCAAAATATAAGGTCTGACATTCCCCATCCAACTGTGGCTAATAAATTGATTCAGCTTTACTTAGCTTGTGGTGATTGCTCATTGTTCGAGGCATGATCACACGTTATGAGTTCCTAGTCTATTTCAATCCTTTCAGTTTTCACACTTATTTCGTGAGCTACGGCTTATCCTAGTCACACCTATGATATAGAGCCTTGTCGTCAGAGTTAGTATGTTTCTGCATATGAGATTGTTGTACTCTATTTTTGGTATCTCTTACGATGTTGACATTGAGACTTATATCTCACTTTTATCCATTATTCTCTTATATTGTTTATCTTAGTATCATGCTTATGTCAAGTGGCTTATTTAAGGTATTTCAGGATCGTATTCCTCATGTCACATCTAGGTATAGTTTGGGTAGTGAAAAACTTGATATTCAGAGCATCGAGTTTATAAAGGTTCTAGGAGTCTAACAAACCACATTTCGTAGAGTTTTATTCAAGAGTGTGAAGCGCATCATATTTATGAATAAGAGGCTATGAGACGTTTCTTAAACTGTAATTCTTTCATTACTCTGAAGTCGTGTGATAGAGTTGAATTCTATAAGGATTTTCCTCCTACCTCTTGTTCTATGGATTTCAGAATATGCCTCCACGAATAGCTCCATTGAGAAGGAATGTCAATGATAATGTGTAACCCAAATTTCCTCAAGCCCCGATTGATCCTTTGATTGAGCAAGTGTCTCATGCGGAGTTTAGGGCTGCTTTCCAAGTGTCTCCCAAGCCATGACCGCTCAAGTGAATAGGAAATTTGTGATTCCTATGAGACCAAGTGTAGGTACGGCGGCAACAAGAGTAAGTGACTTCGTGAGGATGAATCCTCTGGAATTTCATGGTTTGAAAGTGGATGAGGATACACAAGAGTTCATTAAGAGAACCCATAAGATTGTGGACATCATGGACGTGACTCCGATTGAAAAGATGGATTTGGATGCTTACCAATCGAAAGGGGTTACTCAAGTTTGGTATGATCAATGGAAGGAAGAAAGGGAATTGGATGTGGGTCCTTTGGATTGGGGCAAATTAAAGAGGCGTTTCTTGATCGATTCTTTCCTATTGAGATGAGAGAGGCTAATGTGCAAGAGTTCATAAAACTAAGGCAAGTAAATATGATTGTGAAGGAGTACTCTTTTAAGTTCACTCAATTTTTATAGTACACTCTGACAATGGTTGCTGACTCTTGGGCACGAATGAGTAAGTTTGTTTGGGGAGTGTTCGAAATGGTAGTCAAAGAATGTCAAACCACTATGTTGATCAAAGAGATGAACATATCAAGATTGATGAGTGATGCCCAACAAATCTAGGAGGAAAAGCTTAAGGAGAAGGCTAGAAGTCTAAGAGGGAAAGAATGGATGGTGGTGATTTTTCTCACTCTAGGACCGGTGGACATGGACATTCTCAGTTTTGGAAAAAGGTTATCCGATTAGAATTATTAAAGTACCCAAGTTCAACAAGTACACGGTGCCCACCCCAAAGACTCAAGGTGGTGCTCCTCGTTGTCAGAATTTCCACGCATGTAGGAGGTGTGGGAAGAACCATCCAGAAGAGCGCTTAGGCGATTCGAGTGCATGTGCATGCTTTGGTTGTGGTAAGATTGGTCACAGATTTAGAGATTTCCCTTCGCATGCTATCAAGGGTAAGGATGGTCCTCAGGTTCTACCTAGTGCTTCTTCTAGTTCTAGTGGAGTCCTCATCAGAACAGATTCTATGCTTTTCAGACTCGATAGGATCATGAGGGTTATCTTGATGTGGTAACATGTATGTTGTAAGTTTTTTTTATTTGATGGATATGAAATGCTTGATCCCAGTGCTACAATGTCCTTTGTTACTCCTTATATGGCCATGAAGTTTGATGTCGATCCCAAAATTCTTTCGGAATCATTTTCAGTCTCTACACATATTGGTGACTCCATTATTGCTAGATGGGTCTATAAAAATTACCCAGTTTGAGTTTCTCATAGAATCACTCTAGTTGATCTTGTTGAGTTAGACATAATAGATTTTGATGTCACTCTTGGAATGAATTGGCTTCATTTTTGTTATGCTTCCATAGATTGTCGAACCTGATTGGTTATGTTTCATGTTCTAAATAAACCTATCTTAGAATGGAGGGGTGAAAATTCAGTGCCAATAGGTCGATTTATCATCATGTCCGGATTAGGGATACAGACTCTGAAACCTCTACTCTTGATTCAGTTTCAGTTGTTAATGAGTTTCTGGAAGTATTTTTTGATATCTTCCTGGTGTTCTCCCGAAAGGGAAATAGATTTTGAAATTGACCTTGTTCCTGATATGCAGCCTATCTCTATTCCTCCTTACCGTATGACTCTGGCATACCTTAAGGAGTTAAGGGATTAGTTGAAAGATTTGTTGGATACGGGTTTTAATAGACCAAATATCTAACCATGGGATGCTTTAGTTTTATTTATTCGAAAGAAATATGGTTCGCTTCGTATGTGTATTGACTACCGACAATTGAACAAGGTCATGATAAAGAATAAGTATCTTATTCCAAGGATAAATGACTTGTTTGATCAACTCCAAGGTGCTAGTTTCTTCTCAAAGAATGATCTTTAATCAGGGTATCATCAGTTAAGGATAAGAGAAAGTGACATTTTGAAAATGACTTTTTAAACTAGGTATGGTCACTATAAGTTAGTGGTGATGTCATTTGGTTTAACTAATGCCTCGTTAGCTTTCATGGACCTTATAAATAGAGTGTTCAAGCAATACCTTGATATGTTCGTTATTGTATTTATTGATGATATTTTGATATACTCACAGAGTGAGGATGAACATGTTGATCACCTAAGGATCGTGTTGCAAATCATCACGGATCACCAGTTATTTGTTAAGTTTAGCATATGTGAGTTTAGGTTGCGGTCCGCTGCTTTCCTTGGTCATATTGTTACTAATGAAGGTATTAAGGTTGATCCTAAGAAGACTGAGGTAGTTAAGAACTGGCTTAGACAACTTTCCTCTTCAGATATTTAGGGTTTCTTAGGTTTGGCCGATTATTATAAGAGATTTATGGAAGAATTTTTCTTTATTGCTTCGACTTTGACTACACTGACTTAGAAAAAGGTAAAATTTCAATGGTCGAAAGCTTGTGAGAAAATTTTCCAAGAATTGAAAGATAGAGTCACTTTAATCCCAATTTTGACATTACCGAAAGGATCCGATGGGTTTGGGATTTATTGTGATGCTTCAAGGATGGTCTTGGTTGTGTCTTGATGCAAAATTATTGGTAAGTACTTACGCTTTGAGGAAATTGAAGGTACATGAAAAAAACTATCCAGCGTTTGATTTGGAGTTAGTGACGGTGTTATTTTCTTTGAAGATTTTGATACACTATCTCTATGGTGTTCATGTGATGTGTTCACCAATCATAACAGTTTGCAATATATGTTTAATCAAAAGGATTTTAATTTTTACCAAAGGAGGTGGCTTGAGTTATTGAAAGATTATGAAATGAGTGTATTTTATCATACGGGTAAGGCAAACGTGGTTGCCAGTGCTTTTAGTCGATGAGTAGTATTACTCACATTGAGGATGGTATGAAAGTTAGTTCATGATGATTATAGACTAGCTCGATTGGGTATTTTCTTGATTAACTCCAAGGATTGTGGCCTCATTATTCAAAATGGCTTAGAATTTTCTTTTATATTGAATATGAAGGAAAAGCAAGTAAGACCTTGATCCGTCTATGATTGAGTTGAAAAGAGTGGTTTCTGGAAAATCCATTGAGGCTTTTTCCCAAGGGGAATATGGACTGCTTCGTTACCAAGTTCGTTTATGTGTTCTAAATGATGATGAGTTGAGGCATCACATTTTCGGGGAAGCTCACAGTTCTTGATATCCTATTCAATGAGCAGACACCAAGATATACCATAATTTGTGAGAGGTTTATATGTGGAATGATGTGAAGAAGGATATTGCAAAGTTTGTGGCTAGGTGTCCTAATTGTCAACAAGTGAAAGTTGAGCATCAAAATTTGGGAGGTTCGGATCAAGACTTTAGAATTCCTACTTAGAAGTAGGAAGATTTGAATATTGAATTCGTTATGGGTTTACCTTGTACTCGTCGATAGTTTGATTCTATTTGGGTTGTTATTAACCGAATGAATAAGTCGGCTCATTTTCATCTGAATACTATGTTAGGCTCTATATTTGGGAAATGGTAAAGTTGTATGGAGTGCCTTTATCCATTATTTCTAAAGAGGCACTCATTTACTTCTCATTTTTTGAGGGCATTTCAAAAAGGTCTTGGTACTCAAGTGAACCTTAGTATGACTTTTCATCCTTAGACTGATGGTCATGCCGAGCGTACTATTGAGACTTTGTAGGATATGTTGAGAAATTGCGTGACTGAGTTCAATGGTAATTGGGATGATCATTTGCCTTTGATTGGGCTTGCTTATAATAATTATTATCACTCAAGTATCCAAATGGCTCCATCTGAGGCTCTCTATGGAAAGAGATGTTGGTTTCCTATTGGTGGGTTTGAAGTTGGTGATGTCGCTTTGATAGGGCCCAAATTAGTGCATGATGCTATGGAGAAGTTTTGACTTATTATAGATAGGTTGAAAATGGCTCAAAGTCGACAAAAGTCTTATATAGATGCTAGAAAAAAAGAAGTTGAATTTGATGATCAAGTTTACTTAAAAATCTCACCTATGAAGGGTGTGATGAGATTCAGAAAGAAAGAAAAGATTAGTCCCCCTTATGTAGACCTATATAAGATTTTGAGACGTTTTGGGAATTAGCCTATGAGTTGGATTTGCCTTTTGAATTGGCATCAGTGCATCCAATGTTTCATGTTTCGTTGTTGAAGAAGTGTATTGGTGATCCTACTTGTATTGTGCCACTGGAGAGTTGATGTTAAGGAAAGTCTTTCTTATGAAAAGGTTCCGGTTGAAATCTTGGATCATTAAGTATCGAAGTTGAGAAACAAAGAAGTTGTTTCCGTAAAAGTCCTTTGGAGGAATCAATTAGTTGAAGATGCAAGTTGGGAGGCTGATCCCGATATGTTGTCCAAGTATCCCCATATATTTCCCCCTGATTCAGTTTTAGCTTGAGGTATTAGTCCCTCATGTTTTCTATTTCGAATTCATATGTTTTAGTTATTCTCATGTTTCCATATGCATGCATTCTCATGAAACTTAATTTTGGAGTTTATGTTTTAGCTTGGGGTTGATTACTCCTTGGTTTGTGCACTTTAATGTGACTTGGATTCACGTTGGGTTGTTAAATCTCTTTCCCTACTCTATTCATACTAGCTTGAGTTTTATTTGAGGACAAATGTTCCCAAGGGGGAGATACTGTAACACCTTGGAAATTGGTAAGTGAGTTAGAAAGGAAGATCTTGCAGAAAATGTGTTGGTGATAGTTTGAACGAGTCCACCTATGGACCGTATAAGGTCCTACATTTCATAGATGGTGATCGTGGAAAGGAGTCCTAGAAATTGGATTTTTCAAGTTTCTAGACTTTTCCCATGGACCAACAAGACGGTCTGTGGTTGGACCTACGACACATATGAAGTAGTCGTAGGGTGTTCTCTAACTTGGTGGAATTTTGAGTGTGCTACGGAAGCTATCTACGGATAGTAAAAATTCCTACGAGCCATAAGAAGGAAATCGTAGGATTGGGTTGAGTTTTGGAAAGTATCAGGTCTTTGATTTTTTACATGCGAGTGAACAAGACAAGTCGTAGGGTGTTCTAGGGGCATTTGAGGGTTTCGTAGGAGTATTCCGGACTTAGTAAAATTTTGGTCTTGAACTTAGTATCTACAAATTGGACCTACAAGCCGTAAATAGGACTACGATTCGTAAGAAGGTCTAGTCTAAGTGGCTCAGGATTTTAGGTCCCAAGTACAGGTTCTATGGTTGACCAGGACGATTTGTACGGTCCAAACCATAGACCTGTCTAGTAGTTTTTAATTAAGGGTGTTTTGGTCTTTCTCTACCCAACTAACCCCTAAGCTACATTATTTTGGCCCTATAACTACCCTTATAACCGTTTCTACCCTTCAAACTAAGCCTAATTCTCTTATTCACTCAAAATCTCCCAAATCTCTCAAGTTTTCTTGTCCAATTTTCTCTCAAGATCTCTCAAATCAAGGGTTAGGATTTCATCAAGCTTCAATGTTCTCCTCTCCATTTCTAGGGTTTTATTTGCCCAAGGTATGTTGGAATTCACCAATGGATTCCTTTCATCCATTGGGTCCCAAAAGAAACTCAAAATCTCCAATTCAATTTCACGCAATCATCTAGGGTTTCATGCAATGATTCCTATTTATTATGATTCAATTGTTTATATTCAATCTTATCATGCATGATTTGATCAATTACATGATTTTCAATTGATTTCATATGGACCCATGCATATGCCTATGCTTATGTTATGAACCTGAATTATGTATTATGCGTATGAAATTATGAACTGCGATCATGAATTTGATTAAGGATTTATGCATGTTTTATGAAAATAATAATTTATGACTAAAGGATGGTTTTAAGATAAAGTGTCAATGATTTGTGAAAGGTTTTCTCACATATGAATAAAATCATGATTTAGATGCTTAATTAGAAAAGTAAGTGTCTATTATGAAGAAGTTTATGAGACCGTGATTTGAAAGGAGCTACTCTAATATGAATTTATGATTGGATTGATAGTATTAATTATGTCTTTCTAAGTATTTTGATATGAATATGATTATGTCTTTTCCATTGGGATTTACTTAGTACCAAGAGGACTTGAGATGGAGGCTCTCCCATTATAGAGGCCAGGTTTATAGAAGCAATCTCTTTGTCACAAACTTCGTGCCTCCGTAGAATTGTCTTAAATGACCTAACTAGTGGATCCATTTTAGCAAAGAATGAATGTGACAGAGTTCTACCTTGGTAAGTAGATTTCCCTTTTCAGTGTGAGAGTCATATTAGATTTCGTGGTATAGCTCACATGGTCTTATTATCGGTTAGCGGTAAATATCCCACAAATGAACTATGTTTTCTTCAAATGTTTTATGAAAGTTTTCCTTATATTTTTAAGTATGCATTGACCTTTGTTGCGCCCAAATTTCACACACAAGTGTACATGGTCGTTCAAGTATAAAAGTGGCTCTTCTAAAGAGTCGGGTATCGTACCCATAGAGACTTACGATTAGAATAACTTGATTGTTCCAATACTTTTAGCTAAACACAAGTGTTATCAATATTTCCAGAGTGATTTATTCTATAATCTAAAAGTTAACAAAAACTAAACAAGCGTGATTAAATTTCAAGGGTTTCAAACAATGATTGGGTAAAGTCCAGGGCTGCAGCTCTTATACGAATTCATGCAATTTATATAATTTAAATGGGTGTTTATTAACTATCGAATCAATGATCACGGGGTTAAATGTATGATCATGGTCTCCCGACCTCTAATCGCCTACGATAAATGACAATCTAACTACATCGTTGAGCGGGGATAGGTTGGACCAAGTATCGAGCATTACGATTTCTTCTTGTATAGTGATCAAGCATGGTTTCTAGGTATATCCCTATCCTAGATACAAAGTAACCCTAATTATTCAGAGAAAATCATGTTCCTTATGCCCCACATTCTATCTTCTTATTCCTCTCCCGAGTTCAATTAGGACAATGTGTTTATTTTAATGGTGATCAGGCACGAAATACAAAAAATAAGAACATAAGAAAGATTCATATGATAATCAATATTAACCCAATGAAAACTCAATAGATTGCAATCATCTTGTAGCCACAACCCTAGAACTAAGGTATTTAGCTACTCATAACAATAATTTCGATCAAGCAATGTTTAATTATCATAAAGAGATCGAAAGTAAAAGAGTTTACGAAAGAACCCTTAAAAATTATGAAATAGTTCTCCAAGTCGTCATTCTTCAAAACCCAAAAAAAGAATGTTTTAACAAAATAAAATATCAACATATTTATACTAAAGTCGAAACGGCCAAGTCTGGCACACAAGGGCGTGACGCAGAGGAGTCTTTAAACTTCCACTCGAATGCTTTTGCTCTTCTCCACGACGCGGCTGCTACACAAACCACTCTAGCTATTACAAGGGGTCACGGGTTGCCTCCCGTGCAACGCTTGATTTAACGTCGCGGCATGACCCATCTCATGAATTATTCATCATTCAATGTGAGCGCTTCAAGCTCACGATCAACATCATTTCTGAAGTAGTGCTTTACTTGCTGCCCATTCACAAGGAAAGTAGAGATTTTATCCTTGTTCCTTAGCTCCACCGCACCATGTTGGGTCATCTTTCAAACGGATCATTCCACTTAGATCGAAGCTTTCCGGGGAACAACTTCAATCGTGAGTTAAATAGCAGCACTAATTGACCAGTCTCAAAGGTGAGTGACACAATATGCTTGTCATGCCAGCTCTTGGTCTTCTCTTTATAAAGCTTAGCATTCTCATAGGTGAAGCCTGAACTCTTCTAACTCATGCAGCTGCGTTATCCTTTTCTTTCCAGCTAACTCAGCATCCACATTCAACTTTTTGATCACCCAATATGACTTATGCTCCAATTCAGCTAGGAGGTGACATGCTTTTCCAAACACCATTCGATAAGGAGAAGTCCCTATCAGTGTCTTGTATGCAATCCGATATGCCCACAAAGCATCATCTAACTTATCAGCCCAATCTTTCCTTTGGCATTCACAGTCTTTCAGAGAATCTGCTTCACTTCTCTATTAGACACTTCCACCTGCCCACTAGTCTGGGGATGATACGCTGCAGATACCTTGTGTCTTACCCCATATTTGGCCAGCAAATTTCACACTGAACTATTAATAAAGTGTGTACCTCCATCACTGATCATGGCCCTTGGAGTTCCCAACCTGGTGAAGATGTGCTTTTTAATGAACTTCACTACCACCTTTGCATCATTGGATGGTAATGCAACTGCCTCTACCAACTTGGAAACGTAGTCCATTGCCACTAAGATGTATTGATTTCCACGGGACGATGGGAATGGCCCCATGAAGTCTATCCCCCAGACATCAAAGATCGCAACTTCAAGTATGTTGCTCAATGGCATCTCATGCCTTCTAGAAATGGTGCCCATCATTTGACACTGATCACAGCCCTTCACAACCATAGCATCATCTTTAAACAAAGTAGGCCAAAAGAAACCAGATTGCAATACCTTATGTGCAGTGTGTTAGCCCCCGTGGTGTCCACCATATGGTGAAGACTGACAACTCTTCAACACTTGTACTGCCTATTGTTTAACTACACACTTTCGTACCATCTGATTAGGTCCCTGTTTGAATAAGAAGGGTTCATCCCACATATAGAAGTGTGCATCATAGTTCAACCTATGCTTTTGATGTTTTGATGCCCAGGTGGAAATAAACCACTTACCAGAAAATTTACAATGTGAGCATACCAAGGCACTTGAGCAAGGTCCAAGGCAAGCAATTGCTCATCAGGAAACTCTTTGCGAATCTGCCCTTCATTCTTCACATGAGATGAGTCCTCCAATCTGGACAGATGATCAGCTATCTGGTTTTCAGTTCCCTTCCTATCTTTAATCTCCAGATCAAACTCTTGCAAAAGAAATATCCACCTAATCAGCCTCAGCTTGGCATCCTTCTTGTTAAACAAATACATGATTGCAGCATAATCAGTGTAAACTACAACCTTGGTTCCTACCAAGTATGACCTGAACTTATCAAATGCAAACACTAATGACAACATCTCTTTCTCAATGACAGTATAATTTGATTGGGCTGCATCAAGTGTCTTGCTAGCATAGTAGATGGAATGAAACACCTTATCTTTTCGCTGCCCAACCGCTATGTCACTAGCATCACACATAAGCTTGAATGGAAGCTCCCAGTTAGGAGCAATCAGAATAGGAGTTTTTATCAACTTCTTCTTCAACAGCTCAAATGCCTGCAAACGCTTCTCATCAAATACAAACTTCACCTTTTTTTCTTACAGGCTGCACATGGGTTTTGCAGTCTTTGAAAAGTCCTTGATGAATCTCCTATGAAACCCAACATGTCCTAGAAAACTTCTAACTCCCTTTACTTTAATGGGTGGTGACAACTTCTCAATAACCTCCACTTTGGCTTTGTCAACTCCCAGCCCATTCTTGGAGATTTTGTGCCCCAACACAATCCCCTATCGAACTAAGAAGTGACACTTCTCCCAGTTCAACACAGTATTTGTTTCTTCACACCAAGCAAGAACCCTGTCAAGATTAGTCAAACAAAGGTCAAACGACTTACCAACCATCGAGAAGTCTTCCATGAACACCTCAACAAAATCCTCCACCATATCATGGAAGATTGCCATCATGCATCTCTGAAATGTCGTTGATGCATTGCATAATACGAAGGGCATGCGTTTGAACACATAAGTGTTATACGGACAAGTGAATGTAGTCTTCTCCTGGTCCTCTAGTGTAATAACAATCTGATTATAACCTGAGTAGCCATCTAGGAAGCAGTAGTATTCTTGCCTCGCCTATCTATCCAACATCTGATCAATAAAAGACACCAGGTAATGGTCCTTTCTAGTGGCATCATTCAACTTCCTGTAATCCATGCAGATGCGCCACCTAGTTACTGTCCTTGTAGGGATCAATTCATTCTTCTCATTGGTTACCACCGTCATTCCGCCTTTCTTGGGCACACACTGTACCGGACTCACCCATTTACTATTTGATATGGGGTACACGATTCTTGCATCTAACCACTTGATCACCTCTTTTCTCACCACATCTTTCATCACTGCATTTAGCCTCCGTTGATGTTGTGCACTCGGCTTATGCCCTTCTTCCATGTAACTTTTATGCATGCACAACGCGGGACTGATTCCATGGATGTCGGACATTTGCCAACCCAAGGCTGCTTTTCTCTTCCTCAATATGATTAATGTTGCCTCCACCTAGGAATCAGATGATGCTGCAGACAAAATAACTGTTAAGGTCTTATCTTCACCCAAGAATGAACACCTGAGGTAGGCTGGCAATGCTTTTAACTGCAGCTGGGGTGCTTCTTCAATGGAGGGCTTGGGTGGAAGACCCAACACCCTATTTAAAGGTTCCCATCGATCTCTTGATGTACCTACCAGTGCCACATCAAGAAATTGCACCATTTCCTGTGCCTCAGCATCCCCATAGATATCATCTCCTACTAGCACTCGCTCTAACGGGTCCTTGGACACAATATATCTAGCCTCTACCTCAAGATCTATAATAGTTATTGCATACAACTCTTCATATACAACTAGGAGCTTCAATGCCTTGTACACATCAAACACATCCACTTTATCATGTGCCCGCATAGTGAGTTGCCCAACTGCTACATCTATCATAGCACGCCATGTAGCTAAGAAAGGTCTTCCCAAGATGAATGGGACCTCAGGATCTGGCTCAAAATTCAGCACCACAAAGTCTACTGGGAATATCAACGATCCCACTTGCACTAAGACATCCTCCACAACACCCTAAGGCCTAACAACAGATCTATCATCCAATTTTAAAATGATGGTAGTAGGTTTAGGACTACCCAACCCTAGATTTTTATACAACGAAGTTGGCATCAAATTTATACTAGTTCCTAGATCCACAATCCTCGCACATGAATGCTTTACCCTATAGTGATCTGATCCATAAAACTACCCAGATCTTTCAGTTTGGTGGGCAACTTATTTTGGATTCGGGAGCTACACTCTTCAGTAAGTGCTACAGTCACATATTCAGTCAGCCTCATTTTGTTTGCCACAATCTCCTTCACATATTTAGCATGCCTGGGTATACCCTGCAAAACATCTACTAATGGCAAGTTAATATGAACTTGTTTCAAAAGAGAGAGAAACTTACCAAAACATTCATCCTCCTTCTGTTTCTTGAACTTTTGAGGAAATGGAGGAGGTGGTTTCACTATTGGTTGCACTCTTTCTTCTTGTGCAACAAGCTCACTCTCTTTGGATTCACTCTTTTTACTCACAGATTCAATGTTTCTTTTCTTTGGAACTAACTCCTCCAACTGCAACCCACTGTGTGTACCTACCGCATTTACCTGCTTGGGATTTGGATCAGTGTTTCCCGACAAACCTCCTTGCGGTCGTGAGTTCTGGGCACTAGCAAACTGCCCGAATTATTTCTCCAAATTCTATGTAGCTAGCAGCTAACTAGGCTTGATCAGCCATAATCTTATTCAGCATCTCCTCCATGCTCATATTATTAGACTGCTTATTTGGCTGCTCCCGTAGGGCCTGTTATTGATACCCATGTGCATTTCCCTGGGATCTATATTGATTTTGGCCTTGGGCCTGATTCTGATTACCTCCCCATGAGAAATTTGGATGGTTACGCCAACTAGGATTGTAAGAATTTCCATAGTTTTGCTGGCCTCCTCCTCGTTGTGCATTCCCTACAAAATTCACAGAATCCGGGTTTGCACCACACACCTCTACACGATGATCATCGTCTCCGCATATTTAACACCAAGTTGGTGGTTGTTAGAATACATTCACCTGAGCACTCTGTTGTCCTAATGATAGATTGCTGAAGTGAGTGTTCATCATGTTCTGCATCGCAGCAATCTGTGTAGTTAAGGCAGTCACTGCATCCACTTCTAGCATACCTGCAGTTTTCTGTATCACAAGTTTCGCTCCTCCTCCGTTCCATTCGGGGTTACCCTATTATATCCTGTTTAGCAAGGTGAATAGCTCAGCATAAGTCTTCTCCAAAGCCTGACCACCTGCAGCTGAATCAAGTAAAATTTTGGTGTTAGGCTCCAATCCTTCAATGAAGGTATAGACCAACACCTCGTTAGCCTGATGATGATGTGGACCTCTCATCAACATCGATTTAAACCTGTCCCAAGCTTTGTACAAGTTCTCTCCTCCTTTCTGTCTGAAACTCAAGATGTCGCTCATTAACTTCGCTGTTTTCTCAGATGGGAAAAATCTGATAAGGAACTTCTGTGCAAGATCATCCCAAGAGGTAATAGAGTTAGCGGGCTCAAAATTTAGCCATCTTTTTTCTTCCCCAAGCAGAGAAAAGGGGAATAGAGTGAGCCTCACATAATCCACATTCACTCCAGCTAGAGTGTAAGTATCACTGATCTCGAGGAAATTCTGTATATGGACTGTTGGATCCTCGTGCGACAGACCAGTGAACTGCCCATTAGTGTTCAATAGTTGCACCATACTCTGCTTCAGTTCAAACCTTTCACCAGCTTCAGGTTTCTGAATGCATGAAGTCACATTGGTGGTACGTGGGATTACCACGTCTCTTACTTTTATATCAGCCATTACTTCAGGTTCCTCTTGCTCAACTCTTGCTACAGGAGATGTTGGTTCACTAGCAACAAGAGGGACTGGGTAAGTGAGTCTTCTTTGCCTTCTCCGGAAGTGAACAAATCTTTCTAGTTCAGCTAGAGGCTCTACCAATCCTTGATCGTCGTCCAGTTTGGACTTTCAACACAACCTGCAAAATGAATTGCTAAGATCAAGTTGTCAACACTTGATTTTTAACTTCAGAAATCAGGAAAATCAAATACTTCATAATTCTAAAGTCCCCGACATCGGCGCCAAAAACTTGTTGCGCCCAAATAACACACGCAAATGTACGTGGTCGTTCAAGTATTAAAGCAGCTCTTTTAAAGAGTCAAGTATCGTACCCACAGAGACTTATGATTAGAATAACTTGATTGTTCCAATACTTTAAGCTAAACACAAGTGTTATCAATATTTCCAGAGTGATTTATTCTATAATCTAAAAGTTAACCAAAACTAAACAAGTGCGATTCAATTTCAAGGGTTTCAAACAATGATTGGGTAAAGTCAAGGGCTGCAGCTCTTATCAGGATTCATGCAATTTATATTATTTAAATGGGTATTTATCAACTATCGAATCACTGATCACAGGGTTAAATGTATGATCATGGTCTCTCGACCTCTAATCGCATACGATAAATAACAACCTAACTACATTATTGAGTGGGGATTGGTTGGACCAAGTACTGAGCATTATGATTTTTTCCTGTATAGTGACCAAGCATGGTTTCTAGGTATATCCCTATCCTAGATACAAATTAACCCTAATTATTAAGAGAAAATCATGCTCCTTATGCACCACGTTCTATCCTCTTATTCCTCTCTTGAGTTCAATCCGGACAATGTGTTTATTTCAATGGTGATCAGGCACGAAATACAAAAAATAAGAACATAAGAAAGATTCATATGATAATCAATATTAACCCAATGAAAACTCAATAGATTTCAATCATCATGTAGCCACAACCCTAGAACTAAGGTATTTAGCTACTCATAACAATAATTTCGATCAAGCAATGTTTAATTATCATAAAGAGATCGAAAGTAAAAGAGTTTAGGAAAGAACCCTAAAAAATGATGAAATAGCTCTCCAAGTCATCGTTCTTCAAAACCCAAAAAAAGAATGTTTTAATAAAATAAAATATCAACCTATTTATACTAAAGTCGAAATGGCCAACTCTGGCACACAGGGGCGCAACCCAGAGGGGTCTTTAAACTTCCACTCGAACATTTTTGCTCTTCTCCATGACGCAGCTGCTACACGGACCACTCTGGTTCAAATGATGAATCTCGCACAAAATCAACATTTCCTCTCCGCGACACGGAGAGGACACGGAGAGTTCTGTCCCAAATTTTAATCCGGGTCCAGGAATTACATTCCTCTTCGCGACACGGAGATGATACATATGTAACTTGTTCATTTTCTTATTCTTCCTTCTTGCTTATTTTCACTTGTGTCCCCTTGTGATTCCCGATGCCTATTTCAGTGCTCATTTATCCATTTAAGCTTACCTACACAACTAATCATTTTATGATGTGAGACTTATCTTGATTATATCTCTTAAATTGTATTTCATTATCTCATGCTTATGTCAAGTGGGTTGTTTAGGATCTTTCAGGGTCTTATTTTTCATGTCACATCTAGGGTGTACTTTGGGTCGTGACATGATAGCTTGATCTAATGCCAATCCTTGAAAAAGTTCTAGTATCATGAAGTTGATCGAACAAGTCATCGTTTCTAGAAATGAGATACTTATTCTTGATTGTGTCTTAGCGCAGCTGGCGGTAATGAATACACATTTTGTGAGAACTATCATTTTTACACATGAAAAGAACTAGAGCACCTCATGGAGAGATCAGTTAGGTATCTAAAACAAAGTCTATTCCGAAATAAATTTCCCTTTAGGAAAAGACTCCGGGAAGATCTTTGGAAAACACTTTTGGAAATTCATTTACCACTAATTGATTGAAAGGTTGGGGTTTCAGACGTGTAATTCTTAACTCAGACTAAATGATAAATACAACCCTTAGATATCATATTTCTGGCCTTAAGGTAAGAGAAAACTCGACCTATAGACATTGATGTACTACACTTCCCCTATATGAATGGTTCATTGGGAAACTAGAATGTAAAGATATGGCACCTGAGCCTAACTCAACCCCAAAATCTAGCGCATGAGGGGAGGTTTGTCCAAGTCTATATAAGGAGACCAAATTCTCATCCCTCTACCGATGTGGGACATCTTAATACTCCCCCGCACGCTCAGACCTCAACTGGAGCATGAACACTTCTAAATGGGGACCCATCATCGGTGAACAACAAATTGGGATGGGCCTGGCTCTGATACCATGTAAAGATATGGCACCTGGGCCTAACTCAACCCCAAAAGCTAGCTCATGAGGGGAGGTTTGTCCAAGTCCATATAAGGAGACCAAATTCTCATCCCTCTACCGATGTGAGACATCTTAACATAAAATTTAACGAATCTGGTTCTATAATCGACTAAGGCATAATAAGAGTGTAACTAGTTTATGCCAAGAATAATATTAAAATTTAGCATGTCCAACTCCATTAGATCAAATGTGGTGTCTTTTTGAAAACTGACACTTGGAAATTTTTGTATACCTATTTATCTGAGAATGACTCACCAACACGAGTAGAGACTAAGAAGGGCTCTGGTAAGATTCGAGACTGACATAGAAATTTATTGCAATATAAAGAGTCACGAAGGAAAGTGTGACTTCTGGATCTAGTATTGTATAAACAACAAGCTAAAAGACACGTAACATACCAGTGACTACATCATTAGGGGAATCTTCTCGATCCCGAAGGTTCTACAAAGCATCAAACCTATTCTAGAAAGACCGTCACCTGCACTAGATGAGGCACCCTATCGAGTCGGGGGACCTGCTGGAGCTGCTGAAGGGTTGTTATGAGGCTTCTGACGAACATCCTTGCCCCTTAGTGAGGCCACTAGGCACTCCCTCAATCTGTGACTTGGCCACAATCGAAACAACTACCACCGCCAGTCATACACTCCCTCAAGTGGTTCTTACCACACTTCCTTCAAACTAGAAAAGTGGGAGCACTAGCGACACTACCATGAGACTTGGAGCATGTTGCACTAGTGAAATTAGTCAAGTTGAGGAATTTTGCTACTTTTTAGAAATTGAGAGTGTAAATCATATTTTTTTAAAATTTTAATTGAAATTCTAAATATTTTTTCGAAAAATATGACCCAATTCAAATGCAAATTCAACTTCAATTATTCTAAAATAAATAATATTTAATTAGCAACGTTCAAACGTGAATTAAATATGAAAATACTAAAGCATGATAATGGGGGTGTTAAGACATTAACTTTTAACTCTGAAATAAACAACACTTATCCATTTTGTGTTGATCGCATATTATATGTGCACCACACTATCTTTCTTTCGAACAACTTATTATGTTGCTCCGACACTCTTTGCTCTACGATTCTGATCCAACGGTCCATATTGTCCTCCAGTTTTATAGATCTACTTTTCTTTTCTCCACTCTCTCTTTAATAAAACTATATTCCCATTTTCTCCCTCTCCTCTAAGCTTGCATCAAATCTAGAGAGAAAAATTCAGGCCACCATTTGTCGGCAATCCATTTTCTCTTCTCTTATTGTGTTTTCTCCAATCTTCCGACCTTGTTTTCTTGCTTCTGGTGTGTATCTACTTCAACCCATTTTTTAAAAATTATTTTTACGGCTGATTTTCTAGTTGTTGCATCTTTTGGTTCTGGGTGAAGTTTAAGAATTTTTTAATTTAATGGAGAAAATATAAAAACTTATACTTTCAAGTCTTCGCTAGATATTTTGTGTTCCGGTGTAATTTTTGGTATTTGAATTTAATGGAGCAAATATAGAAACTTGTATAGTATTTTCAAGTCAACAGATTTGAATTTTTTTCTTGGGTTTCCTGAATTGTGTGAAATATGGACTCCAACTAATAATAGAGTATTCTTATTGTCAGAATTCAAATATTGGGAATTAGATCGATATAGTTACGTAGTTGTTGTTTCTTTAGTTTTGTAGTTGTTCGTGTATTATGATTTGAAGTTGTAACCTTTGAATTTTTTGTCTTAAAAAGAAAAATCTGAGAAGGGTATCATGGCGCCGAGCACGATTCGGAAGGCGATTGGGGCGGTGAAGGACCAGACGAGCATAGGGATTGCGAAGGTAGGGAGTAATATGGCACCGGAGCTGGAAGTTGCTATTGTTAAGGCGACAAGCCATGATGATGACCCTGCAAGCGAGAAGTATATCCGGGAGATTCTTCACTTGACTTCTTCTTCACGTGGCTATGTCACTGCTTGTGTTTCATCTATTTCTAAAAGGTTAGGTAAAACCAGGGATTGGATCGTTGCCATCAAGTGTTTGATGCTCATTCACCGTCTTCTCAACGATGGTGATCCTGTTTTTTACCAAGAAATTATGTATGCCACCAGGAGAGGCACTAGACTTCTTAATTTGTCTGATTTTCGCGATGAGGCTCATTCTAATTCGTGGGATCATTCGGCCTTTGTTAGAACGTATGCTTTGTATTTAGATCAAAGATTGGAGATGATGGTTTTTGAGAGGAAGCAAAATGGGGGTGGTGGAGAGATTGAGAGGTATGGATCTAGAGAAGAAAGATGGAGATCTCCACCTGCCTCTAACAACAGAGGCTATGATTATGGTGAGTTCGGAGATGAGCCTGCTTATGGAATGAGGAAGTCCAGATCATCTGGGGATGTGAGGGAGTCAACAGTACAGGATCAGAAAGATGTGACCCCAATGCGACAGATGGAACCCGAGAGGATCTTTGGGAAGATGAGTCATTTGCAGAGGTTGTTGGATCGGTTTTTGTCTTGTCGACCAACTGGATTAGCGAAAAATGAAAGAATGGTGTTGGTTACTTTGTATCCTATGGTGAAAGAAAGTTTTCAGCTTTATGCTGATATATGTGAGGTTTTAGCTATTTTGTTGGATAAATTCTTTGACATGGAGTATGAGGATTGTGTTAAGGCCTTTGATGCATATGCTAGCGCATCAAAGCAGATCGATGAGCTGGTGGGATTCTATAACTGGTGCAAGGATATTGGTATTGCTAGGTCGTCCGAGTATCCAGAAGTTCAGAGGATAACAAGCAAGCTATTGGATACACTAGAAGAGTTTGTGAGGGATAGGGCTAAGGCAACAAAAAGTCCCGAGAGGAAAGTTGAGGCTCTGCCAGCTCCACCAGAAGAACCAGCACCAGATATGAATGAGATTAAAGCATTGCCTCCACCAGAGGATTATACTCCACCACCACCTCCTGAACCAGAGTCTCCTAAGCCAGCGGCGGTGGTTCAGGAGACTGGGGATTTGATGGATTTAAGAGAGGAAGGTGTTACTGCCGATGATCAAGGAAACAAATTTGCATTGGCATTGTTTGCAGGGCCTGGAACAAACAATGGATCATGGGAAGCATTCTCCTCAAATGGGGGACCTGAGGTGACCTCTGCTTGGCAGAATCCAGCGGCTGAGAGTGGTAAGGCTGATTGGGAGTTGGCTTTGGTTGAGACAGCTAGTCATCTGTCTCAGCAGAAGGCAGCAATGGGCGGTGGACTTGATCCGCTGCTGTTGAATGGCATGTATGATCAAGGGATGGTTAGGCAACATGTTGCCACTGCCCAGTCAAGTGGTGGTAGTGCGAGCAGTGTGGCATTACCTGGGCTAGGGAAGAGTTCAACACCGGTTTTAGCACTCCCTGCACCCGATGGAACAGTCCAGACAGTTGGACTGGATCCATTTGCTGCATCTTTGACTGTCCCACCTCCTTCGTATGTACAAATGGCGGATTTGGAGAAGAAACAGCAATTACTTGTACAGGAGCAAATTGTATGGCAGCAATACGCTAGAAATGGGATGCAAGGACAGATGAGTTTGTCCAAGATCAGCAGCGGCGGATACTATGGTACACAACCAGCTGGGATGCCTTATGGCATGCCACCAGTAAATGGCGTTGGAGTGCCACCTGCTGGAGGGTACTACTACACTCCTTACTGATTTTACCAAGTATACATCACTTTTTCTATTTCATTGTTATGTTCTTTATCTAGTGCTTTAATTTTTTCCACTGTATTCTATTGATTATGGATATATCTTCAATTTGTGCATTGTTAGTGAGGGTACGTAGTAGTCGATGAGAAGAAGAGAAAATTGGCTGAAGAGAATAGATGCTATGTATTCTTATGTTGGATGCTCTGTAATCCTAGTAGAATGACTCTTCTGTTTTGTAATATTTGTATTTTCCTTAGTTTTTTTTTTGTGATGATCCTTTCTATAGGCGAAACTATAGTATAAACTACGAGATTAACTAGTATCCACCGTCACTGTATATGACTATTTTACACCTTCTTCTTTAACCGGCTGTTTCCAGTTTGCATTTAATTTTCCGTGTCTTCGGTCTCTCTCCCTTTCTGCAGATCTCCATTTTTATCTCCTTCAGCATTTTCTCAACACATTTAGTTTTCTTATTACTGCATCCAATTCCTTCTGCATTTTTCTTTGAAATTTTTGGCTTTGCAACTTCCTGCAAATATTATTGTTGGATTTAACTTAAGAACATAAATGTAGCTTATAAGTTCAAAAATATTATTCTTTACTAATGTATTGAACTTGTCCAATTTATTGACAAAAAGTTCTAAAATTATTCTCAACAGAATTATCATTGTCACCACATGCACAAAATAAATAAAATCTGAATGAATTAATTAATATATGGAATCACTTATTCAGACATTATTCACAATGAATTTAACAAGTATGAATGTACGAGTAGCTTTTTTTTTTTATTCAATTTGTTGGTATATCATATTTTTGTAAATTAAATAAACTTTATTTTGCACATCTTTAAAATCTGAAATAAAAAATAGACTATGAGTAAAAAATTACCATATAGAATTATACGTTGATGATTGCCTCAAATTTGACCATGAAGACAAGCAATGAGTCCTTCCTAATTTTGGGTAGCCAGGTCATATATTTGTGTAGAAAATAATTAGACTCCAAATTGCATTATAATATTATTTTCTTATTTGTTTTTAAATATTAGAAGATGGAAATAATTGAAAATCTTACCTACTATAAGCATTAAGAATCCCAGACTGGCAGTGGAGACTATACATCATTATAAATTACTATTCTTTGTTTTGTTATATAAAAATTAGTTACGATGTGTTTAGTAGGAAGGAAAATGTTTTTTTTTTGAAAGATGGTTTTTAGAAAAATAAGTGGATTTTTTAGAGTCAGTTTGGATTGATTTGTTTTAGGTGTATTGAGTTAAAATATTTTTTAGACAGTTTCATAATCTAATGATCTCGTCTTATCTGATGATTAGGATTTGCTTTCCCTATTTGAAAAAAAGAAGATATGTGTCACTCTCACTATACTTCACACATAAAATTATACAACTTTTAAGGGCTCGAATAGATTGATTTGAGAACTTGTTTCAGGGTTGCGCCGTCCGCTTGCCCAGGAAATGAGTTGTGTAGCGGTTAGCTTAGGATTAGGGAGGGAATAGCCTTTCAGTCTACTAGCAGCAATTCCATAGCTACCTGAAAACACAACTTCTTTTATTCTTAAGCATTTTGCCTATTTCTTAATGTTAGCTCAGACATTAGGCAATAAAACGAAGTTAGTTCCTAATTCCCACAGTTTTTGCAGTGCTTCTTCTACGCAACTCGAACAAAAGCCCCTTCTTTCCTCATCCGAGAGACTTTTTCTTTAGAATTATTTAATAGAAAGAGGAAATGTGTTGTTCGAAAGAGAATACAGAGAATCCGCGAGGAGCTAGAAGAAGACCGTTGCTATCTGGCTATCTCGAAATTCAATGTATGAATAAAGGGGCTTTTAAGCGCTTCCCTCGTCTTAGAGCTGCGTATTCAATTCGCATAAAAAAGGTAAGAAGGATTTGTTGCCGATAATTTTTGAAGTACTTTTTTAGTGTATGGATAAATTTAAAAAGTTATTTATAAGTACTTGATTTTAAACTAAACTAATAAAAATAAGCCAAAATTCATAATTTATGATTTCTAACTTATGACTTTTGACTAATTTTAATTTATGGGTTTTGACTTATAAATCAAAAACTAAAAGTCAATTCAAACAAATTTGACTTATTTTCTTGTGTTTGGTAAGTTAGCAAAAAATTTATTCTAATAATATTTATATAATTTCGACAAATACCATAAAAAGCGAGGGTGGGGAGGTAGGGGTATGAAGTGGTGGTAATGAGGCTATGGAGGGGGGGATGAGAGATGAAGTATATTGGAGGGTGAAAAAGATGTTTAATTTGGAAAGTCATTTTACTCATTTTAAGAAGCTTATTTTTCAAAATAATTTAGTCAGTTGAATGTGAGAAAATTGAAATATATTTTCCTTCTACTGAACACATGCCCCCTTAATTTTGCCTCATTGTTTACCAAAAAAAAAACAACTTTAACAAAATTTGGGCAAAATCCTACCTAAAATGTGAGAAAATACTAAAAATATCCCTTATATTTGGTGATAGATTCGAAAGTGTCCCTCAAGTATATTTTTTAGCAGTTTTGATATACTATTTGCTAAAAATGAGTCTTTTTATTCTCATATATGTTGGATATTGTTTGTTTGGAGACGGCGGGCACAATTAACTTCTCACAACTTGAATTTTATTATATCAAAGTAAGGATCTGCTTCGATCTTACAATTTTGATCACACTTATTGCTTGTTTCAGCAACACTTTTTACTTGAGCAATCACACTTGTTTGTTCTCTTGCTTTATTACTTACTTGGTTACTTAGTTTGTTTCTTGCTTGGTTGCTTACAACTCAAATGGCCCACCTCTATTTATAGAAGATGATGGAACAATCTAGCTAAGCATATTTTTCTACTCTATTCTAGAATATTCCTCCAACTACTTAATTCTAGAACTACCCTATCTAGAACATTTCTAGAGATCTTCCTTCAATTCTCTATAACTCCGGAATATTCTAAATTTTTCTTGACTTATCATAAGTAAATAATTAAGTTGGTGATGAATTCTTAACAATATATTTAACAAAAAGAAAAAACTCTACCTACTAAACTTAACAGAACTTGAAAAAAAAACCAGAAAAAACATATGTAAACCTATTTATCAGTAATGTAAAATAATTACATATTCAGTTACTTATTCTTTATTATTACTAATGTAGTATTTTTGTTTGATTAATTTATGGATGTCTTTCATTTTTTTTTTAACATAATATTAATTTGTTCATATCATCACACATTATTAAGTAAATAAATATGATTTTCAAATTATTATTGTATTAATTTCTATGAATATTATTATCAACACATTAAATATACTAACTAAATTACAATATCTTTAGTAAATAAAAACTCTTAAAAGAAGACAGAAAAAAAAATAGAGTTACTTATTATGGAGCAATCTTTCTAAAAAGTTTTGGATGGGAAATTTTTTGATAGGGTCGAAAGATTTTTTGAAAATTGAAAATAATGGCATGCTGAATTTTTTTTAACAAAATTATACACAGGATTCACTTGTTGATATTTCAATTATTTCATAAAAGAATTGATTTCAAGTATATTATGATTGATACCTTAAAATTTTGTTTCCAACAACAGCGAAGAGAGCAAATTATACGCCTACTCTTCATTATAATTTTAATTTTAATATTTACTTAGAGGTAATAGTGAATAAAATAAATAAAAGGCAGAAATTAATACAACATGTTTACAAAATTAATTAAATTAAATAGCATTAGTTGGGGAAAATAAGTTTTTAAGTATACATTTTTGCATCAGTGTTATGTTAAAGGAATTGTAACAAAGAAACTAAAATAACCAAAATAAGTGTGGGATCATATGTTAGATGGGAGATAAATGTTATGATAAATCTTTTGAAATAACTATAATGTTAAAGGAATTGTAACAAAGAAACTAAAATAACCAAATTAAGTGTGGGATCATATGTTAGATAGGAGATAAACGTTATGATAAATCTTTTGAAATAACTATAATGTTAAAGGAATTGTAACAAAGAAACTAAAATAACCAAATTAAGTGTGGGATCATATGTTAGATAGGAGATAAACGTTATGATAAATCTTTTGAAATAACTATAATGTTAAAGGAATTGTAACAAAGAAACTAAAATAACCAAATTAAGTGTGGGATCATATGTTAGATAGGAGATAAACGTTATGATAAATCTTTTGAAATAACTATAATGTTAAAGGAATTGTAACAAAGAAACTAAAATAACCAAATTAAGTGTGGGATCATATGTTAGATAGGAGATAAACGTTATGATAAATCTTTTGAAATAACTATAATGTTAAAGGAATTGTAACAAAGAAACTAAAATAACCAAATTAAGTGTGGGATCATATGTTAGATAGGAGATAAACGTTATGATAAATCTTTTGAAATAACTATAATGTTAAAGGAATTGTAACAAAGAAACTAAAATAACCAAATTAAGTGTGGGATCATATGTTAGATAGGAGATAAACGTTATGATAAATCTTTTGAAATAACTATAATGTTAAAGGAATTGTAACAAAGAAACTAAAATAACCAAATTAAGTGTGGGATCATATGTTAGATAGGAGATAAACGTTATGATAAATCTTTTGAAATAACTATATTAGCAAAATTGATTAGTAAATAGGACCGAAGAGAATGTAATTTTGTTTTATAAATAGTGAGAGATGAAAATATTTGACTGATAACTCACTATAAAATTACTCACTCTGGTCCTTTGACACACTCATTACAAAACTATTATTTCATTGTTTCACTTTTACTTGTCTATTTTTTTTTATATAAAATAATTTTATATAGTCATTTTATTATATAAAAAGAAATATATATTTTCTCCTAGTACTTTACCCTTAACATTAACTATACATTCCTCAAATTAGTTTTCAAAACTTGAAACGGTAACATCTCAGAAGTCCCTCAGTACAAATCAGGTTTGGACAATTTAGAAAAATCTAACTCTGTAGATTTTTTATATATACGGATATCATCTATGGCTCGTAAATGGAACCACAAGCCTTAGATGGGATCCACATATGAGACTTCATAAACAAAAAATTAAGTTTGAAATTTATGAGTTGATTTTATGTCGCGTAACCCTTTTACAGATCGTAGACACGATTCATAGGTCAGTTTTAGAAACTTGAATTTTTACCTAAATAGGACGAGCAAGGACCATGAGTTGTAAAAGGTTCTACGGGTCGTAGTTAGGGCTCGTAAACTAAGTCCTAAAACTCAGACTTTCCTCTGAGTTTAAGATTGGACATGATGGGTCATAATGCGAATCACAGATCGTAGATGGGTCTCGTGGATCGAAACTTTAGAAACCTAGTATTTCACTCTGATATCTACGGACAAGGTTCTGTGGTCCGTAAATGAAAACATGAATCGTAGATAGCACTAGTAGATGCCTTTCGATAGTTCATCAAAGTCGTTTGGGTCTTTTTTTCATTTTTTTAATCCCTATACTACGTTGTTTTGGACCATTCAAAGTAGGAGTAAGAGATTGTTACTAGACCCAAACCCCTCTTACACGCATAACACCCCAAATCAAATTTCTTTTCTCTCAAGTTTCCTCTTAAG
Organism: Solanum tuberosum; assembly: GCF_000226075.1. Lineage (NCBI taxonomy): Eukaryota > Viridiplantae > Streptophyta > Magnoliopsida > Solanales > Solanaceae > Solanum > Solanum tuberosum. Next base: position 1,456,552 of record NW_006238972.1, on the reverse strand, counting down.
CAAGAACTAGGGTTTCCAAGCTTCAAGTCTCCATCAAGGAATTCAAGCTACCTAGGGCTCTTCATTTCAGGTATGTGGGATTTCATCAATGGATATCCCTTCCCCCATTAAGTCTCAAAGAACTTCAGATTTTCAAGTCTTATGAATTCTCTGAATCTAGAATTTTTGTGATCTTCATGAGTTTTAAATGTAAATCAGTTCTTCTTTATAAATGACCCTTAATTCCATGTCTCGATTATATCATGAACCCCAATCATATAAGTAATTTCATAACCCTAAGTTATGTTGTTTCAGATGCATGTCTCAGATTATCAGTTTTTCATGATTTATGATACTTTCAGGTAAAGTATCTCTTAGTATAATTTTCAGTTATTATGATTTAGGAGCTACTCGGTATTACTGTTTCTAGCTTAATTGCATTTTCAATTGGGAGTTTTACTTATCACTGAACGGATTTAAGGGGATGAGGATTCCAGTCAGCGTCCCCGAACCTTTAGTAGATCGATATCTCTAAGTCCTAAAACTATATGTCACTGCAATATTTAAGGGGCTTTCCATCAGCTGAGGTCGACTCCTTAGTCTTTATACACATTAGCTTAGTGGATCCATATAAGCTCATATCAACCTTTGTACCTTGACAAAGTACATTGGGCCCTTTTGAGGGGGATTATTCATCGAAGTCCATATAGTAGCTTACATGGTTATATGTCGATTTTAATATCTTCCTCAATCAGTATTTTTTAATTATTGCATAATCATGTATTTATGTATTTCAGCTAAGTACGTCTTGAGTCCGTGTTATTTTATCTATCATCGGCACCAACATGTTTTATAGATTCAGCACGTTGTCATGCATTATCCTGCATATTTAGTATATTCAAACTACTGACCGCATACTTTCTGCCTATATTGTTTGATAATATAGATTCTAATGTTTAGTATCCAGCTCGTAATTAGCACTATATTTATTCAGTAGCAACTGAATTGGTGAGTCCTCATCTTTCTGAGGACAACACTTGTGTTTCTTTTTAGTCATTTATTTTTAGTTTCAGACAGTTAGAGTACCAGGGGCCTGTCCTAGTAACTCATCTAGTAGAGGCTTTTTAGATAGTCAGTAGATTCAACTTATGTTTTAAACTAGACATTTGTGTGTTGGAGTTTAATATACTACTTCAGTTTAGTTCCACATTTTCTTATCCTCAATCATTATTTCATGATATCATAGTGGCATGCTAGATCATGAGATTAGCTCGGGATTACTTGTGGCTTTAGCTACGTGTCGAGACTAGGAAGTAGTTTCGGATCGTGATAAAGACTGTACACTAACTAATATAAATATCATAATAAAATATTTACTTCATTTGTTATGTCTTAAAGAAAGATAAAGTACATTGTGAACAAATTTAAATGAATAGAGAGAGTACTTGATAGCATTGACCATAGAGTCATTGACTAAATTATTCTTATCTCTTCCTTAAAAATTAATTAGCCATATATGTATGTTTTAATTTCTTGGAGTAGCTACTAGGTAGCTAGTAACTAGTAAGGATGGCAATGAAAAGGATTTCTTCAAAGTTTTCTAAAAAATATTTTTGTTACTACCATTTTATCTATCACTAAAACTAAAATAAAATAAAATTGGTGACCAATATTTGTTAATTTAGAAAATTTCAATGGACTACTATGTCCTTCTTATGCCAAACCTAACCCTTCCTACATTGCCAGCAAAGATTGAAATTTTCAACAAAAACAGTTGGGACATAACTCCCATTAATCATTTAATTTGAGAAAATGTTAATCAACTTATTAATGTTCTAATTGACTTTGCACGTATTGAGATCTAAAATTTGTCAATTAACCTAAACTTCTTTTAGCATAAATCTCGACTAATACTCCATTTTACCAATTTCTTTTTGAAGGAAGTATTATAAAAGTACATACGTAGCAAAGTAAGCTGCTAATTAGTTATAAACATCCACATCAACAACATTGTCCATTGTAAATTTGTCACGGTCATTTGCAACCTAACGTATCATTTGTTAATCCACACAACATTGTGGATTTATTATGTATGATAATAACAGAGATATTATTATATTATATATGCAAGTGCATAAAGTTCCAATAATGAGACTTCTCAAAAGTAAAAGGTACCCCTTTATTTCAAACATGTCAACTAAACAAACTACTCACAAGAAATTAGGCATAATATATTAACAAGCCTTTTTATCTTGATTTCAGTCGACATTTATGTCCATAAACTTTGGATGTGCACAAATAGGACACTTAAACTTGTTTAAAATGAAATAAGTAGACACACATATATGAAATAATACATATAGAACGCTACATATGACACAAAATTGTCATGAAAGATGACACGTAGGATGAACGTATTATGTGTCTATTTATTCTAAGTTTAACTGCTTATTTGTGCACAATCAAAGTTAGAAGACATATATACCAGCTGAACCCAAATTAAAATAACATATTATGCCCAAAAAAATTATAATGAAAGAGAAAAAAGCAAGAGCACAATGAAAAGAGCAAAATTTGGAGGGTAAAATTTTGAAAAAGGAAATAAAGAGAAGTTAGTGAGATCTCAAATATATATAATGGTTTGTGGAATATGTGGACACTCCATTAGCTAGCTAGTAAGTATGTGCCTTACAGACACGTATCTATTAAAAAGCTGATATTCTTCTCTTTAATGTAATGTAATTCTCAGAGATAAATAAAGTCATATAGCCAATATCCCATGATTTTAATTCATCACTTATAAAGTATGTGCATGTGACACCTTTATACTCTCAACTTTGCTTAAAGTATTCCATATTCCCATGATCCATGAACTAATTAACACAACCAAAAGTCACATGCATATGCCTTTCTCGTGTAGTATATATTATTGCTTCTAATTTTATTTTCTTTTACATTTATTTTTTCAATAAGGGTGGGCTTATACTTATGGGTGATGGTGGGATAGTAACCCTACGCATAATTAGGTGATGCAAAGTAAAGTAACAATCACCAGCAAATTGCACGTTTTGTCTTTTAAATGGATTAGTCTTTAATTTTTGTCCTTTCACAATAGTAAAACTTATAGTAAAGAATGTATTGATAAGAAACCGAGATTTTGCTCAGACATAACTTATGAAATATTGTAATAAAAATATATAAATTTATACAAAACAAAAAAAAAATTATTTATCATGAAGGACATAATTAATGACCAACTCAAAATAAGAGGAAAATGTGCAAATGACCCCCTCAGATCCTCTACCTTTAAAAGTTGTTTGATGAAAGGTAGAGTAGTAAGAGTTTGCAAAACATCTCAAAAGAAATACTGAAAAACTCTCAATACTATCTATCTATGAGCTTCTATTGTTCAAGACAGATATTCGAACAAGACCTACGACACCTCAAGACAACTAAACTGGAAATAAAAATGCAGTCCTCCGAGAGCAAGGAAGTCTCACCAAAAGTTGTCAATGAGTGCAAAGTGATCTCAACGAAGAACTTGTTGATGATCCTAAACACATATATCTGCATCATAAAAATATATAGATAGAATGAAATTAGTACATTGAATATACGAGTATGTAATATAGCTGAAGAAACAATAAATGAACTGAAAGGGCTGAAACAATACTCAACTAAATGTAAAGCATATAAATAGAGATAAAATCATTTAAAGCTTCACAAAGTAAAAGATGTTAACTCAAAGAACTATATATATAGATATAATAAAAAAACTCTTTACTCTATTAGGGAGTTTCTCTAACTAACAACCATTACTATGAACCTTGTGATGAGACAGTGTCTCACCGACGTTGTCAGAACTGTCATATTCCTTGCCGGGGTATAGAACATACTCAACTCATGAATCCATCTAATAGTCCTTCTCATAGGTAATGAGGAGCCACCCGAATGTTGGTACGATCCTATCTCACGTTGGCTACGTGATTTATAAGGAATGAGAGTTTTCTAAACCCTTCTCCATATAGGTGCTCAATAATACTACCAAAATTTATAACTCAATGCTCAAGTAAAATACTCTCTCTAGGTTGAGATAAGTTCTCAAAAGGGCATCTTTAAGAGGTAACTGCTATGTACTCAATTTCTTGTAAACTTTGAAAACTCTTTACACCATTTTGAAAAATCATACTCTCTTTTCAACATAAAAATGATACATTTGAGAATCCTTTAGTTTCCTTAAACTCTTCTCAAAATAGAAGTTTATACTTTAACTTGCTCTTGAACTCATGCTAACTTCTCAAAAATCAATTTAAGGAAAAATGATCGTTTTAAAGATTCTCAATCAAAACTCAAAAATTAGGGTTCATGTGGGATTATAAACATGAATAATAACTCAAAGATCTCAAAGCATAATATAGTTCAACTCATAGTCAAGAATTTAGAAGGGTAAATCACATAAATATGCTATATTAAAAAAATATTTACTATACTATAGCAATATAATTTTTCTAACTAAATATAATATTTTTTTGAAATTAAAAAATTGTACAGTCTATATTCGCTTTGCCTCTTTCTCTGCCCTTTTTTTCTCTTCCTCCTCTGCTTTTTTTATTTTTCTTCTTCGTCTCTTTTTGTGTCATTCTATATCTTCTTTTTATTCTTCTTCTTCTTTTTATTCTTCTTCTTCTTCTCTCAAATTTCAATCTAAAGAACTCCTCTAATCAGTTTTTATCCATAATTTGCAATTTTCACCCAAAAATACGATGATAAAAGGAATAGAAAGACCGAAAATTTGTACAAAATTAAGTTTTCAAGCAGAAATTTCAAATATCTAAAATTAAAACAGCAAAAGTTCACCATTGATGGTTATTATAAAGCTTCAAATTTTGAATTCATTATTTGAATTTTATGAATTTGTGATTAGTTTCCATTCATATTTAATTCAACTTTAATATGTGTGTAATACTTTTTAATTCAAGTTTAATTCATTTGACAGTTTATTATGTTTCTTCATTTCTTACGATTAAATTACTTGTCTAATTAATTATTGATACAAGTTTTATTTAGTCTACGAATCATTGACTACTCTTTCGTTTGTATTAGATATGTTTCATAATTGTATTAAAATCATGAACAATACATTTAAAATACATATTGCGAATTTCACTCCCCTTTTAATGATATCAACTAAAATAATTTAGGTGACACACTTATAATACATTTTTAATACATATTGCAAACATCACTCATGTTCTTAGTGATACAAACCAAAAATAATTTACAAGACACATAAAATACTTGTTTTATTCATGAATAATACAAGTTTAATTCAATCTATAGATTATTGTCTTGTCTTTCGTTACTTACACTTTTCATTCATTCTTAATTCTCTCTTCTAATTCAATTTTAATTTTGTATAATACATTTTTAATGCAAATTTAATTTTGTATAATACTTTCATTAGTTACGTTTTTTTATTCATGCTTAATTCTCTCTTCTAATTCAACTTTAATATTTGTGTAATACACTTTTAATACAAGTTTAATTCATTTTGCAGTTTATTGGTTTATTTGTTACGATTGGATTACTTGTTTAATTCATTATTGATACAAA
>NW_006238972.1:1394835-1449827 GCF_000226075.1 Solanum tuberosum | reverse complement strand
TCTTCTAATTCAACTTTAATATTTGTGTAATACACTTTTAATACAAGTTTAATTCATTTTGCAGTTTATTGGTTTATTGGTTACGATTGGATTACTTGTTTAATTCATTATTGATACAAATTTTATTCAATTTACAGATAATAAAATGCTCTTTCGTTTGCTACATCATTGATCAGTCAAGGATTGGAGAGATCGAAAAAGATCTCATAAAAAAGTTTGTAGAGAGAAAGAAAGGAAGAAAGAGTGCGAGAGAGAGAGGAAAAAAGAGCGAGAGAAACACAATTTAATAAAATACATTGTATTGTTATATATTGCTATAAATGGTAATAATTAAAGAGTATATTTAAAATAAGTAATTATTTTTTAAAAGGGATCCACTTAAGTAATTAACCCAATTTAGAATTCATAAATAATAACTCAATTCATATAAGAGATTCACAAAACTAAGGGTATAACCCTAGATTTAACTCTTACCGACTGAATTGAGTTTTGGAGGTGAGGAAGAACTCAGTCCATCACGATGAAGAGCCTTACAAACTTGGAAGAACATATTTATTGAAGAAGTTCGAAGAAGAACTTGATTGGAAGCCTTGAAACCCTAGTTTTGGTCTTCCTCGCGATTTTCTTTTTGAGTTGGGGAGTTGAGCGCATAAAATAAAATAAAATTGAGTATTTGGTGGAATATATTCCCCTAGTTGAAGTTAAAATGTTATAGTTTGGTCTTAGGAAAAGTGGAAAAGACAAAAGAAACTACACTTAAAAAGTTGTCGATAATCTTCCACGGGGCCATTTACGGTATGTGGTTTGATCTACGGATCGTAGATCCCATCCGTGGAATTCATATTGAAGTTTAAGGCTCAAAATATCATTTGATGGGTCCAAATTATGACCCGTAGAAGTTTCTACAGACTGTAGATACAATCCGTAGAATTTATATTGAATTTCAAGGCTCAAAAGATCATCCTACGGGTCCAAACTATGGCATGTAGAAGTTTCTAACCTCGTAGATGGGTCCGTAGGAATTGAACCTCAAAAGTTGACTCTCTAAAGTTTTTCAAAGAGTTGACAGTACAGGTCATATCTCTTTCTACAGTTCGTAGAAGTGACCCGTAGGTTACTGACTCAAAAAACTCTATTATGGCAGTCTCTGGTAAAATAATCATATCTTCTTACTCTGAACTCGAAATGAGGTAAACTTGGTGGCATTGGAAAGAAGATTCATAGACATTTGATTTGATAGGTTATGGGTCACCTAATTTATTGTGTGTTGAGATATATGATCATTTAATATTGACCTAAGTAGAATCTTATATCAAAACTTAATCGGTTAGGAAGCTTTCAACTCAACTTTGTGCTAGGGGATTCTAGTAACCTTAATTCATATCTAAATCCATTCCCACAATAAAGAATTTACCGTAACACCTAAAAACAATTTAAGAATCACGCGACACGACCTTATTTGCAAATGAAGAATGATTCGGGTTTTAGCTTCGAAATTTGTGAGGTGTTACACTTATCTCGAATCAAGGCCCTTGGAAACTCTAAAGAACACGAGCTTTCCCCTTGTTTAATAACTTGACTTGTTCTTGGTCTAAAACAATAAAAACATACAAGAATCATTCAAAAATGTCCGAACAATACCCGAATTATAACCAAATCCTAATTCTAGACAAATTTATGATCATTCTATCCAACCTAGGGCTTTTTCCATCATTAAATCAAGTCAAAACCCTCCCTCAAGAGCAATATCCTAGATTCTAAGGCTTAAGAATCAATTTACAAGATGAGGGAGTAATAAACTTACCTTTACCGACAAAGCTGATGGAAAATAAGTAGGAATCACCCTAATTTACCCCTCCCCATCCCAAGATCATTGATACAAAAAATATGAGCTTTTGGGACTTTTTCTACATAAAATCCCGACTTACCCCACTATAGTGGTTGTCACCTCGCTATAGAATATGCTCATGTCCTGTACAACGGTCACCACCTGCTATAGAAGATTGCATGAACTTCAGAGACTCGGAAATTCCTGAAAATCCTTTTGTTCACAACATACCTTCTTCCCTTGATGTCTCAAACTATCTTATTCATGCCAATATCGATTTTGGGAGTTCTAATCACCTCGTAAACCCCACGGGTTCCTTAATGTATTAGATACTAAAAAATATAAACAAAGCCTAGATATTTCAATCCACTCATTCCCGTATGACTATATACCTCACCTAACCCAGATTATGTTTGAGACTAGCCTAGCTTAGCCTAAATATTTCAAGTCACTACCCAAAACATTTTCTGGCCTTACTTATTTCACCATTGACCTACTCATAATGACCTAGATGGGTCACTACAATAGATAATAATTTATCCATTGCTCGTCCCTGAGTGATCAAATAAGAAAATCTAGGCTAAAATAGAAAAAAAAATATAGTACTTGAATCCTAGAACAAGTTAGGGTAATTGTCTCGCATGTCCCTCTCGGTCTCCTAAGTAGCCTTCTCAACCGGATGATATTTCAACTAAACCTTTACCGATTTGATCTCCTTTGTCCTCAACTTCTAGACATCCTGATTAAGAACCGTGACTAGTTTCTATCCATACTGCAAGTCCTTGTGTAACACTATTGAGTCCCATTTGATGATATAATCCCCACATAGACACATGAAAAATTAGGTGGACTCCAAGAAAGTTGGGTGGAAGTGTTAACATGTAAGCCACTAGCCCCATACCATCAAGAATATCAAACATGCTAATGTAGCAAGGTCTAAGGTTACCCTTATTATCAAACCTCAACACTCCTTTTATGGGTAACACCTTTAACAAAATTTGTTCCCCAACCCGAAAGGTCATATCTTTTACATTGCGATCCAGATACTCTTTCTCCATACTCTGGGCTGCCAATAACTTAGCTTGAATACCATTACCCTTTACTAGGCTTCCTTAACCACATAAACACCCAAAGGTTTCGCATCACTAGCCTCAAATCCCCATATGGGCAATCTGCATCCCCTCCCATAGAATGCCTCAAATGTTTCCATATTAATCCTTTAGCGATAATTGTTATTATAAGAGAACTCACATAACGGAAATAAATGATACCAATGGCCCCCAAAGTCAATCACACACGCTCTTAAGTCTTAACATGTCTTTCAATACCTAATTGTCCTCTCCGACTGACCACCAGTCTGTGGGTGGAAGGCTATGCTGAAAGTTAGTTCAGTACCCAACACCTCATGCAACGTACCCGAAAACTTTGAAGTAAACTGAGTTCCACGATCTGAAATGGTAGAAAGAGGAACTCCATGCGACCTTACTATTTCCTTGACTTAAATCTTGGTCAACTGTTGAGAGTTGTAATCCACTCTGACTGGAGTAAAGTGGATTGATTAAGTCAACTTGTCTACAATGACCCAAATTGAGCCATACTTTCTCAAGGTCTTAAGTAGTCCCACAACGAAATTCATGGCTATTATTTTCCTTTTCCACTTAGGAATAGACATTCTCTGAAGTAAACCTACAGATTATTGATGTTCATACTTCACATGTTGGCAATTCTGACATTTAGAAACATACTCAACAATGTCTTTCTTCATCCCTGATCACCAATAAAGCTGCCTCAAATCTCGGTACATTTTGGTCACAACTGATGAATAGAATATCATGTACCATGAGACTCTCCCAACACACTAAGTATCAAGTCACCGACCTAAGAAACATAAATTCTTCCTCTAAGATTGAGCACACCTTATGCATCGAGGGATGAATCTTGGGTCTCCCTAAATACCACCTTATTTTTTAGTTTACTCAAATCCTCACCCTCAAACTTATTAGCCTTGATTACTCTATAAAGGTGCGCTTACCTCAATACTGGCTAACACCCAACCTTCTCAAAGATACACATCTGCATGAACTTAGACTCTAAATTCTGAATATATATGGCCAAAAGTCTCTTAGACACCCCTAAGTAAGTCAAACTACCATGCTAACCTTTTTTGGCCTAATGTGTGTGCCACAACATTGACCTTCCTTGGATGATACTGAATAGTCACATCGTAGTCCTTGAGAAATTCCATCCATCTTCTCTATCTCAAATTCAAATCTTTTTGACTCAACACATGTTGCAGACTGCGATGATTAATGAATACTTTATTGTTGACCCCATAAAGATAATGTTGCTAAATCTTATAAGCAAACACTATCGCTGCCAACTCCTAATCATGGGTGGGGTATTTCCTACTATATACCTTCATCTGGAAGCATAAGCTATAACATTTCTTTCCAGCATCAACACACCACCCAAGCCTGAATGTGAAACATCAAAATAAACAATGAAATCCTTACCTTCCACCGGTAATGTCATTATAGATGTTGTGGTCAAGAGGTTCTTAAGCTTTTGAAAACTCTATGCACACTTATCTGACCACTCGAATGGTAGCCCCTTTTGAGTTAACCTGGTTAAATGCATAGCAATAGAAGCAAAGTTCTTTATAAACCTGCAGTAGTAGCTAGCAAGACCCACAAAACTCCTAACTTTTGTCACAAAGAAAGGTAGGACCCAATTCTTAACTACCTATATCTTTTAGGGGTCTACCATCACCCATTTCTTTGAAATTCCATGCCTAAAAAAAGATACCGAGGGTAGCCAGATTTTGCAATTAGAAAATTTAGCATATAATTTTGAATTCCCTGGGATACCCAAAACAATGCGAATGTGATTTGTATGCTCCTCATTTCCCTTGGACTAGATTAAAATATCATCTATAAACACAATTACAAACAAACCCAAGACTATTTAAACACCCCATCCATCAAGCTCATAAACATTGCAAGCGCATTAGCTAACCCAAACAACATCAGTAAAAACTCATAATGCCCATATTGGGTAGTTATGTTCTCAGGGCTAATCTTTAACTTATGGTACCCTAACCTCAAGTCAATTTTAGAGAAGATAGATGTTACCTACAACTGGTCAAAGAAATCATTTATACTAGGTAAGAGGCTTTATTTCGGATGGTGACCTTATTCAACTATTAGTGGTCTATGCACATTCTCATGCTACCATATTTCTTATTCACAAACAACACAAGAGCACCCTAAGAAGAAGCACTAGGATGAATGAATCCTTTATCAAGCAGTTCATGAAGCTGAGTCTTGAGTTCTCTCAACTCTATCGGGGCCATGTGATAGGGAGAAATAGAAGTTAGGCGAGTGCACAATTCCAAAATCAATACAAAAGTCAGTTCATATCGAAAGGCATACCAAGAAGACCTATAAGAAACACCTCCATTAATTCTGCAACCACATAGATAGACTGAATGAAAAGGGAATCTACACTAACATCTCGAAGATGAGCCAAGTAGACCAAACAACCCTGTAGTTTTCTAGCCCAAAGGAAGGACATGCTATTGAATGTCTTAGGCTTGTACACCTTCCCATTCTAATATTCCCCTCCCCGGGATCTCTAGAGTCACTGTTTTAGTACTACAGTTTAACTGTCTGTCTATCTCATATTCGCAGAAGAAGGAACTTGGTTAATGTCATGCCGGAAGTGTAATTAAGTAGGCGGATGATCGTAGACTAGTCTTTTCGGTAAGTGTTGTTGCAGTTGTAGAACCATTGTTCATTGATTCTTCCTCGGAAACACTTCATCCCCCCTGTCAAGCTCTCTCGTAGTCCAAAGCTAATTCAATCGTCATAGCAAAATGAGAAAACAACCAATTCATACCCAAGATCACATCAAAGTCTAGTATATCAAATGTGACTAAATCTATCTAAGTTGATAGACCTATAAATATCACAGAACAAACACGATATATATGTGTTACTACTACAGATGCTCTAATCGGGGTAGCCACACAGATAGGGGCATAAGGGTATCATAGATCAAATCAAGTCCTAGAGCAAAATTAATAGATATATATAAATAAATAGAACCCAGATCAAACAACATTGTAGCCATCTGGTCACAGACCAGAATAATACATGTTATCATGGTATCTGATGCCTCATCCTCTAGTCTACCCAAAACCGCATAGCACTGATCTATGTCATCATTACAGTCAACCCTGTTTCGGGTTGAGCCACTCTTTTCCCTGCACTACCATTTCCTCAACCTCCACGTCCTTCATAATTACCTCTTTGCCCACCCTGGATGTTCCCCCCTACCATTATTACCTCCACCCATTAGAACCACTGCACTAGTCTTTTGTTAAACCTGGATAGCAGTTTGCATTTGAGGTCCCCCTTAAAGTGTCCCGACTCACCACAATTAAACCATCCACAGTTAAGTGGGTATGCTGGCTGATGCATAAGAAGCCTCTTGACCATCTTGAGTCAGAGATTATTGTGGAATCCCAAAATGACCAAACTTGTAGAAGCGGGCATTGTCGACTGAAACAGAGTAGCTGAATACACCAGTTGATTTGAGCCCTCAAAAGATGAACCACTGTAGTTGCCCACATTTCTGGACCTTTTAGCCGATTCCATGGCCTGTCCAACCCCCTCTACCTTCTTTACAAAATTAGTCACCTCATTGAAGCTCTTACCTACATAGGTCATATGCATAGACAAAACTTGCAACTCAAAATTCAAACCTTTGACGAATAAGCTGATCCTCTCTTCCTCAGAGCTCACCAACTGTGTAGCATAACGGGACAAGGTATGTAAATTAGCCTCACAAGTAGACACAATCATGTTTTCCTGCTCAAGAGCCATAAACTCATCTTTCTTCCGATCTCTCAAAGTAGGAGGCACATAATTCTCCAAGAATAAAGAATGAAATTTTGTCCTAGTCAATGGAGGAAAGACTGATGATCGATATTCCACAAAATCTCTCCACCACTTCTTTGCTTCACCTTAAAGCTTGAAAATAACAAACTCAACCCCATGCAGCTGCACATCACCCTACTTATGTAGACTCTCTTATGACAAGTGACTGGAATATGAGTAGTCTACAAAGTGGGATTGTCTCCAGTACCTGCCAACCCACTCAGAAAATCTAACAATTGCTGAATCACTCTAGCATCCATAAAGGGAAGAATTGCAACCTCAACATGTGCTCTCACCTCTGGTTCAGCATCATCCTCAATCTCCATCTCAACCACCTCTTCCACATAATCTAGGGGTGGGGTGGGGTCGCCTCCCATTGTACATTCTCTACCTGAGCTCCACCTCTGTCAGGTGTTGCTTTTCACCTGCCCCTACCTCTGCCTCTACCTCTTCCATGTACATCCTCTAACTGCAAGCGCAACTTCTGAATATGTCATTGTAGCTACTGCCCTTGCACCATTTTGCTTAATATCAACCATCTGCAGATAGAAGGGTTGAAGAAGTTAGATACCAATTTTGATTGGGGAAGATACCAATTGGAATCAAGTTATAGCACGAACGAAGAAAAAAAAGAATTTTTTTTCCTAAAGTCTTGTAACCTTTTGCAGAAAAGTACAGAAGTTTATGTAACTTTCTGTAGGACTCTACTAGACTCATTTTGGTACGAAGAGATCAACAAACCTAGAACTCTAACATCAATTTTTTCACAACTCAAATCGTTGTGAATGACACCGATACTAAACCACCTAGTGGGAGAACTAACTACCAACCCAAAATTAAACCCAAAAAATCATTTCTAAAACCAAATCATAATATAAAACTAAGAAAGGCTATTTAGAAACAACTAAAGGATTGAGTCCTCATAAACTTAACCAATAATCGAAACATTACGGGAATAAAAACCCTTAAGAACTGAAAGTCATGATACCAAAATTCTAAATAGTCAATAATGGGGTTGCAACCCCGTAACTAGAAAGCATAAATCCAATAGGCTAAAGTGTTTGTGTTTGAAAAGATGGACAAGAAAAGATAGAAGAACCCATGGCAACTGGAAAGAGTAATGCACCCTTCAAATTGAAGTCACGCTTTCTTCAACTGAGGTCTCGTATCAGCCACCTGAGTATGTCTTGTAATCAACAAGAAAAGAGCAAGTGTAGTACCAGTGTACAACCACATTGTACTGGTAGGATCACACAACTAGTCCCAAACTATGAATGTAAACAGACAACTACAACATAGTAAACACATATAACCACAATCACGAATACATAGACTCCCTGTCACAATATCATAAAATTAACCAATACATGGATACATATCTCACATGATCACAATTACAAATGCCTAACCCTTTCATGGAACCACAATACACATACATGGGAACCCACACATAAACTGGTATACTAAGTGTACCAGTGTTGTCATGACCCGAGTCTACACCCTGGACATGGCCGTTAATCGAGAACCATTGATGGCCCCAAGCGAACCCTCATCCTGGCTGACTACAAGCGAAAAACTAACTCAAGCATACAAAAGCTTAAAGCTGAATAAAATTCAAATACTCAACTTTCAAATAATCTAAACAACACTCAATAGATAACTCAGAGTTTGAAAAAAAACAACTCAAAGAAGATACATACTGAAAACTACTCAATTTTGTCTATCTATGAAGCCTCTACTATGATAAAAGGCTATCGGGACAAGACCCACGACATCTTAAAACTATTAACGGTAAGATAAAGGTAAAGTCCTCTGGAATATAAGAAGTCTCACCAAATCTGACTAGAACACTGTTGATAATCCTGAATACCTGTATCTGCATCATTTCACAATGCAAGCCAAATGGCTCAGTACATGGAATGTACGAGCATGTAAGGGGAATTCTAAAGCATAAACAAAAGCTTGAATTGGTGGAAAATAAACATACTTACCTCTTCTCAACTCAAAGAAACATAGTTCAACTCAACCCAATGAAACATAGCTCAACTCAACTCAGAGAAAATAGGGCTCAACTCAATGATAAGATATTCAAATCAATGAAATAAGGCTCAACTCAATAATGAGAAATAAGGATCAACTCAATAATAAGATACTCAACTCCGGATACTCAACTCAATATAAAGCAACAATAAAAGATGCAATATATGGAAAGTTTTTAAAATAGTAGATAGCAACTCAATATATTGAAGAATAAAATAATAACTCAATTTGTATATGAAAATACAATATAACTCTGTGTATATAAGAATACAAAATATCTATGTGGGAGTTTCTCTAACCGACAACCATTACTATGAGCTATGTGATGATACAACGTCTCGCCCACGCTGCCAGAACTGTCCTATACATTTCCAAGGTATAGAACTCCTCAACTAAGTGGATCCACTAGTCTATGCTAAAAAGCATTAAGGAATCATCTAAAAAGTATGACCCTTTCTACCCACGTTGGCTATATGGTTTGTAGGGGTTGTGAGTTGTCTGAACTCTCCCCCATATCAGTGCTCAATACTACTCTCAAAATATAACTAGCTCATATATTTAAAAACATAACTCTTTCTATGGTTTGCGATTATTACTCAAAATCTTTCTCTAAAAAGAGATAGTACTCGACTTGCTCAAAACTCTTTTGGAAATCTCAGTTTTCTCCTCTTTTAAATGTGAAAACATTTACTCATGGGAATACTTAGTTCCCATATATCATTTTAAAGAAAATGAACTCAAATCTACTCTTTCTCAACTCAAGTGCTCAAGTCTTAAAACAAGTTTCAAAAAATTTGTAAAAGACTTCTCAAAATAAAGTTCATGCCGAATTATGGATGTGAACGACTCAATTCAAGGTTTTCAATAACCATACATAGAACTCAATACTCGACACTCAACAACTCAGCACTCAAGAACTTCAATGGTAATACTCGTTTCAAGAATGCTCGACTCAGAGGGTTCATGCGAAATTATGGGCATGAACTACTCAACTCAAGGACCATCATGGGTAACATGTAGTAGCCCCATGATTACTCAAAGAGATACTTCTCATCTCCAGACTGCTCGACTTATAGGGTTCATGCAAAATTATGGGCATTAACACTTCAACTCAATGACTTTCATGGGTAACATGAAATAGTTCCATGATTAGAAAATATAATCTCAAAGGGGATTGGAAACTCAATACTCAAGACTTAGAACTTGAAGATACTACTCCTCTCAAAGATGCTCAGTTTACGAAGTTTATGCAGAATTTTTGGGCATGAAAGACTCGACTCGAGGGTCTACATAAAAATATGGAACTCATGTATACGACTCTTCTCATTCTCATACTTATTTCCTCAAAATTTAGCTCAAATCGATAGTTGATCTCAAAGGATTCACAATTGAACTGAAAGACTTTCTCGAACTCTACTCTTAACTCCTTCTTGATTCAAGAGTTATGATTCATGATATGAAGGATCTCATGATAGTGTAGACTCATGAATACATTCTCCTCACTCTTATGCTCACTTACTTGAGTTTTGAAACAAGTTATTAGAATTTGTAGAAGACTCTTCAAAAGACTCAAAGGGACTTTCTCAAAAGACTCAAAAGAACTCTCAAGACTTGGCTCTTAACTCTACCTTGAATTTGAATAATGAATTCAAGGTTATGATAGGAAAGTTATTGTGATGATTAAATGAGATTTAGATAGTTAATAATGAGAAACGATTGAAAAACACTATCTTGGGAACAAGTCCGCGATGCGGAGATGAATTGTAATGTTTGGTCACGAAATAATTTTTGAAACAATGGAGTCCGCGTTCTCTCTGTGACGCGGAGAGGGAAATTTCACTTCTGAGGAACAGGTCCGTGTCAGGTCCGTGTTGTTAGTTTCTGCCCCATCTTTTCTTACTCGTTTTTTTACCCCAATTCGCCTAGAATCGAATGGTTTCTTTTCCAATCACTTAGATTCAAATACTCAACTTATGTACATGATAATCTACTCCAAAACACCCTCAAATCACTAACTTTTATCTCAAGAACTCATCAAACTCATCCTAATTCAAGAACGGAACAATACTTTCAAGAAACAAATCAAGAACTCAAATTCTTCAACTTCAAGAACGAAATTTCACTGAAAATAACATGATTGGCGTGTGGGCGAACAAACACAACACTATGGAAGCCTACATACCTCAAAGAACTAGGTTCTTGGCAAAATCTTGAATTTCTTGAACGAACGCTTGAAACTTTGAACTTTTTCTCCTCTTGAATCTTCTCTCTAAAACCCTAAATGTTTTTGGGGATGAATGAAACTGATTCTAATCAATTTAGACCCTTAATTGGGTGAAATTTACGTTTAGAATAAGTGGGGGTAAGGAAAAGACTTAAATACCCCTCCTATTTTCGGGTTCCTTTCCTTAAATGGACAGCCTGAATCAAAAGAGCATATCTCCCTCATATAAACTCAAAAATTAGCAAACTCGGTGGCGTTGGAAAGAGCACTTAGAGATATTTCATTTGATATCTTGTGGGTCTCCCAACTCATCATGTACTGAAAGTTATGGTCATTTGAAGTTGACCCAAAACTTAAAAGAACTAAGGAATGACTTGAATGAATTCTCTTTAGTTCTTTTTGGAACTCAAGGTGCTATATCTAGTGACCTTAACACTTAAGAAAAATTTAAATTCCTTGGTAAAAGCTTACTAACTACGAAGGATTGTTCAAGTCTTAGCTCAAAAAAATTCTGGGGTGTTACAAGTGTGGTTCACAAACCAACTAGAGTTAGTAATCACACCAGGCGTAGTATTCGAGCCAACCATTTGTATTCCTGTACCGGCATGATACCTGATCCAACCAACAATCACATTCACAATGAACAACAACACTTGAAACCACAAGTAATAATAATAGGTACATTGCATGAGATTATCAACATGATGACAGTTCATATTCTTCCCTATGTTTTCTCCAATATGCATTGCACAACAATAATGTAAGCAGTAGACATGCATACATGCATAAATTAGAAAACATACAACTATTACCTACCTCAAATCAAGCCTTTTGGAAACTCTAAAGAACCCAAGGTTTCCCCTTGTTCAATACCTTCACTTTTTCTTAGTCTAAAATAATAAACACATAGAACAACAATAAAAAATGGCCCAACAATACCCATATTATAACCAAATCCTAACTCCATGCCAATTCATGATCTATCTATCAAACCTGGGGTTTTTCCACCATTAAATCAAGTCGAAACCCTCCCCAAAAGTAGGGATGGGCATTTGGTAATTTGATTCGATTTCATTTTTTTTCCGGTTTTTTTGGTTTTCGGTTCTTGTAATAGGTGTACCGAACACCGAACCGAAATAATTCGGTTCGGTTCGGTTCGGTTTTTATTAGTTTGATTTTTTGCTATGGCTTGCTTAGTGGGCTTTTAAAAAAAATTTACCTTTTTTTCAGCTGCTAAATTACACTTCTCATCGGTTGCTGCTGAAGTGTTGGAGTTGCTGGTCGGTTGCTTCTGTTGCTGGAGTGCTGGTCGGCCTGCTGCTTTTGTTGCTTGTGGTCGCAGCGATCGTGGCGGTCGGCTTCTGGCCTGCTGATTGGCGCCGGAAAGTGAGAAAATGGGAAAGTGTCGTGGGACTGGGAAGGTGCGGCGCAACAGTGAAAAATTTAAAATTTGAGAGAAAATCGATGAGAAGTCTTAACCTAATTAAATTTTGCCTGTAATATTTATTATTTAAAATTAATAATTCATATAATATTAATTTAATAATATATTTTGGTTAAACTGAAATACCAAAAAATACAAAATCAAATACCAAAAACCGAATCGAAATACCGAAAATACGAAAATATGAAATACCGAAATCGAAATACAAAATCTTTTTGGTTCGGTTCGATATTTTGATTTTTCGGTATTTATGCCCAGCCCTACCAAGAGTAATACACTAGATTTTAAGGCTTACGAATTAATTTACAAGATGGGGGACTAATAGACTTACCTTTACCAACAAATTTGGTGGAAAATCAAGTAGGAACTGCCTAATTCTCCACTCTCAGTCCTATGATCAATGATGAGAAAATATGAGGTTTTGAGACTTTTTCTGCATAAGATCTCGACTTACCCCGCTATAGCGACTGTCTGCCCGTTGTACCATCTACGCATGCCCTCTATAGTGCTTGCCGCCCACGGAAATTCCTAAACTATCCCCTTAACATCCTAAACTATCCCTTCATGTCGAGACCGATTGCATATGTTCTACTCACCCAAATTTGATTTCGTAAAGTCCTACAGGCTCTTTAATGTCTTGGCAACTAGAAAATATAAACAAAGCCTAGACATTTCACCCCACACATTCACCGTGGCAAGTACTTCCATAACTAAATGTTTCTTGTGACGACTCTAATATGTCGCCACTAAAATGACCTTTTGTGGCGATCTAGCTCGCCACTAAAAGTAACCAGGTATGCCACAAAAAAGCTTCCACAAAATACATGTTTTGTAAGTCGCCACTGAAGTTAGACTTTTAGTGGCTATTATAGTCGCTACAAAAGGTCTTATACTATTAGTTGCAACTCTCATCGCCACTAAAGAAAGGATTTCAGTAGTGACTTATGTTGCCACAAATGTTTAATACTTTCAATGGCAACTCTAATCGCCACTAAATCTTGAGATTTGGTGGCAACGTATTATCGCCACAAATACTAATTCTATTTGTCACTAATTTTGTCGCCACAAACCCTATATTTACAACTGCAATAGTCAATTCTAATGAATTTCCTCTAAAATCAATATATACTCGTATATTTTGTCAATTAGCTATTAATATATTATCATCATTCATTCTAATTGAAGAAACACACAAAATAATCCTTAAACTGGATATAACAAGTACTTCTATTACTAAAAAAATCAACAAAATATATAATTCACAATAATTCATTGTTCAATGTCATTTATGCATATACACAAATGAAAAAGAAAATTAACTACTAAGTGTCTTCAAGCTCCCCTCCTTTGTCGATGGCTTTTGAGATAATGCAAGAACCTTGCCCCTATTAGAAAAATACACAAGATCACTTTTATTATTAACATAATCATAATGTTAATAGAAAAGAGATGGTTATAAAAGAGCGATAATAGAAAAAGGGCAGTTATAAAGTTATTAGAAAAAGACAGTGCACAAGCTGACATCACCAAACTTGCTGGTGGTACAATAAATTCAACACCGAGTTCATCAAATGCATTCTATTTATCAGTTGTTTTTCAATTCCTTCACAAAATTGAAGAACACAAGCTAGTTTGATGCAAGAAGAGAAACAATGAAGAAGTGCATCTGGGGGAGTATGTTGAATAGCTCAAGATTTATTACATAGAACTAACAATTGGCGACTTGTGCTTAAGAGTTGCAGTTATAACAAAAGGTCGAAATAGATACCAATGCATTTACCTGTTGAATTCTCGACATTATAGAATCCACCACTTTTAATCTCTTTGTCCACTTTTAATATCATTTGTTCTTGGAGCGTTCTATCTATCTCTATAGAAATTTGTCCTTGTTCTTCTGACAACTTCCAATCCTTCTTAATTTTCATCTCAGCTTCCGAAGTAATTCATTGAATCAACACAGTAGCAAACAACTTCATAGAAACAAAATAATGAATAAATATGATAAAATTGCAGAAGCACAAAAATTGAAATTGAGAAGCATCTGACTTGAAGAGCTGATTGTTTAGCCGAGTTAAAAAGAAGCTAAAGTCATCACAAACATATCGTTAAAATTGAATCTATGACCAGTTGCTCAAACTAAATTATCAAAAAATCAAAATATAGTTAATTGTGGTAAATGTTTTTTGTCACTCCATATCATTGTTTTTTTCTAGTGACATCTCCATCATCATCAGGTAACTCTTCTTTGATTTTTTCAACTTTGGATACGTCCATAACTTAATCTTCATAGATATTAATCATATCCAAAATCGAATGCAGAAGCACGTTTAAAGTGAAACTTTTAGCTAAAGCAACTGAAGGAAAATATTGTGCTGAGCAGCACCAAATAGTTAGATTTGGCATAACGAGTTAAGGACAAGAGTGGGCGGGCAGGAGGCAAGGGTCTCGCAGAAACAAAAGCTAACACTAACTTTCTAATACTAATATGTTGAAAAGTGTTACTGAAGCATAAATACAATAAAAAAAACTGACATCATACAAACTTCAAATTTCCAAAGTCACAACAATCAAAAGTGAGCCCAATATAACCTTGAACCATATTTTAAGACTAAGCATAGAAAACAAATAAGTCTTCCATTTGACTGAATTAATAAATCACCAAGTCAACTAACTTATACTTCTTTTGTACTTCTTATTTTCCATAAAGGACCAAAGGAAGACTACATTTTCTTTCCTAAGAAATTACTTTACTACAACATATAGTTATCTTCCTTCCTATCTATAAATGTATGATATAACTTGTATGATCATACTATGAAGCATTCACCATGATATTTCTTAACATTACATTACTTTTGTTGTTTTGCAAGCATCTAGATAATTTCAAGAGAGATCTTTCCTAGTAATATCTAGTTTTTACATAGTATTTAGTTATGTAAATTCAGAAACTTGTACTTGTATTAAATTTAAGTTTTGATAAAAGAAATATTATTACATCAAATCCTTGGAGATAGATTTTAGATGAGCCATATATTTTTGCAGCTAGTATCAAATTTCAACAACTTTAAATTGTTGAATCAGTGGCTTTCTCCTAAATGTTCAAGTTAATTTTAAAACTCTCATACAAGATTAAAAACAAGAATGAAGTAAAACACATTCAAGTGGTTCTGAACACACAAACTAGACTAGCAACAATGTTAATCACATACCGATAAATTAACTGATCAGTGATTATTATTTTTCTTAAGGTTTTCAGTTCATATTAGCCATTTTAGATGCTGATTTTATTTATCAAATAAAAATGAAAAAATTATAGACGTACAACAAAAAATTAATTAAGCGGGCAAGAACATTTATTCATTCACACATTCATTTAAAGACCTAGAATGGAAAGTAAGTAAATGGGAGGTTATTGACCTTCTCCGAGACAACGAATCGGTGAATCTCGAGTCTTCACCATTGAAAAGCTTGTTTAACAGAGCCGATGTAAGCTCTTTTTACATTAGAAAAACTAAATATTAGCTCCCCAATAAAGCTAAAGAGTTTCAAACTATGAGAATCAAAATAAGTGGGAAATCTTCCGAGTGATTTTGAGAGGATATAATTAAAAAACAAGGGCGAAAACTCACTTTTTCATAGCTATTTGGAGCCATTGGGGGGCTGTTGAATGTTGAATTCATCCATGGACCTTAGAAAAATCTTTTATCTGTTGAGTTAGAAGGAGAAATCATTAGTGTCGTTGTGTTCCTTCTTGAGGTCTATTCGCTATTTGTAACTGTGAGAAGCTTCAAAGAGGCGTGAGAGGGTGGAGGAGACAACTACGGCGATAGCAGAGGTCGTGCCGGTCTTTTCCCGACGTCCTAGAGGCGGCGCTTATGTGGTTCAGAATTTGATTGAATGAAAATGGGGAAGGGATTGCGGTCTTTAGTTGGGTTATTTGGGCCAGGTCAGGGTTTTTGGTTCAAGAATTGATACTGAAAATCGATGTTTAATTAACCTGCTTAATAGATTTTTCTCATTCTATTTCGTACTCGAATTAAACAAATAAATAATGGTTCCTTGTCTTAGTTATTTTTCCAAACGTGTTCATATATAAATTA
Source organism: Solanum tuberosum (assembly GCF_000226075.1). NCBI lineage: Eukaryota > Viridiplantae > Streptophyta > Magnoliopsida > Solanales > Solanaceae > Solanum > Solanum tuberosum. The sequence goes on along the minus strand of NW_006238972.1, from coordinate 1,433,251 downwards.
AAATCTCTAAGTAATTTAAGGTACATATTTTAATTTAAGGAAAACACGGATTTATTATAATATTTTATTATATAGAAAATTTTCATTTTTATTTTAGTTTGTTTATTTAGTCATCCACTTTAAAATTATCCTTAAATTAGAAAAATAAAGCATTTATTTTAATAACTTTATTTCAATATACTTAGGTCGAGATATATCTCATAGGATATTTAAGAGTAGAATTTTCATATTATATGAGACGTAAGTATTTGATTTTAAATACAGAAAATGTATATCAAAATGAATCATAGAACAAAGATTTTTATTATAATATCCCTTTCTTATAAATAAAAACTAAAAATAACCTTCTTATGAACTCAAAATAGTAAACAAGAAATACTCACAGCATATTTTATATCTTTATTATCATAATTTAGCTTATTTACTTTTCAATAAAAGTAATACTAATATATATGCCTAAAATTAGTTATTTTGTAATGTGCAAAATGTTTCAATCACTGAGTAATTACTTAAAATAAGTTTATTACGAAATTAATCACATTACATATTTTAATAACAATATTTAATACCTAAATAATATATTTAAAATACTCATTAGATGCATTAAATTAGTGTAAGTACTAATTTTAAAAGACGGTCATTAGATGCATTAAATTAGTGTAAGTACTAATTTAGCAATGAAAAATAAGTAAATCATTCATTATTATCTTTACAACTATTAATTGAAGTTAAATTGACATACAATGTCTTATCATATCAACATAAAGGAATTTCCGGCGATATAAAAGATTATTGCAAAAGTTCCATTTTTATTGACGACATAGAATATTGCTACAAAAGCTCAACATTTAGTAGCGACATAAAAGGTTGCTACAAAAGCTCCACATTTAGTGGCGGCAAAGTCGCTACAACTAAAACTTTTTGCGACGACGCTCAATAAGTCGCCACAAATTACACTTTCATCTATTTTTATTGAAAAAAATTAGTAACTATTGTGACGACATGAATTAAGTCGCCACTAAACATCCTACGTTTTGTGGCGACAATAGGTGTCGCAACTATAGCCGCCATTTTTTGTGGCAACTTGGTTAATCGCCACAATAAGTCATATATTTGTGGCAATTTTATGTGTCGCCACAGAAAGTTGTCGCTAAAAGTTGTGTTTCTTGTAGTGATGACCCTAGACCTCACATAGCCCAAATTCCGTCTAAGAATTGCCTAGCCTAAAATTTTCATGTCACTACCCAGAAAGTTGTATGGCCCAATTTCTTTCCGCATTTGGCCTACTCATTACGACTAGGACGAGTCATTTCAAGAGAAAAAATACATACTCAACAAACGGTACCACTAGGGATTGAAAAATTAATATCTTAGGGCGAATAGAATAGAACATATTCATATTTTGGAAGATGGGAAAATACCAGCAGAGACAAAATATAAGGGTCATTATGTCAATGAGAAGTTCCCTAGAATTGACGCTGACATATGAAGTGATATTAAGAAGGGATATGAACCAATCAAGGCATGGAACAATCTCAAGAATGTTTTGATATATATATTATAGAAGGAAACAAAAAAGTTGAAATATGTTTCTATATTTCGTATGTTTCAATCTTGAGAACAATGCCCTTTATATAAGGCAAAATAAGTGTACGAAGTTGATCATCTTGTGCTCATTGGAGTCTTATTTAAATACAAGATACAAAGGTTCGGGTAGGCTCAATAAATATTAATTTAATTGTTTCAATTTATGTAACACAGATAAAGTTAGTAGAGCAATTAAATTTTTAAATATGTTTTGTTAATTATTTTTATAATATTTTTGACACACTTTTCAAATAATATATGTGGCTCATGTGATATTTTGAGAGTTGCTTATTTTTTTAATATGTAGTTTTAAGTATTTTACGTTGTTAATTATTGTGATTTATGTGTTACATGTGAAATTTTGAGAGTTGATCAAATTTTTAATATATATTATTAAATATTTTAAGTACGTAATTTTTAAATAATATATGTTATTTTCCTGTCCCAATTTAAGTGGCACATGTGAAATTTCGAGTGTTAAACAACTTTTTAATATGTTTTTAAATACATTAAGTGTTGATTAATAGTAATCTTAATGTAATTTTCAAATAATATATGCTACTCTCTTTATTCCAATTTATGTGACACATGTGACATTTAGAGAGTTAATCACATTTTAATATGTTTTTCAAATATTTTAAGTTGTTAATTATTGTGATTTATAATACTCTTAATGTAATATTTAAATAATTTATGTTACTCCCTTAGTCCCAACTATGTAGTATGGGTGAAATTTTGAGAGTAACCAAATTTTTAATAATTTAAGTTGATTTTTAGTACTAATTTTGTAAATCAACCCATGACCAATATGAGTTCGAAGCTTTTGTTGTAATTGCTGAAACTTCTTCGTAGTGGCTTCCTAACATGCCTCATTTTAGAGGGAACCTCAAAGTGGCTCTATGTAAATACATAACATATAAAAAGGAAAATATTAAAATAAAAAATAAATTAAAACGGATAAAATATTGAATATAAATAGCAGAAGTTAAGGAGAAGGACAAATCAGTCAATTGACTGGCTGACTTAAGCTCCTCGACATTCACTCTTATAATATAGAGTAATACAATATATTATAAGTGTGAATGTTGAGGAGCTTAAGTTAGTCGTTCAATTGACCGATTTGTCCTTCTCCTCAACTTCCGCTATTTATATTTCGTTTTAATTTATTTTTATTTTAATATTTTCTTTTTATATGTTATGTATTTACAAAATAGTACTAATAATCAACTTAAAATATTATAAATTTGGTTAACTCTAAAAAATTTACCCGTACTACATTAAAAACTTAAAATATTTGAAAATATATTAAAATATGATGAACTCTCAAAATTGCACATGTGCTATATAAATTTGAATAAAGGGAGTAACATATATTATTTAAAAATTACATTAAGAGTATTGTAAATCACAACTTAAACTTTTAAAAGCACTCTATATTATAAGAGTGAATATTGAGGAGCTTAGGATCAGCAGGTCAATTGACCGGTTTGCCCTTCTCCTCAACTTCCTCTATTTATATTTCATATTTTATTCGTTTTAATTTATTTTTATTTTTATATTTTATTTTTATATGTTATGTATTTACAAAATAGTACTAATAATCAACTTAAAAGATTATAAATTTGGTTAACTCTAAAAAAATTAATTACATGTACTGCATTACAACATAAAATATTTGAAAACATCTATCTATCTATATCTATATCTATATTACCTGAAAAACATGAACTCCTAACTTGAATGTTAAATTACTATAATATCCTTAACTTAGGTTGTGACTTTTTTGATGAGTTGTGACTTTTCGATAAGTTGTGACTTTTTTCAAAGGGTTGTGATTTTTCGATGAGTTGCGACTTTTCCAAAGAGCTGTGACTTTTTTGATGAGTTGTGACTTTTCCGATAAGTTGTGACTTCTTTCAAAGGGTTGTGATCTTTCGATGAGTTGTGACTTTTTCAATAAGTTGTGACTTTTCCAAAAGGGTTGTGACTTCTCAGAAAGGTCATGACTTTTCAGATAAGACACAAAAAAATGTTTTTTCATACTACCCTTTGTTGACTATAAATAGAGGGGCTTCCTCTCATTTTTCAACCACAATTTTTTTTAATCTTCTACTCTTCTTCTTCTTGTATTTTAAAAGAATTCGTGTGATTTATTGTCATTGAGTTAGTTCGAAGTTTAGTGGAATATGAGGTATCACTATTCTAATGAAGTAAATCGTTATATCCTAAGAAGGTATATTCCATAACCACGAGTACTTGAGGAAAATAATTTTGATGATATAATAATTATTTTTTTACTTAATATATGAAGTTAACATGATGTAGTCTCAATACATTTGTTTTTATTAACAATTTCTCTTGTGATGTAGATATATGCTTCTGAATAACTATTTCCAAAATTATTAGACTTCTTAAGAGTTAGATAATTGTCATGATTTGTTTTTGATGTTCAAAACAAAAGAACATTCACAAAAGAATTTGCAATATTATTTTGGCAAAAATTATTATTCAAATCTTCACTTAAATAAGCAATACTATTTACTATGTCATATATTTTCTGAATTGGTTATCACGTGCAACACATGTGTTGAAAAACTAGTATTAAAATGTGATGAACTCTAGAAATTTCACATGTGCTATATAAATTAGGATAAATGGAGTAACATATATTATTTGAAAATTACATAAAGAGTATTATAAATGACAACTTAAAGTATTTAAAAACGTATTAAAAATTTGATCAACTCTCGAAATTTTCACATGTGCTACATAAATGGGGACATGAGAAATAACATATATTATTTAAAAATTATGTTAATTAAGAGTACTATAAGTTGCAATAATAAACAATTTAAAATATTTTTTAAAAATACAAAAAAAAATGGTAGAGTTCAAAATTTCACATGTGACACGTAAGTTGGGACAGAGTGAGTAACATATATTAATTGAAAATTACGTTAAAAGTGCTATAAATCACACCTTAAAATATTTTTAAAAATATTAAAAATTTGTTTAATTCTCGAAATTTCACATGTGCCACATAAATTGGGACATAGGAAATAACATATATTATTTAAAAATTACGTTAATTAAGAGCACTATAAGTAACAATAATTAACAACTTAAATTAATTAAAAGACAAACTAAAATTTTGGTATATTATAAGAGTGAATGTTTGAGGAGCTTAGAGTCAGTCAGTCAATTGATCAGCCCTTCTCCTCAAATTTCCTCTATTTCATATTTAGTATTTCTTTATTTATTTTTATTTTTAGTATATTACTTATTTTAAACTGAACAAAAACAGTTCTATAAATTGCAATATTTAGTATTTCTTCATTTATTTTCTTTTTAGTATATTATGTATTTAAAAATTATGAAAAAATAGTACTATAAATCACAATAATTAATAATTTAATTTTTTTAAAAAAAGTATTAAATTATGATTAACTTTCGAAATTTCACCTGTGCCACATAAATTGAGACATATGGGGTAACATATATTATTTGAAACTTACGTTAACTAAGAATACCATAAACCACAATAATTAACAACTTAAAATATGTAAAAATATATATAAAAAAAAATGATTAACTCTAAAATTTCACATGTGCCATGTAAATCACAATAATTAACAACTTAAAATATGTAAAAATATATATAAAAAGAAATGATTAACTCTAAAATTTCACATGTGCCATGTAAATCACAATAATTAACAACTTAAAATATTTAAAAAAATATATTAAAAATCGATTAACTTACAAAATATCACATGTGTCACAAATATACTTAAAAAGTAACAAAAAAAGATATTTAATAATTTAGTTAACTCTCCTAATTCTATCAGTGTCAATAAATTAAAATATATAAATTAATATATATATTGGGTCTGGGCTTGCCCGAAATTTTGTATCCAGTAATAACTACTATATCTGTATGCATAATATAAATACATTCATACTCAATCATAGAGTCCTAATAATATTATTGGTATGCAGAGTTAGACAATCTCATATGAAAAATGCGATAGCTAAATTTGGAAGAGTTAAAAATTTAAAACTATAAACTAATTAAGTTTTCTGTTTTATGTTATATTACATTTAATATTTTAATTTATGTGACATAATTCGATTTAGTATAAAAAAAATATTTAAAAGATTTTATTTTTATAATTTGTGATTCTAAACATGTCATAATATCTATGTGGTTACAAAGCTTTAGAAACATATAATCTTAAACATGTTATAACATTTGTAGTTATGAATTTTTGATTAAAATTAAATAAATTTAAATGTAAAAATATATCTATTTTTTTAATAATAAACTAATAAACAATAGTGGCACATAAACTAAAACTAAGGGAGCATAGACATGGGATAGCTCTCCCATGAAGAGGATAGTAAAAAATGATGCAAATTTGCAATTTAAAAGAAAAGTCTACAAAAATAAAAACTATTTATTTAGCTTATGCTCATGCAAGGTTTATATTTTTTTTAAAACTTTTTCTTCTTTTTCTTTTACCAAAAACTGTCTAATAAAATTTTCAATTCATAAGTTATTGCAAATAGAAGAGCAGTACATCAAAAACCATGCGGATAAACAAATCAATATTAAATTATTATTTTTTTGTTATCATTGAGATTAGGTTCACTAATATTATTATAAAAAACATGAATAAATTAACTCACTAATATCTTTACCTATCTAATAACTTGGCTGCACACTTTTTTTTCTTGCTGGCATCGAATGTCCAAGAACTCTTTGATTGGACTTTATTTTAATGTTATTTTTTAATATGTTTGTAATCATTTAAAATTTATTGGATATAAATTCATAAAATAATTCAAATTATATTAAATTCAAGATATATTAATTCAAATAAATATTGTGGATTTTTATAATTGAATTAATTTATTTAAATCCAATAAATATGAATATTATTAAGGGATAATTTTAGAGACGTACGTTGAGGTTTCACTCCATAACACTCACATTCCCTGTGGTTTACGATATTACGTCTACCTCCCTTATTTTAATTTTCTTGTAACCGTTCTTTAAACCTATTTAAAATAAATATAAATCAGTGTATATGTGTGTGTATGTATCTATATATATATATATATATATACATGTTCTTTTTTACCAAACAAAGATACTCATTTCTTCATATTAATGTATTTTAAATGTATTTATAAAATAAGTCATTTTTAATAATATGGATTAATATGAAGAAGTTAATGTAAAGAGGGACAAATTTTTCAAATCATATTTAATTTATATTTATAAATTTGTATTATTATTATTATTATTATTATTATATAATGAACATTAAACTCATAAATTATAAGCTTCAATTTGTTTGTAAACAATTTTACCGATCAATATAGGAGCTACGGAAGTTTTCTCAACTCATAAAGAAGTATCCGATTTTTATTTAACAAAATTGATGGAACAACACCATTACATATTTGAGAGTTAAATAACAATAAGCATGTCATAAGTAGAAATATACTAATACATAAGGTGAGTGAGTGCTTTCATGGTGCATTTCTCAAACTTGTTAAGTTGAGATAATAAATGGTGGGATGCTTTTACAAATATAAGAATTTGAGGTAAATTTTAAATTTTTGAAAGTGAAAGAAATCCAATTACACATCTTTTTTCTTTTCTGACGGACCATTCATTCCCCGAAAAAAATCCTTCTCTTCTTTATTATTTATATATTTTATATTTATTACTTTTTTTTCTTTGTTATTTAGAAATTTCTTAATAAAATTCCAAATACTGAACAATCTAAAATAAAATAATAGAAATAAATTCAATTGAAATAATTCAAAAATTAAAATAAAACATTACTATTAGATTTATAATGCCGATTCTAATGAATAATTCGTCAATGACAAATAAAAAATACTTATATGCATTTTGAAAGGGGGAAATATCCATCGGATAGAATCATTCGACTATATTGACAATTTTAAAAAAAATATTATATCATAATCATAGTAGGATAACTTTAATAATTAATTTAATAACCATGTCATATGACTTATATACAAGTGTACATATTTAAGTGGGCGGGATTGTCATTGTAGACAATAAGATTCGCATCGAGAAATGATAATCAAGATTGAAAAATATCCCAATAATCGTATTATTTGATTTTAAATATGAGCATTACAATCTCTAAGAATTCTCTCTTCGTCTTTTCTAATATAAAGTCAAGGACTTATAAATTTGATCTTGAATCTTGATGAACTTGATGTTGACTTGTACTAGAATTCAAGGATTTTGGAGCTTGTTCTTAAATCCGGTGGTCTTGATCTTGAGTTGTTCTTGAACTAGAATGATTGAGTGCTTGAATTCTTGAACTTGTAACTTGTAGAGAAATCTATAATGTTTGATCCACGAGCTCTCTCTGCTTCTTGTTATAATTATGGTGTGATTTCGGAATTAAAAGGACTCATATTTATAATTGTAGAATGAAAGAGTTATGATGAGAAGATGCCTCCCTCCTGTCAATCTGTTTTAAGTGACATGATGGGGTAGTATTGATAAGTATAGGTTTTCTTCGGTCAATTAAATTTAAGTGACATGATAATAATTGATTGGTCGGAACATGTCATTTGTACACATGTGACACATTTTTATTGACCTTTAATTTGGCTAGGCATTCTGTATCATTTTGGCATGTGGCATGGTCCTATTGACTTATTCATTTGACTTAACATGTCACGTCATTTGACAAGCGGCATGTCACGACCCAACCCACCGAGCCATGTGGGCACCTACTCTGACACCTAAGTAGGAGAACCCTTGATTATCAATAATTAAAAACAATGCGGAAGATTAAGAAACTAAAATAAAACAATTTCATGGAGACTTTCATAAAATAAGAGCTTTAAAACCATTTGAGTTAAGACTTGTAAAGTAATTAACACCCTAGGGATCTAGTCTAAACAGGTACAAGAGCTACTAAGATTACAAAGTTTGAACACAAGACTTAACAATACGTAATGGACAAACCTCCCACCACATGGAAGGAAACATAGAAGTTGTTGGAGATTATCTTCGTCTTCACCTATGAGACATCACTAAACCTGCATCCAGACTATGCCCAAAAGGCATAGCAAGAGTAGTATCAGTACAAACCACACGTACTGGTAGGCATCATCGGTCAACCCGATACCCACCTCATGATATAAGAGATCGACCAGTGAAAAACATGCAATAAGACTATTCATTCCTCCACCTTTATATTCACTTGCCTTACCAATTCCGGATATTTGACCTTACACCAGTACCCTTAACCCCATAGTACGTTCTATCAAGGCTCGCTAACCGTATCTATACAAATCCCTTACCGGATAATACACGTCTAGTCGACAACACCGCATAACACCACCCCAACTCGCAATGACAACATTCATTAACACCTCCCTAGGTAACACATAAAGACACTTGGGCCCTTGGTCTCTACTTACCAAATTACAGTCCGATTGGAAACTAACCGTTCCCAATCCATTACACGAACAAATACATCCGACTAATTTACCACACCGCAACCCACATATATATCCATATATCATGCACCAACCAATTATCTATTCCGGATCAATGAACAATTTCCACATTCTCAGAAATACATCAGTATGACAAGTCAATGATCCTCTCACGGAACCCACACCCAAACTGTTAGTGTACCGGAATGTAGTACCTGATCCAAGTTAGTGTATCGAAACGTAGCACCAAATCCAATAGGTATGTTGGTACGTGACATCATATCCAATGCAAGTTAGTGTGTCGGTACGCAACACTCGATCCAATGCAAGTTAGTGTGTCGGTACGCGACACCTAATCCAATGCAAGTTAGTGTGTCGGTACGTGACACCCGATCCAATCATCATAATCATAAGCATAATCACATCCATAACATACAATGCCCACATCATATAGTCAAGGACTCAAGTTCATGGCATACATTGTTATAATCAATTCATTAGGTTCGTTTACGCTTTTATCGGATTACATATACGCATGCATACCATATGCAAATCAATCAACAAACATTATACAATCAGGAATCACAATCCATCGCCTAAACCCTACTTCACGAGTTAGGGGTTTTCCTTTACTGTATACGTATGATGAAATACCTAGGAATATCTGTACAATGGACTCTTTTCGGTGCACGAAATCCTATGCATGATCTCTACCATCAATTCCAAAATACTACGCAGGAAACATCAGATTTATAACTACTCAATTAATAAAACCCAACCTACCTGGGTGCCAAGCATTCACAGAGGGATTGTAGATAAATTTTTGGTTTTCCAAATGACGGGACGGAGGATTTTGACCAAAAATCGGCAAGATATCGCCATCCCCACGCTTGAAATCACTTTCTCCTTCTTTCTCAAGCCTAGAGAAGCCTTTGGAGGGTTGCTAGGGTGTTTCTCGCCTCTTTTAGGTGTTTTTGGAAAAAAGGAGAAAATAAGACTTCGCGTTATTTACATTATGTCTCGCTTATCCTGCTCTGGCATCTACTTATCCTGCTGTGACGCTGCCGCCCTAGCGGGATAGTGGCCCCAGTATTTTCCCAGTGTTTCGCTTTTCCTAAATAACGACGTTTTGGATCGTTACAATAGATAACAATATACCCCTCGTTCGCCCTCAAATGACTAGTGGACCAATCATCACACGTCCTATCTCGGGGTATTTTTAACCTAATGAACTGGCCAATTACGGAACCAAGACGGATGGTGACTTTCAAAATTTAGAATACGAAGGGTGCTATACTCAAAGGGTCGGTTAGGAATTTGAGGCAACACACGAAGAAAAGAACACGTCCCATTTACACAGCCTAATCCCGCCAGGGAGGTAGGCCTCCCGCCAAGGCAAGGCCGTTGTGGCGAGACTTCTCCCACTGTAGCGGGGGATCATAAACAGTAAATGGGGGGAATGGGGAACGGTTTCCTTATTTCTCTCTTTTTCTCACTCAACTCTCCCAAAATCCTCTCGATTCACTTGCTCCGAATGTCATCTTTAAGGTAAATTTCTTGTTCATTATGCTCTATACTTCAATACTTGATTAACAATGATTGCATGTTGCTAATTAATTGATTAGAAATGGTTTTTGGGTAGTTTTTCGAAAATAAACATAGTTGCTTGTTGGTTAGAAAAAAAACGTAGCATGGGCACTACTTTTGCGTTCCCAACGTCTCCACAATGTCCTGGGAGAAAGGATTTTGTAAAAATACGGTCGAATCAGTACCAAAACGGGTGGGGGAAGTTGAAAGGTTTCTTGGTGTAAAGCTCAGATTTGAACATCATTTAGTGGTTATTTTTCCAAAATAATCGCATATTAAGAAAGTTAATATACTCTGATTTGCTATAATTCTATGAAAAATGAGGATTTTGGGATGAAGGGCGCCATGGTCGTGCATGGTGTTTGTCCCGGATGAAGGCCACTCTGGCGGCCTCCTTCCCACTGTAGCGGCCTTCCTCGTCCCGCTGAGGCGGGATTTGGGCCACTATGGAGGGACATAGGAAACCAGTGGCCTGCATCCCTTAAAGATAGAAAATTTCCTTTCCCCTTAAACCAGATATTGTCTAATCCCATCGTGTTCTAACGTATACTTTCTAACTTTTGCAGGCTTCTCTAAATGGCTGGTATTAATGAGAAAAATTTACCTTTCGTCCGATTTCTCGATGCTGCCAATCGGGAAAGACATCACGACTATCGGAACAACAAATTTTGCTGCGAGAAAGGCTTGGTCTTACTTATATTGGAGGAGAAGGTGCTTGCCTTTTATGCTCGCCTGATGGAGTTCGGATGGGCTCCACTAACTGAGGCTCCCCCTGCTGCACGTTCCGACTGGGTGAGGGAGTTCTATGCCATTCTACCTACCGTTTGCTAGGACGATCCCCATTCTACCATTTGCATTCGGGGAGCCGACATCCCCCTGAACGATGCAATCATTAATGAGGTACTAGAGGTTCTCGAGGTCTCAAATGCGGAGTACGAGGCCAACCTGAGGGAGATGGATCTGGGTTGGTTGAGGGATACGCTGATGGAGCCTACGCGTCGGGAAAAAGGTTTATTGGCCTACTACATAGGGCATCACTAGCGTGGACTAGTCACCAGATGCTAAGAGGTGGTTGCACTTTGTTACTAGGAGGATCAGCCCATCGGGCAACCGCATCGACATGTCATTTCCTCGAGCCTTGGTGGGTGGCGTGCGCTATGCAAGGCATTGAGCTAAATGTGGGGGTGCAAATTATCTCAAAATGGAAGATGTTCTATCGGGGCAACAAGAAGGCCTTCTTCTTACTGATACGCTCAAATTACACCTCCCTAAAGAAGCATAAGAGATCGTTATCAAGTAAAGAGCCCAAATTATATGTTGGGGTCGATCCCACAAGGAATATGGTTTAGACTTAAACTTAACTGACAATTACATTCGTTTAGTCAATGTATTTCCAAAAACAAGTAATTAAACGGGGGGGGGGGGGGGGGGGAAAAAAAAAAAGGAAATTATGTAATCCTTTTCTAGTGTATTACATGCAAAGTGATAAGTTATGTATCTCTAAATCCTTGGTCCGGCATCGAGAGAATTTCACCCCGCACCTTGGTCCGGCTACGTGTGTATAATTTACTAACCCTTACCATTACCTCATATTAGACGTCACATCGATGTATGGCTTAGTTTTCACCCTCGCACCAATCGACATTAATTCTATTGGATAGTATCACACTAAATCTATGTTGATAATTCTTTTCTTTTTAACTACCTTCTTGGTCCGACAAGTAGCAACAAGGCAAGTTCTAATGTTGCGCACCATTAAAAAGACTTCTAGACGAAAAAATTATCAATGCATGCAAAATACTATTCGGGAATTACTTAGTTACTATTCATACTTCGTTAATCGATCATGATTCCCACAACCCTAGTTGTGGATTTAGTTACCCATATTAGTAAGAAAACAATTCATAATGTTTGAAGAATAAATCATGAACTTACGTAGTAGAGTAGGATAATCCCAGAATTTCAAAGTAAAAATCACCAAAACGTCCTTAGGAAATTAAGAATTGCTAAAGTTGCAAGTTAATCTCCCAAGCCAAAAGCTAGAACAAAAATAATAATGTCTAACCTCCAAAAACGAGGTTTACATGCCCCATATATAGAAAATAAGTCCTAACTAAAAAGAAAAAGAAATAAGGAAATAATGTTTCAAGACGCGGTTTCGATTGACGATACTGACCTACCGACCGTGGATTGATCTACGGTTCGTAGATCCCTTCCATGACTCAGGACTTGGGCAAATTTCTAACTTCAAAATCGTCGAATCTCTGAACTAAACGACGGAGCACCAGTACGGACCGTGGATTGATCTACGGTCCGTGGATCCTCCTTCGTAGCTCCATACTTAGAATCTTCAAAATCAAGTATTGGAACCCCTCTCTGAATCATTTGACGGATCAACAGTACGGTCCTTAGATCAATCTACGGTCCGTCGATTGCAACTGTGGTTCCACACTTGGTCAATAATTCCCTGATTTTCCTTCAAGCCTTGCCTGCCCATCTATGACACCCATCTACGAAGCGTGAATGGACCTACGGTCCGTGGATCACCTCCGTAGATGCCCTTTTCTGCACATCCTTCAGCTGCGTCTCTCAGTTTCCACGTCTGAACATATTTCTGACAAACATAGAAAAAAATACAATAAAAACCAATACAAAATGGCCCTAGACACACACAACTCTTAAGTGAAATGTATTAAAAATATCGTGAGCTCACGGTAGATCAACACCCTCAACTTAAATTCGTTATTTGTCCTCAAGCGACGCACTAAAACTCTAAACGACACTTTGTATAGAAGCAAACATTTCAAGCACAAGCAATTACATGGCTCTCTACCCCAACTCTCTTCTCGAGTGCAAATCTTTTCTCTCAGACTCAACAAGCTAACTTGTGCGGATCCAAACATGACAAAGACTGACCAACCAGCACACAACATATACTGTTTTATTATCACCAAGGTACCAACTTTCCGACAATGTAACTAGTGCCCTTACTTCAAACGAAATCCCTTTTTCACACAATAAATTTGATTTTGAGTACAAGGATTTATTCAACACCCACACTCAGAAGTAACTTCAAGTACAGTTAGTGCTCAATACCATAGGCTTGCCCTTATTTTCACTGCTTAGACTCTCCAAACTAGGTTCTAGGATCACTATAGGTCTTTCTTGGCTTGTAACGTAGGCTCAGGGGCAGGTATGGTACATTTGGTTATGTTTTAGGGACTTTCTGCCCTCCTTGACATTACATTAGGCTTTCTACCTCTCTTTGCCCTATTCTTGACATCCTACCATTCTACCTTCTTTCCCTTGATTTTCTTCAACCATGGATGTGGCTTTAGACTTTGTAGCTCTTTATTTTTCATTTTTATCTTTTTCTTGCGTTTTATTCTTTTCTTTAGCTTTCAACAAATCACATCCTTTCCTCTCTTTTTTTTCTCTTTTTCAACATCAAACTCTTTTCATACCCATTTTTCTTTCGGTTTCCTCTTTCATAGCCACCCTCAACTTATGAATTTTTCATTGGTTGAGGTGCACAATACCTTATGTCGGATCAGGGCCAAGATTGAGGTTACTTTTTACATTAGTCACCCTCAACATAGTCTTTTGGCCTAAGTCGAGGTGCACATGTCCAAGGAGGGACCGGGGCCAACATAGTAGATTATGGGAAGGTGAGTTAGGGGTTTAGAAAGAAATGGTATAATTTAGGCTCAAATCATTTGGATCAAAGGGAGCATTTATTTCATTTGGTTGGATTCTTCTTTTAGGCAATTTGTGGACTTATCAGAACAAGGGCCTATGATCACTTCCTAGCCTCTAGAGTAGATTGTCTTAGCAAGACTAACCGGGCAAGTTCTAAATTGGCACAAAAACTGTTTGAACAATCAAATATTCTCACACTCTTGGCACATAGTTTCATTATCAGATTACCCAATTCAAGTTTTAGCTTAAGTAATGCCATCAAGTTGGTTTATTATCATGTCATACTCAGAGACAACATATTCAACTCATTCTAGCCTACAGATTTTAGCACATATCACAAAAGTTTTTGGACGGGTATTATTTCTTTTAAAAAGTTTCATATTTTTGCCATCATGCTTCATTCTTTCTCATGCTTCTACACATACAATCCTAATACATGCCGATTCAACAGAAATTAAACAGTCTCTTGGGTAAAAAGAACACAGGCAAGAAAACCCCAAGAGAGGATTATGAGTTGGGTTACTCAGACTTCACCCCATCACTCACAATCCATTTACCCCACCCCCAACAAAATAGAGTGCAATTGTCTCCAATGCACAAAAAGTAAAGAATAAAGGATTGGGAGAAGAAAACATGTGGCGCATAGCGCCAAAGAACTCTCAACAAGCGGGTGGGTCCAGCTTCTCGGAGCCCACTGGATCAACACTTGGGTCACCCTCAGTAGTGCCCGCATCTCTCATCCCAGCACCATCAGTAGTGTTAAAATCAACTCTCGTTGCACCATCTGTAATGCTCACGCTGCTAGAGGCACCAACACTTGGACAAATTTAGGATATATACCTGGGATCTACGGACACCATTCATGGTCTGTGGATTGACCCACAGACTGCCGATGGGGTCCGTAGACCTCTGCACAGTCCTTTTTTTGCAGATTTGGCTTTTCATCCCTGCACAGGTAGCAACCGTTAGGCCTTTCTTTTTACATTTTTTGGAAACTTTTTAGACATGAACCCTATACTATATCTAGCCAACACTAATATAGAAAATAAAACACCTATCTAAAGGATTACAAAAATTCAAATAAACGAAGAAAACTACTAAATCGAAAAGAAAAACCTATAGTTGGCTAGTTTTTACATCTTGGGTTGCCTCCTAAGAAGCGCTTGATTTAATGTCGCGGCACAACGCAGGCCCCTTGATTACTCAGACTTCATCAAAATGCCATGCCTCTATCACTGCATTTACACTCTCAGAATTTCCAATATAGCTTTTTATCCTCCGTTGATCGGCTTTAAACCTTGTCCCATTCCTTTTCTCGAGCTCAACCACTCCATGTGGGGACACTTGGGTCACTCTGAATGGTCCAGTCCACTGGGACTTAGATCTTCTCGGAAAACAGTACAACCTTGATTTATACAACAACACCAGATCACCAAGAGCTAGTTTGTGCTTTTCTATCTTTTGAGCATCTCCGTGTACAAGGCTGAACCTAAATTCTCCTTACTAAACACTTTAGCACCTCTTCCGAAAGTGTGACTCACCACCGATACCGATTTAAGATCACTTTCCTGCTTCATAGACTTACATACGTTAAAGATCACCTCTTTCTTATTCAGTCGAAACTTCATCAGCCCTTTCTCCATATCGACTAAGGCACTCCCAGTAGCAAGGAATGGTTTCCCTAAGATGATGGGGACCTCAAAGTCAACCTCTTAATCAAGTATAACAAAGTCTATCGGAAAAATGAATGGCCCCACTTTCACAAGGACATCTTGAAGCACTCCAATGGGCTTCTTCACAGTTCTATCAGTCATGAGTAAACGCATCGCAGTTGGTTTTGGAGCTCCTAAACCCAACTTCTTATAAATCAACAATGGCATCAAGTTAATGCTGGCACCCAAATCATACAAAGCTTTTGCAAAGTGCATCTTACCAATGGTGCATGGAATAGTGAACGCTCTAGGATCCTCTTTCTTTTGTACCAGTGACCTCGTAGAAATGGCACTACAATGCTGCAACCTCTCACCATTCTCAAAACTAACAGCCCTCTTTTTGGTCACCAAGTCCTTCATAAACTTTGCATACCCAGGCATTTGCTCCAAAGCTTCTATCAAAGGGACATTGATGGAAAGCTATTTCAACATAGTTATGAACCTGAGGTAATTTCCTTATTCAGCCTTCTACACTAACCTCTGTGGGAAAGGAGATGGAGGTCTAGGCATGGGGATAACCTTTTGGGTTTTCTCCGCTTGTTTCTCTGTAGCATTCTTGGACTCTCCAGTCACCTCAATCTCATTATCACCTTTTTCTACCACTCTTTCTATATCGGATGGCATGGGGGGATCAATAGTCTGCTTTCCTCTGCGAGTCGTGATTGCCATACAATGCCCATCATTTTTCAGATTCTGGATGGGTGTTGCTGGGAAACTAGCCTGGCTGGCGTGTATTCACGGTAGCAAACAACTGACTAAACTGTTGCTCAAGCTGCTTTATCGACACTGCATGGTCATCAACTTTCTGGCCAATTCCGGACAACTCAGTGTGCATCTCCTTCACATTCTTATTAGTCGAATCAAATCTCTTTATCATCTTCTGCATCATATCCTCAATACATGACATATTAACTCCAATTTCCCTATTACCAGATTATCGATTTTGAGGAGGGACATAAGGCCCAACCCGATCATTTTTGTTGCCATAGTTGTTCCAGTTGTAGCTATTGTCGCTATTGTAGTTCCCATCCCGAACATATGGACCCTCTCGGTTGTAGTTACCATAGTTCCGACCTTGATTTCCTTGCCCTTGGCACCAAATATCGAAGTCGGAACCTTGGGCATTGGCTCGAAAAACCCCCCGTCTGATCATTCATCGCATAAGTATCCTCTTCATAGGAACACTCCTCAACCAGCGGTGGATTCCTAGTCAAATAATTCACAACATTTACCTTCTCCGCACCTCCGCTCACATGTTTCAAAACCAACCCTAGTTTAGTCCTCATCTGAGCCATCTCCTCACGAATCTCATCTGCAGATTGGTTGTTTATAGCTTGAACGACAAACGTGTTCCTCCCAATATCCGACCTTCTAGTGCTCCAAGCTTTGTTATTTTGAGAGATCTTCTCCAGTTTCTCCGCAATCTGCTCAAACGTGCACTCACCATATGAATCTCCAGCAATAGTATCAAGCACTACCTTACTGTTGTCATCCTGACCTCGGTAGAAATATTCCCTTAGCGATTCATCATCAATACGATGATTTAGAACACCCCTTATGAAAGCAGTGAACATGTCCCAAGAACTACTCACTGACTCTCCAGGTAGTGCTACAAAACTGTTGAGTTTATCTTTGTGGTTCAATTTCTTGGACACTGGAAAGAATCTCACTAAGAACGCATCAGTCAATTGTTCCCATGTATAGATTGAGTTATATAGAAGCTCATTAAACCACACTGCAACATCGCCGGTCAATGATAGAGGGAATACTCGCAATCCAATGACATTCATGTCCAAGTCAGGTTGACCCACACAAATTTTTCAAACACTTCTTAGTTTGGTTACTTGCGCATGTGGATCTTCTGATGCCAAACCCGCAAACAAACCCCTCGTCGTAAGCATCTGCATCAAACTGCTAGTCACCACAAAGGTATTCCCTGGAGGTAGATGAGGTAGGATAAGAGGTCCGTCAGATTCAGCAGCGTTAAAGTTGACCCTATAGTTATCATGCAGTCTTGGCGTTGGTTAATCTTATACCCTCACTGCATCTCTCAATAGATTCTCAGCTTGAATCTGATTATTCTCAACACCAACCCTCGGAGGCTGAAACCCAAAATCGTCACCTAACTCTTCTCCAATAGGATTAACTGGCAATCCTTGATTATTCATTCTCCGCAAAGTTCAGTTCAGTTCTGGATCGTAGGGAGTAAGTGGTTCTCCTTGACTCTGTGTACTTGGCATACAGTACAGTAGGAATATGAGAGAGACAAAAACAAAAAAAAAGTAAAATTAGGAAATATTTGACTAAAGTTCAACAACGTAGTTAAACTTAATCTAAAAACCAAATTCCCCGACAGCGGCGCCAAAATTTGATACGCTCAAATTACACCTCCCTAAAGAAGCATAAGTGATTGTTATCAAGTAAAGAACCCAACTTGTAGGTTGGGGTCGATTCCACGAGGAATATGATTTAGACTTAAACTTAATTGACGATTACATTAGTTTAGTCAATGTATTTCCAAAAACAAGTAATTAAAGGGGGGGATTTGTGAAACAAATTCAGGAAATTATGTAAGTATTCAGTGAGCAAGATTCAAAACTTTAGTTGTTATCAAGATTGAGAAAGTAACTAGGGTGTACGTGTTCCCCATAAGCTCATAACGCGGTAATCCTAGTAATAGCAATCTTTTCCTAGTGTATTACATGCAAAGCGATAAGTTATGTATCTCTAAATCCTTGGTCCAACATCTAGAGAACTTCACCCTGCACCTTGATCCGGCTACGTGTGTATAATTTACTAACCCTTACCATTACCTCATATTAGATGTCACATTGATGTATGTCTTAGTTTTCACCCTCGCACCAATCGACATTAATTCTATTAGATAGTATCACATTAAATCTATGTTGATAATTCTTTTCTTATTACCCCATATATAGAAAAATAAGTCCTAACTAAATAGAAAACGAAATAAGGAAATAATGTTTCAGGACGCGGTTTCGATCGACGATACTGACCTACGGACCGTGGATTGATCTACTGTCTGTAGGTCCCTTCCGTGACTCAGGACTTGGGCAAATATCTAACTTCAAAATCTTTGAAACTCTAAACCAAACGACGGAGCACTAGTACGGACCGTGGATTGATCTACGGTCCGTGAATCCTCCTCCGTAGCTCCATACTTAGAATCTTCAAAATCAGGTACTGGAACCCCTCTCTGAATCATTTGACGGATCAGCAGTACGATCCGTCGATTGCAACCGTGGTTCCACACTTGGTCAAGAATTCCCTGATTTTCCTTCAAGCCTTGCCTGCCCATCTACGACACCCATCTACGGAGTGTGAATAGACCTACGGTCCGTGGATCACCTTCGTAGATGTTTTTTTCTGCACATCCTTCAGCTGCGTCTCTCAGTTTCCACGTATGAACATATTTCCTTCAAACATGAGAAAAAAAATACATAAAAACCAATACAAAATGGCCCTAGACACACACAACTCTTAAGTGAAATGTATTAAAAATATCGTAAACTCACGGTATATCACCTACCAGGACTTGTGACCGCATTGTGCAAATAGGCTGGGGTGCCCCTCTTATACACTGATGAGGCACTTCTTATGGATCCCCCCCCCCCTCATCCTCTTTTGGTTAGGCAAGGTTTCACTTCCCGGAGCAAGAGGCGGAGGACGGATAGGGCCGGTAGCAGTCAGGCGGCTGCGGAGGTGGATGACAAGGGAGGGGAAGACAATGCAGGTGACATCACTCTTCCCTCCCGGTCCCAGCCCCCACTCTCAGGTGCACAGGTGGATAAGGATATAGCGGTTGTCCGGAGGAGATTGGAACGTTCTTTTTCCAGCACTACCCCGGTTCCAGCCAGCACTACCCTGGAGGTCGAGATGCTCCACCGTGAGCTGCGCTATGAGAGGAGGAAGGGCTTGGGGAGGGACACACTGATTGTCCAAATGTGGAAGACCCTAAAGGTGATATTCTATTGTGTTGCCCCCGGACAAAAGATTCCCCGAGTCGAGGAAGGAGACTTCCGGCAGTTTACCCTCCTGGGCGAGGCCGTGACTGGTTTGGTACCCCCGGAGGACCTTGACTCCGATGATGACACCTCCCGGTTGCAAGGATCTTGACTTGGATTTTCGCCCCTTTTTGGGCTTGTAATGAACATTACTTTCTTTTCGTTTGCCTTACTTTTTATAGCACATGGATGCTGGTTTTCTGCTGTTTTTCGGAGCCAATAACTAAATGCTAGGTTTTTATAATCTATATTCGATTGTTGAGCACTGATTTCAATTGCGGGGGTTACTCCATACACGTTGAGGGTATATTTGGGTGACTTAGGAAAACAAAGGAGACAGGGATGAGGTTCTGTCTCGCCCTGTCCCGCTCTGGCGGTCTCGCCTTGGCCGAAATAATCCCGCCCCAGCGGCTCAGACAGAGACAGAACCCATGCCAATAATTTTCTGGGGTTTTTCTTATTCCTAAATTCCCCATAGATTCCTAGGCTATAACTAGGCAATTTAGGATAATCCTCTTAGCTAGGATTGTCATTGTCTACCCCAAGTCAACCCAACGGGGTACACCCCAAATTTATTCCCGCAATTTCCACACAACAAATATGCACATCCCCAGGATACGCCCAGACACTCAGACGGTTATTAGTTAGTCACAATGCACATCCAAATTCCCTTTTTCGAATCACCTTGTAGATTATCTAGACCCTTGCACCGAACTTAGTCGTGACTTTTCCTTCCAACAACAAGTTCACGAAACTCAAGAATCACAACTCGCACAGTTTCGAATAATTAGCCTAGCATGCTGTATATATCAAAGCTTAAACACACATTTATTCTGCACATAGTCATATCATCACATCCAACCAAATACAAATTTTACATTCACAATTACTTCAGACCACAAGAAGCATGCATTCACAGTTTCAAGTTACAACACACAGACAAGTCCAAATTCTTAATTAGTTCGTTCCATAGATGACCATTACTGATCATCCATGCGTTTATGTAGACCCTAGTGCCAGATACCAATTGGAACCTTCTCAGTTCCAATTTACCTTGCTCGTGTCCCTTCAGCCGTTACTACTGCGTCTAGTTCACTTCGTTGAGATACCAATTGGAATCGTGAGATACCAATTGGACTCAAATCATACCATAAGCGACAACCCACACAAAAGGAGAGAAAGATGGAACAACTTCCTAGAATGCTTCATAGCTTCCTGAAGATTAGATGTGGACGTCAACACACCCATCCGCAAGAGTCTACTCCATATTTCCTCTTGTACGGGGAGACCGGTAACCTGGGCTCTCATACCAATTTGTCCCGACCTAACCCACCGAGCCATGCGAGCACCTACTCTGACACCTAAGTAGGAGAACCCTTGATTCTCAATAATTAAAAACAATGTAGAAGATTAAGAAACTAAAATAAAACAATTTCACGGAGACTTTCATAAAATAAGAGCTCTAAAACCATTTGAGTTTAGACTTGTAAAATAATTAACACCTTAGGGATCTAGTCTAAACAGGTACAAGAGCTACTAAGATTACAAGGTATGAACACAAGACATAACAATACGTAATGGACAAACCTCCCACCACATGGAAGGAAACATAGAAGCTGTTGGAGATTATCTTCGTCTTCACCTATGAGACATCACTAAACCTTCATCCAGACTATGCCCAAAAGGCATAGCAAGAGTAGTATCAGTACAAACCACACGTACTGGTAGGCATCATCAGTCAACTCGATACCCACCGCATGATATAAGAGATCGACCAGTGAAAAACATGCAATAAGACTATTCATTCCTCCACCTTTATATTCACTTGCCTTACCAATTCCAGATATTTGACCTTACAACAGTACCCTTAACCCCATAGTACGTTCTATCAAGGCTCACTAACTGTATATATATATAAATCCTTTACAGGATAATACACATCTAGTCGACAACACCGCATAACATCACCCCAACTCGCAATGACAACATTCATTAACACCTCCCTAGGTAACACATAAAGACACTTGGGCCCTTGGTCTCTACTTACCAAATCGCAGTCCGATTGGAACCTAACCGTTCCCAATCCATTACACAAACAAATACATCCGACTAATTTACCATACCGCAACCTATACATATATCCATATATCATGCACCAACCAATTATCTATTCCAGATCAATGAATAATTTCCACATTCTCAGAAATACATCAGTATGACAAGTCAATGGTCCTCTCACGGAACCCACACCCAAACTGTTAGTGTACCGGAATGTAGTACCTGATCCAAGTTAGTGTGTCGGAACATAGCACCAAATCCAATAGGTATGTTGGTACATGACATCCGATCCAATGCAAGTTAGTGTGTTGGTACGCGACACTCGATCCAATGCAAGTTAGTGTGTCGGTACGCGACACCTGACGAATGCAAGTTAGTGTATCGGTACGTGACACCCGATCCAATCATCACATCTATAACATACAATGCCCACATCATATAGTCAAGGACTCAAGTTCATGGCATACATTGTTATAATCAATTCATTAGGTTTATTTATGCTTTTATCGGATTACATATACGCATACATACCATATGCTAATCAATCAACACACATTATACAATCAGGAATCACAATCCATCGCCTAAACCCTAATTCACGAGTTAGGGGTTTTCCTTTACTATATACGTCTGATGAAATACCTAGGAATAGCTGTACAACTGACTCTCTTCGGTGCACGAAAGTCTACACATGATCTCTACCGTCAATTCCAATATACTATGCGGGAAACATCAGATTTATAACTACTCAATTAATAAAACCTAACCTACCTGGGCACCAAGCATTCGCAGAGGGATTCTAGATAAATTTCTGGTTTTCCAGATGGCGGGATGGAGGATTTTGACCGAAAATCCGTGAGCTATCGATAGAAATCTCTTTCTCCTTTTTTCCCAAATCTAGAGCAGCCTTTGGAGGGTTGCTGAGGTGTTTCTCGCCTCGTTTAGGTGTTTTTTGGAAAAAGGAGAAAATAAGACTCATGTTATTTACATTATGTCTTGCCTATCCCGCTTTGGCGGCTACTTATCCTGTTGTGGCGCTGTCGCCCTAGCGGCATCTAGCATGCCCTGGCGGAAAAGTGACCCCAGTCGTTTCCCGGTATTTCGCTTTTCCTAAATAACGACGGTTCGGGTCATTACACAACACCAAACTGGGCCTCTAGAAGGAGATGACATATTGGACTTTAATAAAAGAGATAATTTCATAAACTTCCCTTGAGGTTTTGCTCTATAACACTCACCTTCCATGTGGTTTATGATATTACGTCTATCTTTCTTATTTTGATTTTTTGTCTCCATTTTAAACCTATTTAAAAATACATACGTTCAATAGTTTTTAAAACTTATAAATATAAATTATTATTTTTAAAAAAAATTGAATATTTTTAAAAAATTATGAACAAATACATGGGAAAACTCCAACAAAAAATGACTCGGCAAAAATATTTGAAAATCTGTGTTACTTAAATGCTAGCTTCGTGTTGTAGAGAAGAGGTACATTAACTTACATATCCATCTTTCATTGGACCAAAATAAATTATTAAGTCAAATAATAAATGATATAGGAGGTGGATGGTGGGACCATGGAGGAGAAGAAGGTAGGTGAACCGTCCACCATTCTCGTGTTTTTACTTATTTGTTTTGTTTATAATCTTATCTCATAGTCCTTGTAAAGTACTCCCTCCATTTCATATTAAGTTAATTTTTAAGGTGTTTCACACCCTATAAAAAAAAATTAAGACATAAATTAAATCTAGTTTTCCATTTTTACCTTTATTAATTATTATCAAATTTATGATTAAAATAACTAAATATTAATTAATCACTAATTCCGATACTAACTAATAAAGGGTAAAATTGGAAGAACACTCTAAAAGTAGTCTTGAAAACTGAACAATTAAGTTAATTGAAAAAATGGAAAATGTCTCAAAAATTAACTTAATATGGAATGGAGGGAGTATTTTTTAATTTAATATGTACTTCCTCTGTCCCTAATAATTAGTTCACTTTTAAATTTGCTCATTTATTAAGAAAATAATGATTGATATAATGAGTTTACCATTTTACCCCTATTAATTATGAAGTGGATGAATTTAAAATTTAAGATTTTCAAAAGTTTATATTTTTTAAAATAATTAATTCAGGGTATAATAGGTAAAAATAAATTTATCCTTTCTTAATTTATCAAAATAGACAATTAAAAAGGAACAAAAAAAAAGTAGATAAATAATTAAGGATAAAAAAAGTACTAGAAAACAATTATTTTTGGATAAGAGAAAAGGGGTTACAAATACAATAAAGTTGTAAACTATTTAACCACAATGACGAAAGAATAAAATTAGTAGTCCTTAACGAATGTAATGTTTATTGGGAGAAAAAGAAGAAGGAAAAGAAACAAACTTGTAGGGTGTGTTTGGTACGAAGGAAAAATATGTTTTTCAATTTTTTCATGCTTGGTTGGGTTAAATGTTTTGGAAAATTATTTTTCACATAAACTCATTTTCCTCAAATTTAAGGAAAATGACTTTCCCTCAAAAATTAAGGAAAACACTTTCCAAAACTTTCCTCGAACTTCAAATTACAATTTTTTTGTTGAAAAAATAAAAAAATAAAATTGTTTAAAAAATAAAATTTAAAGCTTATTTAAAAAAAATATTTTTCAACTTCAATTTTTTTACTTTTTTACCCCACCCTCACCCCGCACCCCCCAACCCCCCAAAAAAATATGTTTATTTTTAAAATATATTTTCAATTTCAATTAAAAAATTATTTTTTATTCTCTAGTAAAAATAAAAGATATTTTCTCAAAATAATTTTTATTCATAAATCAAACACTAAAAAAAAATATGGAAAATATTTTTTACTCATCAACCAAACATGAGAAAATAAGTCAAAGATGTACTTGTTTTCTAGGAAAACATTTTCCTTCATACCAAACACACCCGTAATGTTTATTGGGAGAAAAAGAGAGAGAGCAAGTGAAAATTTTGTTTCTTTTTTCATTAATGTCAATCAAAACTTGTTTAGTTATATAAATAATATAAAATGTCTTTGTAGTTTATATTACTTGACTCTCATTCTAAAAATAATTGTTTTAACGTGTTTGACTAAGTTATGAAATCAAAAGAATTTTTTAATATTGTTTTATTTCTACCCTTAATATTAAATAACTCCATAAATTAGTAGTAGTCAAATTTAAAGTTTCAAAGAATTATTAATAATGTTAGTTTAGTTAAATACATCTCTAATTAATTTTTTTAAAAGGGTGTCATATCAAAATGAGTCCAGTAATATGAAATGCATGGAGTAAGAGAGTGGAGAAAAATAAAAATATGCGCATACATACGTAAAATGCATGTTTAATACATATTATATTAAAATAACAGTCATAAAAATAATAATAAATTTTGTGATAAATTCATAAAAATATTTTCTACTTATAATGTTAATGAACTTTTTAACGAAAAATTCATAAATATATAGGTTAAAAAATAAATTGTATATAATATAAAAAGGTATTACATATATGTGATATAACAAAGGTAAAATGAAAAATGCTTAACATAAAAGGGAAGTCGATGTTCGATTTTAAAATAAAAATTGGGGGTGAAAATGGTTTTCACCCATTAACTATGTAGGATTAATTATTCATGTATTATTTATTTCATCTTTTATCATGTATCAAATAATACATACATTTTTTTGTAACTTATGCATGTATTAATTATGTGTATATCCTAAATTATAAACCAAACATCATATTAATTTTATACATAGATAATTTATCTTCCTATTAACTATCAAATATTTATAATATTATTTATATCTATATAACTCACCTCCTAATTAATTATCAAACTTGTAGTGAATGAAAGATTGATAAAGAATGAAAAACGTGTTGCCATCTTTACTACTCCTTCCGTTCCTTTTTATATATCACATTTTTAGATTGCACTTGCATTAAAAAATTAAGTTTTAGATTGCACTTGCATTAATAAATTAAGTAACTTTACCCTTCTACCTTTATTTAATGTTTTCTTAAGTCAACTTTTCAATAAATGATGAATATGCTAGATTTCAAAAATTAAAATGAATTTGGATGGCTATTTAAAATTTTGAGTTTATTTTCAAAAATAAGATTTTATAGAATAGTGAATGGAGAGGGTAATTAATCAATGTATGAAGTACTCCAATGAATATTAATTACTTATTAGGTTTCCTAGGTTGGTCAAAATATATATTTTCAAGACTAATTAATTACTCTATCCAGGTATAATAGGAAGAAGATGGTAATTTATTCATTAATTTTATAAAATGACAAGTGCTTTGGTCCAACTATTTATAGAAAAGAGATGACATATAAAAAGGAACCGAGGGAGTAGTATAGTAGTAGTAGTGGCGGAGCCACCTTACAATTAGGGGGTTCTGAATCCCCTTCGGTGAAAAATTATATTATTTATATATGGTTAAAATATTTTTTTAGGTATATATAGTAGATGTCGAACCCCCTTCAGCTACTTCATGTGTCTATTTTTTCAGATTTTGAGCCCCTTATTGAAAATCTTAGCTCCGCCACTAAGTAGTAGAATATCGAAAAGGAAAGCAAACGTTGGGTTGAGTTGTACACATAATTAAATCATGCCGTATAAAACAATTCAAGTAGTTTGGACGCTGACATTACATTTGAGGAAATTGAAGTCTTCGATTGTCATTATGTTTTTGTTATGAAATTATAAAGTAAGAAGAAGGACAAAGTATAAATAAAGGAGAAGGGAGAATTTTTTTTTTTTTTTTATGTATATTCAGGAACTGAGGGATATTCATTGAAATCTTTTATTTATAGAGGGAAACTAACTTGATCCTCAAGTAGGATTTCTAACATTTCTTCAAAGAAATCTACATAAAAGATGAGTTTGGAGTGAAAAAGGCCACTTTTTTCTTACAAAATGCATAAAGGGCCACTGATATTTTAAAAATACCAAAACGGACAAGTCGCTGATGGGGCAGCGATATCCTTGCTCAATTTTAACCCCGTTAACGTAGTGTAAAAAATTATTTCTTGAAATCACTGCAAGGGTAGCGATTTCATTAAATTTTATTTATTTATTTATTAAAATCGCTGCCCGAGTCGCGATTTCCAAAAAAAAAAATTCTCCATTAAGCCAAAACGGTCAGAATATATGATAAATATATTCTGACTCATTGTATATATCATCTTTGTTAAGTGAATATTTAGTTCCTACTTATAGCTAGTTAGTTTCCTTAATTATAGCCTAATTATACTCTTGTATTTACTGTATATAAATGGATGATTCTAATGAAATGTATCAAGGGATTAATCTCTTTCATGGTATCCGATTTCTAGGGAAAGATCCTTAAACTTTCTGTCTTCCGCAGCGCCGTTCCACCCCTCTCTTCTTCTTCTTCTTCCTCTCTTCTCAATCACCATGTATGACTCAAAATCTTCTTTTCACCCTGCTCTTGTTGTATCCAACATCAAGAACCATGTTCCCATCACTCTTGAGATGGAGAACGTACAATATTTCACATGGGCGAAACTCTTTAAGATTCACTCACGATCCCATAGAGTAATTGACCATATTATTCCTCCGGCAAAGGGCAAGGAGAAACTGCCTAAAACAGAGGAGGAGAAAGAGCTTTGGTCGACTCTTGACGCTACCGTTCTACAGTGGATTTACGCCACTATATCTCATGATCTTTTACATACAATTCTTGAACCTGACACCACGGCAATGGAGGCTTGGAATGGATTGCGTGACATATTCCAGGATAACAAACGCTCTCGTGCCATCACCCTTGAGTACAACTTCACTCATGTGAACATGGAAGATTTTCCAAATGTCTCTGCCTATTGTCAGCATCTCAAATCTCTGTTGGACCAACTCAAGAATGTCGGCTCTCCTGTCAACAACAATAGACTGGTTCTTCAACTGGTCTCTGGCCTCACCGAGCCCTACAAAGGTGTGGCCACTCTTATTCGCCAATGTGATCCTTTACCCCTATTTTATCAAGCTCGTTCGATGCTCACTCTTGAAGAGGCCGGTCTTGCTAAGAAGGCGGCACATAGCTCTTCATCCGCCATGGTTGCTCGTGATTCGAATGGATCTCATATTTCTGATCATTCCTCTTCGATCCGCAATACTAATGGTGGGAAGAGGAACCAAAACCGCAACAATAATGGAGAAAAAAATCGCAATAACAATGATGGTCGTGGAGGCAACAAAGGTGGTACAGGCGGTGGGGGTAAGACCGAAGGTGGTGGTCAGATGGGCGGCGACAAAAGCCGCGGTGGTGGACAGCAGCCAGCAGGACAACATCCTCCGACCAATGCTTCATGGTCTGGCGGACAGTCGTGGCCCTGGATGGCACCTTGGGCTCCTTGGGCTATACCTCCTTGTCCATATCCATCAAATTCATGGGCCAAGCCCAATTATGGACAGCAGCAGAAACCGCACCCTCATATACTTGGGACCAGACCCCAGCAGGCCTACACGACAGCTCCAACTCCAACCGACATTGAAGTCGCAATGCATACTCTTGGTATCACTCCTCCGGATGCAAATTGGTACATGGACACCGGTGCCACTTCTCACATGACATCTGCACAAGGTAACCTCACGTCTTATTTTAATATAAGCAATAAATGTGGTATAATGGTTGGTAATGGTCAACCAATTCCAATTCATGGCTATGGTCACACTAAATTATCTTTCCCCTGTCCTCCCTTACAATTAAATAATGTCCTTCATGCCCCTCACCTTGTTAAAAATTTGGTGTCAATTAGAAAATTTACAACTGATAACTCTGTCTCTGTTGAATTTGATCCCTTTGGATTTCCTGTGAAGGATTTTCAGACGGGGAGACCAGTAATGAGGTGTGAAAGTCGGGGCAAGCTTTATCCCATCACAAATCCAAGAGCTTTTCCATCTACCTTTGCCGCTTTAGCACCATCCCTTTGGCATGATCGTTTGGGTCACCCGGGAGCACCTGTTTTGAACTCCCTTAGGAAGAATAAATTGATTGAATGTAATCAAATTAAAGACTCTCGTATTTGTCATTCGTGTCCTCTTGGAAAACATGTTAAGTTGTCATTTTATGCTTCAAATTCTAGCACTATTATGCCATTTGATATTATACATAGTGATCTTTGGACGTCACTTGTTTTGAGTTCGTCAGGTCATCGATATTATGTCTTGTTCGTGGATGATCATTCCAAATTTTGTGGACATTTCCTTTATCGCAAAAATCACAAACTTTTTCCACATTTTTGAATTTCAAGACCTTTATTTGAACCCAATTTGAGCGGGACATAAAGAATATACAATGTGATACTGCCCCCTTTTGGGAATTTTGTAAAGCAAATGATCTTTCGTTTCGTCTTTCATGTCCTCATACATCCCCTCAAAATGGGAAAGCCGAAAGACAAATCCATACGATCAACAACATTGTTCGTACCTTATTGGCCCATGCTTCCCTTCCTCCTTCCTTTTGGCATCATGCATTGCAAATGGCAACTTACCTTCTCAATATCCTTCCTCATAAGCTATTAAACTATCAATCTCCTCTTCGCATTCTTTATCAAAAGGATCCGTCTTATTCTCATCTTCGGGTGTTTATGTTATCCTCTTATTCCCTCTACAATCATAAACAAACTTTAACCCCGGTCAACTCCTTGTGTTTTTTTGGGGTATCCTCCAAATCATCGTGGGTATAAATGCTTTGATTTGTCATCTAGAAAAATCATCATTACCCGTCACGTAATATTTGATGAGACGCACTTTCCCATTGCAAAGTTACATACTCCTCAAAATCACACTTATAAGTTTCTAGACGATGGCCATCTCCCTACCTGGTCCATCATTTCACTACCTCACTAAATTAAACCCACAGGTTGCACCCCTTCCTAACTCACCTGAGCCCACCTCGCCCAACCTAGCGAGTGGATCCGTCTTGCCCAGCGAGCAGCACGGCGTTCCCCAGCCTGCTGGGCCAAGCCCATCTCCTCTTCTTCTTTCTGTGTTAAAGAAAGAGAGTTGCAGAATCCCAAGCTTTCATTTTTACTAGTTTTTTCTTGCTGGGTAAGTGTCTTTTTTTCCTTCATCTGTGATTGTTACTCTTTAGGGGTGCAACCATTTTCCAAACCTTGCTTGAATGTGGGAAGTTAAGTGAAAATTGTTGTATGTTATTAAAAAAAATAAAAAATTGATGAAGTTGCTACCCTCAGCAGCGAGGAAATAAAAAAATTCTAATGAAATCGCTGCCCCAATAGTGATTTTAAGAAAATAACTTTTTTACATAGCGTTAACGGGTTAAATTTGAGCAAGGATATCGCTATCCTATAATCGAACTTGTCCGTTTTGGTATTTTAAAAAAGTCAGTGGCCCTTTATGCATTTTGAAAGAAAAAAAGTGGCTCTTTTGACTCCGGACTCCATAAAAGACATTCATTATAATACAATATATTTATAATACTCCTCCTTGGATGTATATTTGATAAATTATATGTCTCATTAAAACCTTACTATAGAAAATTCAGTGGAAAAAACTCTAGTGAAAAAAAAAAAGAGTACACATATCTAATACTCCCTCTGTCCCTAATTATTTGTCCACATTTCCTTTTTTAGTTGTCCCTAATTACTTGTCCATTTTGACAAATCAAGAAAAGAAATTTTTTTTTACCCATTGTACCCTCAATTAATAACTTTGAAAATGGTAAAAATAGTTTTTAATTCATCCACTTCATAATTAATAGGGGTAAAATGGTA
Organism: Solanum tuberosum; assembly: GCF_000226075.1. Taxonomy (NCBI): domain Eukaryota; kingdom Viridiplantae; phylum Streptophyta; class Magnoliopsida; order Solanales; family Solanaceae; genus Solanum; species Solanum tuberosum. The sequence continues at coordinate 1,402,298 of NW_006238972.1, read as the reverse complement.
AACTCATTATATCAATTATTGTTTTCTTAATAGGCCGGTGTGCCAATTTAAAAGTGGACAAGTAATTAGGGACAGAGGGAGTAATAGGCATTTTGGATGTCTCATTAAAACATTACAAGGAAAAATCCAATGGGACAAAATCTTGTGAAGGAAAAAAGGTACAACACGTATTAACTCCCCCTAATGCGAACATTAATTCAAATTCTTGAATTTTCGCATTCCAAACTTGCGCATCATCCTCTCGAAAGTTATAGTTGGTAGAGTCTTGGTGAATAAATCAGTCATATTATTACTTGAACGAATTTATTGCACTTTGATACCACATTTGTATGTAGAAAATCTTTGGCAGGATGTGTTTCCTTCTATCTCCTTTAATGAATCATCCCTTCATGATCAAAGGATTCTGCAAATTCCTCACTTCAACTTCTTTAAGCAATCATCTATTATCTTTTGAAAATTATTCAAGAGTTCAATTCAAGTTATTAACTCTCATAACAATATTAAAAATTCTTAGTTGATTTAATTCATATGAGGATTATAAACAATTTTTTCAAAAACTTGCTTATGTTTTAGATTTTGAATCTTTTAAGAATTTTCATATAAATTTTGTCAAGTGACAACATTCAATATTAAATGTATGATATTTTCTAGTAACTAGACTGAAAATCAAATAAGCTTTACGCTTACCAAGTTACATCATTCTACTTTTAAATTGATAACCATTTCTACGTCAGTATGCTTTAATAGACGTAGAATTCAGATTCTCATAATCATTAACAATATTGCACTATATTGTATTAAAGATATCACCGATAATATATCAATTTTTTCGGTTCACAGTGCGACATAACTTATTGAGATATTATTACTTCATTATTCTTAGGTACTTATTCCTCCCATAAGGTTTCATGAAGTGTTATGTCGTAGGCTCTTCAAGAGCGCAATGCCTCCTTATTATGACCATTTTAATCTGAAATATTTTCCAAAAAAAAAAATTTTAAAAAAAATTGACGGGTTGGCCTAGGTGGGGGTGGCGTAAAAAATGAAAAATTTAAAGTTTAAATATTTTCCAAATATTTTTTTAAAAAAATTGATGGCAGTGGAGGGGGTAGGGTGGGGTGGCGGGTGGCTTAAAAATGATTTTTTTTTAAAAAATTGAAATATTTTCCAAAAATGATTTTTCTTAATTTTTTTTTACAGGGGTGGCATAAAAGATAAAAAACTAATTTAAATCTGAAATATTTTTAAAAATATTTTTTTTAAAAAAGATCATATGTATAAATTTATATAACTGTGGATTCTATATAGATTACCCTTATATAGATTACCCTTATATAGAAGGGAGAGTTGTGAAGGACGAACATGGCTGCAAAAGTTGTACCGTTGGCTGCAGAGTTGTGAAGGACGAACATGGCTGCAAAAGTTGTACCGTTGGCTGCAGAGTTGTGAAGGACGAACATGGCTGCAAAAGTTGTACCGTTGGCTGCAAAAGTTATACCGTGCAATTCCAACAAATAGACAAGTAAGGGCATTTTCGTAATTTCAAGGCATAAATTGGTACTTCTTTCATAAGCCACGTGTTATTGCTTAGTGCAGCTTTTTTCCAATAGTTAACTTATTCGCACTTTCTCCATTTCATTCTAGGTTATTCTTGGTGAAGCTCTTGAAATTGTAGAGAAAATACTATCAAACGTTCTTAATTTCTTTGGCTTTTTCTCTATTTTGTCTATTTATTTACAGGAACTTAATAAATTTTGCGCTTTGCCATTGTTGAAATTTCCAAACACGCAGAAAGAGCAAATACAGTTCAGGTAACAATCTCTTTTCCAAGTTCAAATTTGAGTCGTATCATGTATGTGTGATTATTGCTCTGTTTCAGCTTCTCCTTGGGTTGTATCATGTATGTTTAAATGACAGTTGAGAGGGACTAACATAGGATAAGCAAATTCAACAAAAAGTACTTTTTCCAACTTTCGCTTTGTTCTTCACCCTTCTCATGGTTTCTCTGTCTTTAGTATTGATTATTTGTCGGTTTTCTCTCAATCCCTCCTCTTTCTCCATTTTTATTATTTTCATGAGTTTTTCTATTTGGAATCTCAAATTTCACCGCTTCTTACTTGATTGTTCATCCTTCTAATTGTGTGCTCTTTGTGTTGGTGCATATTTTTCGCAATTATTTTTGTTATTAGTTTACTTTCTTTGATTGTAATCATCATTACAACTTTTAGATGGTTTCTAATTAGATTTTATACATGTATATAAAAAAAAAAAATCTAATTTACTCATGCATGTAAGGTCTCTTTTATAAATTTAATTTTTCCTTTGCGCTGTTAAAATCTATGTATTAGATGTGCCTTTTTTCTTTTTATTCTAACAAATATACAAAGATGTACTCTGTAGTTGCAACAACTAATTTAACTGAGGCACATAAGGTGTTTGATAGTATGCCTAATCTAACTAAAAAAATTTATTGCTTTTTTCCACAGATTTTCTACAACGTATTCCTTTGTGCGTGAATGATACAAAGGTACATGATTTGTTTCTGCTAGACGTGTGTTGTTTATATATTTTTTCCCAAGAAATACATTTGAAAGATCTATCCTTTATTTGCATCTATTTCAATTGTAAGTTGTTGCTATTAGTTTAACTTTGTGTCAGCGAAAAAAACTTAGATATAGTGTGCAGTTTTTCAGCATTCAATGAAACTGTAAATATTATTTTTTGTTATAACAAGATCAAAAATTGCTCGAAATAAGAATGTCAACATACAAAGGCATTACATAGATTTCAAAAGACTAAGGACATCGACTGGATGATAGAGTAATGGGATGGCGTACTAGATATGTCACAATTCACCCGAACAACTTCAAACTAAAAGAGCTTAATATAAAAAAATGATGCCTTTTATATCATTCAAAAAACTTAGTACCTACTCAACCTGAAAAAATGAAATGCCCTTAAAATAATTGATCCTTAATCAGTTTCTGAGAAAGGTCAGGAAAGTATATTATTTTCTTCGTTCTCAAACACATTCCTATATAAACAAACTTATTTCTGTGAACCATCTATAGCTTTAACAAAATAATCTTTGCATGTTTCCTTTATTCACAAGAACAATATATATGATTCTCTAGACTAGACAGTAATATTATCTCTCTGTCTTATATGTGTTGTACGTATTTATAGCATTTCGACATCACATCTTCTTTTGTGACACAACAAATATTTTGAAATTTCACTTTTTCCTATTTGAATGGGACCTTATCCACTTTACTAGAGTTGTACGTTGTCGTTTCAAGTAGAAAAATCAAAATAAATTAATACACCTCCAAGGAATGAAGAATGTTCACCAAATATGAGCAGCCCCCATTGTGAAAGACGAAGAACCAGAGCATTTTCCTCGACAACTTAGTTGAATATTCCTCAGAAATCTTATTACACTTCTTTGTTGCTGTCAAATTTGTTAGTTTAAGGAGATACTACTGCTTCATGCCTCTGTAATTTCTAAAAAGGAGAAAGTCATCTATCGTTTTAAGTACCTTCTTAGGCTTTTTATATTTAAGGGTCTAAGAGGCAATACATTGAGCAGATCAAACTGTTAAGCTTCCCACTAGACGTAAATAATCGAATCAACACCAACCAATATATGAGTTATATGAGTGTTTTCTCTGAACAGTAATCCCCAGATCAGAATTGAAAGGACATACCAGCCTTCGAAGGATTATTAGACATTCCTTCATGTCAGGAGGAGGATAAGGAAAATATTATTTAATAGTCAACTTCTTAATGTTCATTTTACATGGTCTTTCTACAAGTATATACTTGACGCTAAATTGACATATCATGGTATCCATATTATGAATTTGCCGCTTGAGGTGCAGTTTTTTTGTGTGTATGTGTGTGATTATGGGCATTGTGATTAAACATTTGTTCTGCTCATATTTCTTTTTATGTATGAGAGGATATAAATGTTATTTAGACCTACATCCAGTGTTAATGCTAATGAAGAATAGTTGATACATTTTGAACGCAATGAGGTATCAGTTCTTCAGCGACAATTCAAATTTTAGTATTTTTGTTACTGAGGTTATAATTGCAATTTGTTTTATGAAAGTAATTGATTATGGACTAATCCTGAAGCAAATAAGCAACAGAATGTCACTTGGTTGCTGAGAATTAGGTGATAACTGTTAGCCACTCTCTGTTAAATGTATTTTTTAAAGGATTCAGCGAGGATCTAATCTTTATTTTTCTCGACAAGGAACTTAAGTTGGTAATTAGCAATTGTCCAGATATCGATCAGATTTTTCATTATAATCTTATTTGTTAATTCATGTGGTAATCCTATCTTTGATAGTTTTCCGTCAATATAAAGAAAGAGATGTTTCTTGTGTTCAATCTTTTCCTTGCTTTGTAGTTGATGACTTGAGGCAAATACAAAATCTTCTGCATATAGTGCAATATCATCTATTATTAATTTGTTCGAAAAAATTGTTTCAGATTTAAGCAAGAAAAATAAAGTTTGTCTTCTCCATTTTATCTCCAAGACCTCGAAGGTAGTTTGCAGCTTTCATTTGATTACAGCTACATGTTATATCTCCTGCAAACGTCTAACAAATTTTTGTCAACTTTTTCAGGTGTCGTTTGAAAGGGTTTATTCACTGCAAGAAATTTCAAGCTCCAAGAAACTTTAGACCCACAATAATTACACCACTCCTGATCAATTACCTACAACACAAATGTGATAATTATTTTATCATCTGGAATTAGACTATGATTGAACTCTTGATGTTGAAGATTTCTACCAATGAAAGATATGTATTGCTCCTCTCCAAGTTACTTAACCTCTTTTTGTACCATCTTAATTTACTTGTATATGTATTTCTTAAAATACCAGTGAAGTTCATGTTGCTTCTTTGTCCAAATTGACTTCTCTAGCTTTTTTTTTCCTATGTGCATATTTAATTTATAATATTGAAAGCTTCACAGGTGATCTTAGTAAAAAAAAATTATGTTTACACCACTACTATCATTTATATTTATTGATTGATGATGAGAGTGACATTGTAACTCTCTTCATTTGCTTTTATTTTCTAGGTTCTGAGATGGTAGACGAGGAAACAAAAAGAAAATAAGTACTTTATGAACATGATCTGTACACTAGACATAGTCCTATAATCATTTATCTTAGTTGAAACATATGTATTATGTATTTATATCAAGCATGTTCTAACAGAGGATGGTTGCGGTTAAGACTTGAGAGATTGAATTGATAATATGGAGTCTCAAGAGTCTTTTTGAGAATTAAGAGCTAACTAATAGCATTTTCATTTTTGTAAAAAGGTAGAACATAATGTGTCAGCTGATACGCTTAGTTCATAAGTTCAAGAAATTCTTTAAGTTATTCGTAATTGTCTATGTTGTGTTCACACGGTTTTTAGTCCAAATGTTCAACTTCGAGTCCTTTTGATGCTTTTGCTTTGTCTTTTGAGGTTTCTCAAACATGTAATTGTATCTTTTGGTGTATGAAGTATGCTGTGAAACCTTACAGGTTAGTTGTTCACAAGACAAAGTTCTAACTATTTCATTCTGAAGACTTCTTGAGAGAATAAAAACGATGCATAATCAAGTTGTCATGTTGGGCCCGTGCGATGCACGGGCTTTTTACTCCTTATTAGAAGTGACACTTAGATGGACGAACACAACTATACATATTTGTACAACAACCAATAAAGATAGTACTTTTAAAGTAGCAACATTCAATATGAACCCTTCAATTTTTATTTTCTGTACACGTGTCTACCTTTTCGTTCGGGGGGAAGACAACTGTTTTCCACTTCTATATGCTCCTTTTTATTACTCTTATTTCTAAGGAGAGTTAGAAGGACTAACACTGCATTAAATTAGTTGTACAACGTCCAAACAATTTTGTACATTAATTTTTAACTTTATTAAATTAATTGTACAGCGTGCAAAAAAAAATCTACATTTTAACTTTTTAGAAATGACAGTTGGAAGTACCTACGTGTCTAATAGCCAATCAAATAAGCCCACAAAGCCCAAACTATTGGTGTTGACATAAAGTAATATAGACTAATAAGATAAAATTACGAAATTATCCTTAAAAAAACAACCAAAAGGACTAACACAGCATGAAATAATTGTACTATAAGTTATGAAAATTGTACATTAACTTGGGCTTATTTTACTTTTTTTCAGTGCTTTACATAATTGGACTAAAAGCAATATAAGATGTGCTTCAACATAGCCTCTTGAATAATGTACTGATACATACACGTGTTCATTAGATGTAAATTCAGCTGTCCTATAAGCTAAATATATTATTAGTTCTTCCACATTGCTTTGGTTCTTCTTCTTTCTTCACTCCTCTTTCATATCTGATTGTTCTATGTTTAATTAAAAGGGAAAATTAATCAAAATGGCCATTCAGTGATAATTATAACTCAAAATAGTTTAATTATGGGATTTCTGTCATTACTATTCATCCGACACATTAATTTGTCATTATATATTGAAATAATATATTTATCTTTCCTTAATCATAATAAAATTATAATTTAACATTTATTTTTCTGAAATGATAATTTTATTTTAATTCCCCACAACATATTGTTTACTATATTGAATGTAATTATAATAAAACATATTGTATTTAGTATGACAAAAGAACTCAAAAAATTGATAAATTAGATAAAATAGTAATCTTAGCTTCTAAGAAATGTCACATCATGATTTACATATCCAACTTTATATATATAATAAAAAAAGAGTTAAAAAAGAAAAAATAAGTGATTTAACAAAATTATATAAATAACATTAATGATGAGATGAAGATTAAGAAAAAATGTCAAATGAATTAGTAGTATTGATGATGATAAAAGTTAAATAAATCATTTTTTCTATTATTTAAATTTTTAACATAAATTTTCAGATCTTTTAAATTAAAAATAAAAAAAATTCGACGCAATAATTATTTTAAAGAAAAATATAACCAAAATTGTCAGAAAAAATTGATAAGAATAAATAAGTATCTATTACTAAGAATGGTGTCACTACATTTTCTATTTTAACTTTATTGTTACATATGGATAGAAACTTTTACAAGAAGAAATGATCCAAAAATTAAAAATAATGATTCCTTAAGTGGTGATTCCTTTTCCATTTACAGCTTTTCAATTAATTTTTTAATGTATTAAATATGGTTATGGATATTATAATAATATTTTTAGCTTTCCTTAATCATAATAAATTATATTTTAACCTTTATTTTTGTGAAATGATAATTTTCTTTTCATTCGCACAACATATTGATTAATATATTAAATGTAATTATAATAAAACATGTTGTATTTAGTATGACAAAAGAATTCAAAAATTTTAAAAATTAAATAAATAGTAATCCTAACTTCTAAGAAATGTCACAAATATATATATATATATAT
>NW_006238972.1:1360759-1392673 GCF_000226075.1 Solanum tuberosum | reverse complement strand
ATATAGATATATAGATATTTTAAGTTGCTAATTATAGTGAGTTATAGTACGTTTTATGTAATTTTCATAAATATTACTCACTTTGTCCTGATTTATGTGATACAAATGAAATTTCAAAAGTCAATGAATTTTTTATAAGTTTTTTTTATATTAACTTGTTAATTATTGTGATTTATAATATATTTACGTAAAACATACTCTAAATAAAAATAATTAGCAACTTAAAATATATAAACACATACTAAAAAATTGATCAACTTCAAATTTCATATGTACCACATAAATTGAAACAGAAACAATAACATATATTGGTCCCATATCTAGTATATATATATGGAGAACTTTTATAGCTGTGAATTGTATATGTATATGTTGTTTGTGTTAGTATTGTCGATTGAATATGTATACATATATAATAGTGTAATCTATATGTGAATTAAATTCTATATTTTAATTGTTCAATTCAATTATACAGACCATATTAATTCATGTCATTAGACTTAAATGTATAAACTATCAAACATTGTATATATGTATGTTCGATCATATATACAAATTGAGAAGAAAAAGTATACAAATCAAAACGAAATTATAGATTATACTGATAATATACCGTACAAACTCATAATGAATGTCAAAAATCTAAATCTGTAATCAAATGACGAACAACGATTTCCGCCCGAAAAACTATAATCATATATATTTTGCAAAATTAAAAATGACGAACTAAATTGAATACAATATGAGTTTTTCAATAATATGTTTTTGAATCTATTACGTAAAACTATATAATTCAAATTGTGATTAAAGAAGGAACTATAGCAATATACAATCAAAATAAATTTTCTCGAATGTTGAAAATCAAATCTGAGTTTCAAAAATCTCGATATACATCAATTTCGTTCACACAAAGGGAAAATCAAAACGATTTCAAGCATTAAATACCTTTACCTAATGTTGATTTCTAGTCTCTACTATTTGTATTGCTCTAGATTAGTCGTTTCGAAGAACCCACTAACAATGGAGTTTATCTTGCTGAAGAACTCATTGAAGAAAAGGAATTCTATTAAAATGTAATCTGCGTGAGTTATGCGATTCTTTTCCTTTTTAGTTAATTTGTTTTAAAAATAAAATTGTATATGAATGGAACGTATTTCTCGATTTATACAAATCAGATGCTCCATGACAAACATAATATAGCTAAGGAGCGCAAATAGCAAAATTGTAGTTATAGAGCGTTAATATGATTATTATACTTGTTATTCCTAAAATTTTCTCAATAATAAATGTTTTTTTTTAAATCGGTGAACCAACCAACTAATAGAAAAGGTATGAAGCCTTAGGGTGTGTTTGGTTTGAAGAAAAATGTTTCCATAGAAAATGATTCCCTGAAAATTGTTTTCCTAGAAAATAAATGGAATTCTGAATTATTTTCTCATGTTTGGTTGGTGAGTAGAAAATATTTTTCGAATTTTTTTTTTTAGTGTTTGGTTTGTGAATGAAAAACATTTTAAAGAAAATATCTTTTATTTTTTACTAGAGAGTAGAAAATAATTTTTGACCCGAAAATCAACCTCCATAATTGATCTAGGACATGACTCTGACACAGAACTAGGACACAACCCTATTGAATTCCAACCTGAGATCTGACCCAGGACTTGACCTTGACTTTCGATTTGAGACCCGACATTGGAATTGGAACCAGATATCCAATCCAAGACCTGACCCCAATATCCAAACTTGAACACGATCCATTAATTCAGATTTCGACTTCGACACTCGAACGAGACCGGACTTTCAAATTAGGATCCGACCCCCACAATCAACAATTGATCCGAGACCCAAAATTTGACTTTCAAATCAAAATTTCAAGCCCAACTTTCGAACCAGGATTCAACCATGAAAGGGTATGATTGTAGCCCAATATTGTCATTAAGAGAAAATTATGGACATGTCATCGGTATGATTATAGCCCAATATTATATATGATTTATCTTGATTATGGAAAGAGTATAGTTCTAACTTGTTGTGCTGGTGCATTTTGTATGTATTTTGAATGAGACAAAGTAAAGATAGTTGTTTTAGATTGATTGACAGAAACATATTCTCTAAACGGTTAAATGTACTTTTATTTTCAGTGCTGATATAACTATTATGATATGTATACATTAATTATCGTTCTGATTTATTCAAAGGTGAGATTCTGAGATGGTTCAGTATACCTGACATATTAGATTATAACAATATATATTGGTGAAATAATAAGTTAGTTGATTAAATCCATGTCTCGATATAGAGATAAATGATATGCCTTCTTGAGAAGCTTGTAAGTTTTCATCGTGCCAAACCTTGCAAGTGGATTTATGAATCTGACACATAAAATAAGTTAAACAATGCTCTAAAGAAAATTAATCTTTGAATTAAATTCGTCAGTAATTTAATTAATTGATTAGTATATGTAATCTTAATATGGAAAATTACATAATTGTTTAGTATGAAATTTCAAAATATAAATGGAGGAGTGCAATTATGAATTTCTAGTGGAACAATTTGTAATTTCTTATGGTAAAAATTTTAATTTTTAAAATTATTTTCATAATAGAAAGCATCAGTAATTAATTATGTGGTTCCTACAATACTCATATTTAACTAGAACGTAGAATAGGAAAGGGGAGATACACGTGAGTTTTCTTCTCCCTTTTGGACTGGAAGAAATCTCTATTAGTAGGGGTTCTTCTAACCAAGAAATAGAATAAGTTTTCTATTCAATATTTGTCCATCTAAGTATTGAGAGAGTTTAGATGCTGTCTATCTGCTCACGCTTCAAGAAGTATTTATCGAATTAAATTTCACTAAGTTTATGTGTTCTAGCAAAATTGTATGTATTTTAGCATATATATATATATATTGTCTATTATTCATGTAAGCAGTATGATTCTGGTATGCCTTCGTTGTGCATATAGTTTTCTAATACATTTATTTATTAAAAGCATGTAATAGTCTATTTACTTAGCATGATAAACAATTACCTGTCTGTCTAACTTAATTGGTTAGTCTCTTACTAACAATGTGTTATGAAACTATAAAGTAAGAAGATGAGGAAAGTGTTATGGAACTATAAAGTAAAAAAGAAGGAGAAAGTAGGAAAAGGGAGAGAGCTCTTATTTCCCTTGATGGTAATAAGTTACATATATCTTAAAAATGGTCAACAAGGGGTCGCGTGGCCTAATGGATAAGGCGCTCGCCTCCGGAGCGGGAGATTGTGGGTTCGAGTCCCACCGTGATCGTTACTTTTTTTTAAAATCTTTTCATTAATTAATGACTCTCTGCAAAATTGTGGATAATTTCTTCATTTTTTTTTTCTCATTCTACAAACAAGATAAATAAACAATCAAATTTTCTTCTCCATACAGAGAATAAAACCTTCAGATTAATCTTCTAATTCATCTTTTAGAAATACATTTTCCTTTTCAAATTTATTTCCAATTTTCCATCATTCACAGGTATATATGTTTTCTTGAACGAAAGTTTTTGTCCTTGCCTTTTGAATAAAAACATAATCCAATAATTTATGGACTAACATGATAAACTTACACATTTTCAACAGCCTAAGAAACATATACATGATGAAAATGAAGTCTCACTGTGATCATATGATTTGGTAACCATACCGTCATGCTGGGGATAGTTTGTGGAAGTAATCTTCAAACTTTGTTGGTGAGTCAGTTCTTGAATTTATGTGATTTAAGATAAGTTGTTCTTATATGATTGATTGTGTTAAATTTATGAGATATTAAAATTTGGATGATGATTGGGAGTCTAGTGACTTTTCGAATTTGAATCAGATGTGAAATGAATATTGACATAGTTGATTATTTTAAGAATTATTATGTATATTGATTTAGGCCACAATTATGTATATACTTGTCTCATTTTACTTTATACTTGTCTAAATTAGTATGTCAACTGCCTACAAAAAATATTGTTACCAAACTTAATAAAGGTGATAAGCTTATCGATGATAACTATAAAATATGGAACATAAAAATCAAGTGTGTCCTGAAAGAGCAAGAAACGCTTGAAGCTTTAAATGTGTCTATGACACTTCCCGAAAACGGTAATACACTCCAACATGTGAAAATCTCAAAGAAGCCCAAGTTTAATCAACAAGGAGAGAAAAATGTTTCTGTTCCAAAGAAAAGTAGGAATATGGCTAAGCTTCACTGTTATAATTGTAAGAACAAGGGAACTTTGCTCGTGATTGTCCTGACCCTAAAAAGGTACATGACATTAGGAACAATTTGCATAGTTTGTAAATATTTCTTGTTCTTCTTTTTTAACTAAATCACTTCCTATGTGAATTATAGATTAGGGAGCCACCAAACATATAGCAATGGAAAGAGATGCTTTTGTAGATTACCGATGAATCCCACAAGGATCCAAACGGGTGTATGTAGAAAATAACTCCAAAGAGGAGGTTAAAGGGATTGGTACCTTCAAACTAGAAATGTGTGGTGGCCAAACTTTATTTCTACATGATGTACTATTTGCCCTATCAATTCATCGTAATCTAGTCTCTATTCGAATGTTGATTAAGTTATGATTTAATTTTTCCTTTCATAAACATGGTGTGAATATGCATTTGGCAAGACAAAACATGGAACTAGTTATTTTTATGATCAATTTTTATATTGGATGTTGTTTAAAGTTCCAACAATAATGATATTAGTTATTTTCTTATTTACGTTATCTAATTGTGAGAATGACGTAAATATATGACATGCTAGGCTTGGCATTGGTCAGCAAATAATGAGTCGCTTAGCCAATGAAGGTATGCTTGACACAATAGATAAAGTAGAATTGTCTACTTGTGAAACTTGCCTAGCCGGAAAAACTACAAAATAACCATTTGGAAAAGGCATAAGAGTTGATACTCAATTGCAATTAATTCATTCTGACATATGTGGTCCAATGAATGTAAGGTCAAGGCGCAGTACTATTTACTTCATCACTTTATTAATGATTTTATTCGATTCTGTTATGTGTATTTGATTTCTCACAAATCTGAAACTTCAAGTTGCTTCATTAAATTTATGAACTTAGTTGAGAATCAATTGGATAGAAAAATAAAATCACTAAAAACCGATTGAGGAAGAGTATTTATTTGATGAGTTCAAACAATTATGTGAATAAAATGGAAGTCAAAGACAATTAACTACTCCTTATACTCCATAACAAAGTGGTGTTGTGGAACAACAAAATAGAACCTTGTTAGAAATGGTTAGGTCGATGATGACACAAGCAAAATTGTCAATATTAGGGTGATGCTTTGCTCACTGCTGTATTTGAACTTAATTGTTTCCCTTCAAAATCACTTACAAGTTACAACTACGCCACATGAGTTATGGACTAAACGAAAGTATGATTTGAGCATTTTGAAGCCTTAAAGTTGTGCTGATTTTATTCATAGCCCTTCTTTCCAATATGAAAAATTAGGTCCAAGGGGAAGAAAATGTATCTTTGTAAGATACTTTGAACAATCTAAGGGTTATGTGTTCATAGGTGAACAAAATGGTGGTACAGTAACTGAAGTTGAGTCACATGATGTTGCATTTAAAGAGAATGACTTTCCTAAACAGGGCGAAATAGGCTAGAACTTATCTCTTTAAGAAATTACGGACCAGACCGAATTCAAATTGATTTGAGTGGGAGTCATTTTAATGATAATCAATTAGTTTCTATTTCCACATATCACCATCTGAATCAAATAATATTGATAATGCTGGTCCGAGTCTCAACCTTGATGAACAAGTCATCCATAAATTTCTCATCGTCAATTTGATATCGAAGGGGAAACATTTATAGTTACTCTGGATGATAAAAAGCCAAGAAATATAAATGAGGCTCTTACATGCCCCCACCAAAAAAAAGCGGTTAAAAGGAATAGAGGAGAGAAGAAGTCAATGAAATCTAATAACCTAGTGTGGAAATTGGTTGATATACCTATAGGTCAAAAAACTATTGGAAATAAGTGAATTCTCAAATTCAAGCGTAAGACAAATGGTAGTATTGAAAGATTCAAAGTTCGCTTGGTAGTTAAAGGGTACACACAATAAGAAGAAATTGATTATGAAGAAACCTTTTTACATGTATTGTATGCTTTACTTCAATAAGACTAATTTTGACTATAATAGCTAAGTTGGATCTTGAATTGCATCAAATGGACGTGAAAGCTGCATTTCTCAATGGAGAACTAGAAGAAAAAATCTATATGGAGCAACCTGTAGGTTTCATGAAAAAAGGCGAAAAAATAAAGTATGTCGACTTCGAAGGTCGATTTATGACCTTAGCAATCTTCTAGACAATGATACTTATGATTCTACAATGCGATCATATCGTATGAATTTGTGATAATTCATGAAGACCATTGTGTGTACATCAAAAGATTCAAAGATAAGTTTGTGATCTTATCATTATATGTAGACGATATACTAATAGCTGCAAGTGACATTGATTTTTTAAAAGAAATAAAAGAGTGGTTATCATCTGCTTTTGAGATGAAAGATACAGGTGAAACAACATACATTCTTGGAATCAAGATTTCAAGAGATTATTCGAAGAGATTGTTAGCTCTTTCACAAAAATCTTACATTAAGAAAGTTCTTGAATGCTTCAATATGCAAGATTCCAAATCCATAAACACTCTAGTTTCTAAAAGTGAAGCTCTGAGCAGAATGATGTGTCCTCAGACTCCACATGAGAAGGAAAAAAATGAGAAAAGTTCATTATACCAATGCAGTCGTAATGTCATTGGATTAGTTAGCAGATATCAATCCTACCCAGGATCGCAACATTGGAAAGTAGTTAAAAGGATATTAGGGTATCTGAAAGGCACAATTGACTAATTCTTATGTTATCAAGGAAATGATCTGCAACTCAAAGGCTATACAAATGAGAGAAAATACACCTTTATATATGCATTTTTTGCTCAATAATGGCACCATATCATGGAATAGTAAGAAGCAGTCATGTGTAGTCGTATCTACAATGGAAGTTGAATTCGTAGTACTTTCATCTACAGTGCAAAAAGTTGTTTGGCTTACAAATTTTCTGGTTCACTTGAGTGTGTATAACAACGTTGTTGAACCTATCACAATCAATTGTGATAGTCAAACTGCAATAGCATACATAAAGGATCCAAAGTACCATGAAAAAAATGAAACGTATTGACATAAAGTATAATTTTGTAAAAGACATGATAGTACAAAAGGAAGTGAACGTGAAATACATATTTACGCATCAAATGATAGCAGATTTCTTAACGAAACTCATATCATGTGATGCTTATGAGAGTCATGTGAAGTCATTGGATTTACGTATATGCTAATGTATTTATATTTTGTTTTCCCAAGCATGTTCGTTAAAATTCACACTATTGAAGTTAATATTGATTTATGCCTAATTTTCTATTCTTATTGATTTTTTTTAGGTATATATATATATTTTCTTTTTAATCAATTACCTGGATAGGGTGTGTTGTATTAGCAAAATGGATTAGAGGGGGGCTAGACCTGACCTCAATACAACACTGATCCGAAGGCTAACAAAAACTACTATATATAGAGCCTTCTGTAAATTTATGAAGAAGAAAGTAACTAGCTTACAAAGAAATTTGCTTTATCATATTTGCTCCGAATACTAGGCAATTGCCATTTGTCCAATAGAAAGAGACCTTTAGCTTGTCTAGGGAGATTGAAATATAGTTGAGTGATGAACATCTGGTGAGAAGAAGAGGCCAGTTTTGCTAAACAATCTGCAACTTGGTTTCTTTCTCTGAAACAATGTTTAATTTGCATTTGCACCCTTTTTTTTGATGATGTTGATGGAGTCAATGACTTGTTTCAGCTTCATATTTGTAACTATATCGTTGGCGAGCATATTGACTATATTCATGGAGTCAAGTTCTAGAATAAAATTAGTGTACCCATGTTGAATACACCATTTTACACCAAACTCAACTGCCATGGCCTCAGCCATGTTGCTATTTTTGCACTCAACGAGGAAAGAGAATGCCATGATCAAGTCTCCACAACTATTCCTTATGATTCCCCTAATGCCTGCCCTTCCAGTCTCATGTACATAGCTACCATCAGTATTGATTTTTATGATGCCATTTTGAGGATAACTCCATGTTACTTGCTTCATTATCTGAACTGGTCTGAGCCTCTCAACTTCTAGGTAGAATGATGGCCAATGATTACTTCCACGGAAGTTTTGAAAAGTATTAGCCAAAACAGATTTTTATAGTATGAACGGTTTGATAGCACATTTTGTTTGTTTGGAGGTATTTTTTGCCTCCATATTTGCAGGAGCACCATTGCTTCCAAATCTCCCAACAAATAATTGTAGGGGTAATCTTCAAGATAGTCTTGTGAATGGCATTTTCTGGTTTTGTTTCCCACCAAGAACTGAAGATATTGGTCATAGGTTGATTTTTATGTTGGATTCCGAGAGGATTTCCCATCATGCTCCATAGTTGCCTTGCTGCTTCTCCCTCTCCAAACACATGATACATAGTGTCATTATGTGCATTCCTACAACAAAAACAATTATTTTGTGAGTTGATATTGAGCCTAGTAATTATGTCATTAAAGGGCAATATCCTTTTAAACATTCTCCAAGTTAAGAAAGATATTTTAAAAGGCATCTTATTATGCCAAATGTTGTTGAGAAAATTATTTTTTGGTCTTTGTTTTCTAACTATTTGCCATGCAGAGTAGTTAGTAAAAACACCATTTTCAGTATCATTCCAGATAGGATAATCCTTTTCCGTGTTATTGCCTATTACAATGCTAGAAATAATCTTCACAATGTAATTGGGAACAACACTGCTTAACTTAACAGTATTCCAAGACTTATTCACAAAATATGAATTAATCAGAAGTTTAGGAGACTTACCTGGGCCTTGACATAGCTTAGCCAAGCCTCCTATACCTGTCCAATTGTCCCACCAAAAGCTGGAGTTTCCTTCTTGTACTTTCCAAATAATGTGAGGTTCAGCTTGTTCTTTGATTTGCATCAAACTTTTCCAAGTATGAGAGTCAACAGAAGTTGCCACTTTTTTAACAGGGTTGAGCTATTTTGCAGTATTTTTTAATAAGAAACTTTTGCCCAAAGAGATGGTTGAGTTCTAAACCTCCACCATCTCTTAATTATCAAGGAGTTACAAATGTCATTCATACTCCTAATGCCAATCCCCCTTCATCTTTTGGAATACACAAGTTTTCCCACTTACTCCAGTGGTACTTATTCTTACCATCACTACTACCCCATAGAAAGTTAGCAAAGTGTTTCTCAATAAGATTGATGGTACCATTAGGAGGAGTAATAGCAGACAATGTGTAAATAGGCACAGATTGTAAAACATGCTTGATGAGAATAACCTTTCCCCCATGAGATAACATATTACATTGCCAACCATTCAATCTTTTAACATTTTTTGCTAACATACCATCAAAATAGCTAAGATTCTTTTTCCCATTATAGATAGGGCAACCCAAATAAGTGAAAGGGAAAGTGTTGTCCATGTAGTCAGTCACTCTTCTCAATCTGTTGATCCTGTTAGAAGCAGTTTTAGGAGCAGTAATAAAGAAACTCTTAGCATCATTAACCTGTTGACCTGAGGCTTTTTCATACCTCCTGATTTGATGCTTGATGAGCTTAATAGATTTATTATTGCCCCCGCTGAAAATCACTATGTCGTCCGCATAGGCAAGATGATTAATGACAGGTCCATTAAGATTCATGCTAAACGGAGTAAAATGCTCATAAGAATTAAGACTATTTAGCATTCTAGACAACAACTCAGAGCCAATTATAAAAAGTGAAGGGGATAGAGGGTCTCCCTGCTTAAGACCATGTGAGGAGCTGAAGAATCCTACTCTATTGCCATTGATAAGAATGGAATACCACATATTAGCAATAATCCTCCAGATCATGTCCAACCATATACCAGAGAAACCAAACTGTTTCATGACACTCATTAAGAAATACCAAGACATTTTATCATAAGCCTTTGCCATATCAAGTTTCATGATAACATTCCCACCTTTATTATATTGTTTAATGCCATGAACAATTTCTTGAGTTAACAAGACATTTTCATGGATTAATCTTCCTTTGATAAATCCACTTTGATTTTCAGAAATAAGTCTTTCCAATAGGGGGTTAAGCCTATTAGAAAGAATTTTGGAAATAATTTTACAAGTGAAGTTGCTCAAGCTTATGGGTCTAAGTTCAGAAAAATTAGAGGGAGATTCCGTTTTAGGAATCAAAATCAGACAAGTATGTGAATAGAACTTAGACAAATTCTTCCCTCTAAAGAAATCCTGAACGTACTCCATAATATCGTATTGAATTATGTCCCAACATTTGTGAAAAAATATACCTGAGTAACCATCAGGACCAGGGGCACTTGAAGCACTCATGTTAAAGACTGCATCTTTGATTTCTTCCAGATCAGGGACTGCAACTAATTTGTTGTTGTCGTCATCTGCAATGCAAGGGTTAATATAATTAAGAATATCAAAATCATTGAAAGTATGAGAAGTATTAAACAAATTTTTAAAATGGTGAACTGCAGCCTTGGCTATCTTGTCATCTCCTTGAACCCATTTGTTTCTGTGGTTTTTGACCATGTGTAGTTGAACCTTTATTCTTATTGATTCATATACATATATAACTTTTTATGTAGTGTACACAAAATTCTGAGGATAAAAAGTATGTCAAACAAACAAAAAGATTGGCCTATTCGCATAGAAAATCGCCACTATTGTCTAAGTGACAAGTGGAGATGAGACATTTATAAACCAATTATTATCAGAAGTGGTGATAACAGAGAGCTAAAAGTTTATAATCAGAATACCGTTTGTTAGTTTGTGTTTAATCATATGTGATTAAAATGAGTTATAAACTAGTATTTTTATAGATTAATTTATAATTATAGTATTTTATTACTCAGTACGCACATGATTTCATAGATTTTTAATCATTCTAATGGATCTATATATAAAGTAACAAGGGACACACGTGCAACACACGTGTCTATAAATTAGTTGATTTAAAACTCCGATAGTCCATATCGTTGAAATTTAGAAGTCCTTCTTGTTTATTGATAAGTAACAAATTTGAATTGTCAAAATTGAACAAACGAGGTTTTCAAGGGAATAACTCAGTGTCCAGGAGTAGACTATAAAATGCGAGATACCCTCATTCGCTGCATCATTTCAATTCATTTTTTTATGAGAATATCTTGGTGACTAAAAGGAGGCATTTGAACCAGTATGGAAAACATTATTGCACTTCTTCACTCAATCCAATTAGTAAGTGAATAACTTAGCGTCCAAGAGGAATATAAACACGACGAAGAGGGTACCGATCCACTTTCTCATTATATTTAATTCAATTTTACTCATTAAGTCTTATACTATGAATGACTAAAATTACGTGATAATGAGTTTGATTTTAATCAAATTTTATTTTCTCATTTAATATGATTTCTTGGTGATGAATTTACGAACCATCTCTAATAGAAATGTGGTTCTTATTAGTTTAGCAATGTTTGTTCTCACTTTTTTTTGGCTTTCCTTAAATTTGTGATAAATTTTATTTTTTCTATATTCAGTCCTAGATTTTTTTTTTTTTTTTGTCTTATGGAGTTGTGTATTCCACAACTTTGTATGAGTATATCTCAACATAGTTAAATTTTCTTAAAGTAAAGCATAGTGATGATTGAAATAAAATTCCTCTTTTGTTCCATTATTATTCTCTAGCTATAATTTTATCAAAATAAGAAAGAAAAAAAGACAATATATTCTTTCTTTATCCAAATTTTTGGAATTGATCAAAATTAATTTTATTTGTTTTCCTACTTTGAACTAATTAGCATGGAGGAAAAAAATGAACTTTCTGTGGGCATTAATTCAATAAATCTGTTGATAGATTTTGCATTTTGTATTTAACAAAATAAAAGGTCTAATATGCTTGAATTACAAAAGATAAAGAAGAAGGATGCCGATAAGAACCCGAAATATGAAGAACACAATGAATGCAAATCTGGAAAGGACCGATAGAGTACATAATTAATTAACTTTACATCTTACCATTGTCTTATATTAATTATTTTTAAATTTTACTCTTAATTCAGTAAATATTTTTTTTAATTAATTGGAGTACTAGTGATCGAATTTAAGTAGTATAACACGTAAATCATTATTGTACTATTTGATTTATGTTTTAGTTTGACTCGTTGATGAAGACGCTTGAACTTTTATTAGATATGTGAGACAGAGTCGACAAGAACTCAAAAAATTATGTACTAATTTTATATTTCTTTTTTCACCTACATTGTTATGATTAAAGTCTTAAGAAAGATGTGTATGTTGTACTTTTTCTTCTCTGTTTATTTTTTGTGTGTATTATCTCTATTAGACTTCTTTAATTTAATTTTCTATGAATTTTTGATTGTTGTAAGTTTGCATTTTTATTTAGGCTTAAATTAGCCATTTGTGACATTGTTGAGAGTTCGTTATCTACTAACTAAAGTTCAAAATTTATAGTTGGCTACTTAAAAAGAGTTAATTTTAAACATTAGAATACGCCCCCCCTCATTTGGTATTTTTCATATTTTAAAAAATTTATTTGTAAATATTATATTTTATTACTCATTACATGCTATTTTAATCAGTTTAATAAATTAATAAAAAAAATCACACGGCACACACGTGCAATGTAGTGTTCGAAAACTAGTAAATTAATTAGTATGGATATGTGAAAGTCATATTAAAAAACAATAGAATTTGGTAGCACATTTGAAATGCATTAGGGACTTAGCAAGAAACTATGAGAATAAGACTTAGCAAGAAATCATGAGAATATTTCAATGACTATTTCTTGGGGAATTGATGATTTTCTTTCCCCAGAATTCAACTTTGTCTCCATTGAAGTGTGTATGTTTCTTGAAAAAAGATGTAGCAGAGCAAATAGCACACGCAGCATGTGATTATTATCAGAACATTTTTAAAGGCCAGAATGAGAGAATAGATGACAGAATTCTCCAGAATATTCCTACAGTAGTCACTCCTGAACAGAATGAGATGTTGCAAGCAATTCCTAATATGGAGGAACTCAAACAAGTTGTGTTTGCAATGAACCCAAACTCAGCAGCAGGGCCTGATGGTATTGGAGGTAAATTTTATCAAGTTTGTTGGAGTATCATTAAAGAAGATTTACTAGCAGTTGTACAATCTTTCTTTTGTGGTAACATCATGCCTAAGTTCATGTCTCATGCATGTTTGGTTTTACTGCCAAAAATAATGCTTGCTCAAGAGATTACTCATGGTATTAAAAAACCATATACAGGAAGTAATGTTGTAATCAAACTTGACATGACCAAGGCATATGATAGAGTGTCTTGGTCATTTACATGTTTGACACTTAGGAGATTTGGTTTTGGGGAGTTATTCAATGATTTAGTGTGGAGAATAATGAGTAACAATTGGTATTCTATAATCATTAATGGGCATCGACATGGTTTCTTTCATTCCACTAGAGGACTTAAGCAAGGAGACCCTTTATCCCCTGCCCTATTTATTTTAGGAGCAGAAGTATTGACTAGGATGCTTAATTCCCTACATCAGAATATTAATTACAGAGGTTTCTTTATGGAACCTAGAGGACCCCAGATTAATCACTTAAGTTTTACTGATGATGTTATTATTTTTGCATCTACTGATAGACATTCCCTGAAGCTTAGGACATGTTAGGGGAATATGAAAGTACCTCTGGCCAGCTTATTAACAAAACAAAGAGTCATTTTATGGTTCCTGATAATACATCACAAGACATCATCCATACCATTAAAGAAGTGACTACTTTTTCACAGAAAAACAGCCCTATTACGTATCTAGGATGTCCTCTTTATATTGGTAGACAAAGGATTATTTACTATTCTCATTTAGTGGAGAAGGTTTCCAAAAAAGTGTGTGGTTGGCAGGCAAGAGTACTTAGTTTTGGGGGCAGAATTACATTGATCAAACATGCCTTGCAATCTATACCTATTCATACTATGGCTGCCCTATCTCCCCCAGTACTACTATTAAATACATTGAGACTATCATTGCTGATTTTTACTGGGGAAGGGCTCAAGATAGAAGGAAATATCACTGGGCATCTCTAGACACAATGAGCTTCCCATACACAGAAGGTGGGGTAGGGATCAGAAGACTTTCACACATTTGCACTTCTTTACAATACAAACAATGGTGGAATTTCAGGTCTAGAGTATCTTTATGGAGTTAATTTCTTAAAGACAAATACTGCCAAAGAGCTCATCCAGTGGCAAAAAAGGTTGATACAGGATTTTCATTGATGTGGAGATACATGATGAAACACAAGCTTAAAGTCGAGGAGAATATAGGCTGGAAAATCAAATCTGGAAGTTGTTCTTTTTGGTGGGATGATTGGCTAGGAATGGGTGCTCTAGCTACTTATAATACCTCTATATCAAGCCTTAACAATGATACCATTGCACATTTTTTAGTAAATGGACAATGGAATGAAAGAAAACTGAGACAACATGTACCTCCTCTTCTTATTCCATCTATTCTAACTACTAAATTTCAGGTTGTGCAGGGAGTTAAAGACATTGCAATTTGGAAACTCACTAAAGCTGGAGAGTTCACTTGTAAATCAGCCTGGAAAATGTGCAGGAAGAAGAAGGCTACTGCAGTCCTTAATTCACAAATTTGGCATAGACATATACCTTTTAAAATGTCCTTTCTTCTGTGGAGAGCAATACGTTATAAATTACCAACAAATGAATCCTTAGCAAATTTTGGAGTGGAACCTGTGAAGTGCTCTTGTTGTTTTCAGCAGGGATGGGATGATGTTGAACACATCTTCCTTCAAGGACATGTTGCAGGCCATATATGGAAATCCTTTGCAGGCAGCATGGGACTCTAGCTGCAACATAATTCATTAATTAATCAGCTATTGTGTTGGAGGGGTATTGCAGAAAAGAACACAACACACACGATGATCATTCAAACACTCCCTATAGTCATATGCTGGAATCTCTGGAAGAACAGATGTTCAACTAAGTATGGAGGAAAAACATCCAGTATCCACAAAGTTAAATACTTGATTATTAAAGACATGCTTTTAATGCTTAATTCTGTTTTCCCATATCTTCATTTGCCTGTAAGGTGGACAGAACTGGTGGCATACATTGAAAAATGTAAACAGGAGATACGAGTCACCTTAGTTATGTGGAAAACTCCTCCTTGTACTAGATACAAGTTAAATACGGATGGTAGTGCTTTACATAATTCTGAAAAAATAGGAGGGGGAGGCATCTTACGAGATGATCAAGGGAGTATAGTATATGCTTTTGTTGTACCTTTTGGTGAAGGAACTAACAGCCAAGCAGAGGTTCAGGCTGCCTGTTTTGGTTTAAATTGGTGTATCCAACATGGTTACACTAATATTATATTAGAGGTTGATTCTGAATTATTAACAAAGTGGTTATTGCAGGTTGCTATTCCCCCTTGGAAGATACACATGTATATACAGGAATTACAGATTCTTGCTAACCAATGTGTCTTTTTTCAGTGTGTGCATACTTACAGGGAGGCGAATGGTACTGCTGATCTACTGGCCAAATATAGTCATCAACAAGACATTGTACAAAATTATTACACTCAACATCAATTACCTCTACCAGTTAAAGGAAGCTACCTATTAGAGAAATTGGGAGTACAAAACTTCAGACGCAAGAAGCTTAAAAGAATTAAACAACCACCTTGAACATAATTCAAAATCCTTACAGCGAAGGCTCTCAAGGATAACAGCATTACATTTTGACATGTTATAAACTATTCGACTTACTATGTCCTTTAGGTATAGTAGTTTGTTTAGTCTTATTTTCATTAATTCTTGTAAAGGGAGAGTCTCCCTTATTTATATTTTATTAGTAACTTTGTAATAAGAGAGAATCCTCTCTAGGTGCTTAGTTTTAATATTACATCTTATTGTATCGGGTGGAGTTGACTAACCTTAGTAGGTAGGTTGACTCTTGTCCCACCTTAGGTTGGAGGTAAGGTACATGTCCCCCTCCTTGTATAATTTTTTTTCATATATGATAAGGCCTGGGGGTGTTGCTTAGCCCCTGACCCCCTCAAGGGTCGTTCAAATAAAAAAAACAAAAAAAAAAAACAACCAACAAGTCTATTTCACTAAATCGTAATTGAAATTACAAGGAAATTTAAGAACTAAATAGAAATGGAAGAACACAAGCACAAGAAAGGGATGAGAAGAAGAACCCATAGAAAGGGGATGAGAGGACTTGAATATTTTCTCAACAATTTTCCTCCCTCCAATTTGCTATCCCAAGTCGTATTTATCAGCCCGAATCCCAAACATTGTCTGGCCCAATTGCTTGTTCTCGGCCCAATAGGTCTTGCCAGCCCAACAACTATTTGTGTGATCTTGGTATTCCTATTGGGTTGGACTTGGTTCATAACAAAAGATCACTTCTCTTCATTTTTATATCCTCTGTTCCACTGAAATATTTTAAAATCCTCTGTGCAATTTTCCAATTTGAAATCTAACCATGGTGTGAAGGAAGGATTGACAAACACAGTTGGAAATGTTTACAACAAATCAAATTGACAAACACTTCACTTGCGGTATTACATGTTAATAGAGGTGAAGGATCAACTAGCAATCATTAATTATGAAAAATCGTCACGTGAATAAATCCATTTGTGGGTTGTAGGACACATTCAGAAAGAAGAAGAATGGGAGAGTCATATTATCGTGCATGTCTTGTGATGGACAGATTTTATTCATCCTCAACTTAGAGTCAGGTAATTTATGCTCGTGTTATGATGTCAAAAGACAGAGTTGGCAAAAATTAGAAATAAAGGGGCTTCTTACGAACCACTGCATCAGAGTTATTTATAGTTACGTTGAAAGACAAGTTATGTAGAAATTAAGTCTCTTTCTGTTCGAGAAATTTTTCGCAATTCATATATTATTTTTATTGCTTCTGGATATTAAGCATCATTAGTGTCAAATTAGTATCTAAATAAAAGTATATGCCAATACAAATTTATTTACCCCTAGCCCTCCAAGTTAGACTTGTGAATTTTAAAGCAGACACATATCATTTGTTTTCCTTCAATATGGAACGACATAATTCCTGGACCTATGTCATCCTTCACGTCCTGTGATGCGGAGATTGTGTTCGTCGTTAACTTAAAGTTGGGTGCTTTATGCTCGTGTTATGATGTCATTACAAAGATATAGATAGAATTAGGAATCAAGGAGCTTCCCGAGGAGACCAATATCAAAAAGGATTAACAGTTATGTAGAAAGACTAGTAATGTAGAGACTTTAGTTTGTTTTGTTTGCACTTTGGCGTTTAATTAGTTGAAACTTGGAAACAAAGCATTAATAGCAAGCGATTTTTCTAATTTGGCTTGTTATTGACAGAAAACTACTACTAGATCAACCGCTAATCTTCTTCATTCTGTGGTCAGTTTACTTCAACAGAAGAGTACAACTTCAAATTAGTACTAGTCTTTTATTTTCCTTTTTAAAGCTTTACAGACCTGTAAGTAATGTAAACTTTTCTCACAAGTTAAAAATCAGTTAATATTGTATTTATCAAGGTACAGTTTCTTCGTTTCCTGAATTATTAATCAGATTTCAGTTGATTTGTCTCGTTTATGAATAATTTTAGGAAAATTTGTCTTGTCTACATGTGTTGTACTGGTAGTAAATGAGTAACTTAAAAAAACTAGAATCCCGAATTTATATAGTGGCACCGCCTCTATATATGGATGGTATGACGTGTAATTTGAATTTATGAACTAAAATATCAGGCAACCTTTGTGCACCGCCTTTTATATGGATCTAGTTTTACAGTTTCTTTTACTCTGCAATTATAGTTTCCTCTTGTAGGTCAGTTTATTAAATCCTATTGATCTCAAAAGTTTGCTATTATGCATACTAAATATGTCAGTGAACTGATAGGGCGTTTCGTTTTAAGTTACAATGGGAGTATCGTTTTGAATTCAGATGCATATGCGGAACTCAAATGCAAGTGATCATATTCTTAGTAGCAATCGAGATTAGGAGAATTTTTGCCTGAGATAGAAGCTTGATATCACTGCGGGTCAGTGGTATCACCTAGATAGTTTTATATTTGGGGTGAGTTTCTGCCTTGAGTCGAGCAGAGCCATTTCAATTTATGCAAATACAGTGCATAAATATTTGTCTACCCGAAGAAAGTTGAATAGGATGGGACAAATGGATTCCTCTCAACAATCAAACACAAACCACAGCTTCAGTGTCTCCAACAATCAAACTTCAAGAGATCGAGTGGTTCTAACTTTAAAAGCAGTAGGAGGTGTCTATGTTGACTTTGTTAGCATCGGAGACAATCGTGGAGTCATTTCATTTGGTTCCTCTGTTTTTTCAAAGTAGTGTGATGGGATGAGTCTTTAGCGGTTAAGCTGAGGAAGTAGACAAAGGTATTTAAGTTTGTCCCAGGAAAAGTTCAGTACTACTGCTGCTATATATGCAGAGTACAAACTGAATTACTACATGGAAACACGAATATTCAATTATTACACATAACAATAGAATCCAATTTCTATATATATTGATGAGAGTACTCACACCAATGGCATGGAATATATACCAACAAAATCTTATCGTTAAATAAAACAGTTCCTGAAAGGTTATATACAAGATATTTGGGTGAAACAGAAGCTAAGGATGAAAAGACATACAAGCACTCACGATGCCTTCCAGTTGTTTGAACATAATTACCCAAAGGGGACGAGACTTTCAACATAACAATAAATGCCACTGATGTTGCTTCCCTTAGGAAGCCCCTTGATTTTTAATACCCTCCAACTCTTTCTTGTGACATCATAACACAAACAACATAAATCACCTCGACTTAAAGTTCACAACGAATACAATCTCTCCATGACGGTCCATGAAGAATGATGCAAATCTAGGCTCTCTAGTTTTCCATATCAAGGGAACACCAATTATTTGTCTCTCCCATTCTCTTTTTGGAGTCTTCTCTAAAATCCATAAGTCAAAGTACCCACTGACCCATTTTCTGTAATCGATGACCCCTAATTTACCCTTCACCTCTATCAAATGCAACTATAGATAAGTCATCAGGTATAGCAAACTGATAGATGACTCCACTAATGCAAACACTGGGCATATAATACGGAATACAAGGCAAAATGTGCTGACTCTCTCTCCATGATTTGTTTATGCCTAATGTGAAAACCCCGTATTTTGTGTACCTTTCTCGAGAAAGATGTGTTGTCAAGAGAACTTTGTACTTGTTTTCTTTCGGCTCAAAACCTAATGAATATTTATTCCAGCATTTACCTTCAATTGGGTCGAGCAGAAATCTTACTTCTTTTGTGTTGGGATTGAAAATTGCAGCAGGTCACATATTTGATGAATCCCAACCGCAAAATAAACCATTAATACAATCCAAACAAGAATATGCAGGGTCAGTAGGGACACAGTTGTAAAGACTATCAAATCCGTCAACTTGAAGAACCGAGGTAGAGGCTTTTCCATATTTCTTTTTCTTTTCCTCTGCAGTGTAATAAGCACTTACTCCGTGCAAAAGGAATTCTATCCCACCAGAACGACATCTATGGATATCCAAAAAATCTGATTCGGATACCATCGAATTACAAAATCTGAAAACACACTTGAAACGCATTAACGAATCAGAAGGAAGCCATGAGAATATTTCAAACATTATTTCTTGAGGAATTGATACTATTTTGCCGGCAGAATTCATTGTGTTTAGAATATTGAAGGCAGACGGCTAAAATTTACTGATGTTCTTTTTGCCTCATTTCCGGTAAGACTTTTATTTATAATCTTTTTGCCTCTCTGTTTCCTTGTAAGACTCTTATTTCTTGTTGTTTTCTTTCTAGTACATTAGAATTAGGATTGCCCAAAATATTGAACCTTTTTTTTTTTGTTTTAAAATCCTAAACACAATATTATTGGGAAAAAATTGAACCTTTTTTTTTTTTGGGTTTTAAAACCCTAACCACACAATATTGAGTTAGGGGCACGATTTTATTAGAATTCTTTTGGCCTTAAACCTCTTTTCAATCATCAAGATGAGTTGAGATTAATTGTTTATACTCTCTTCATTTTAATTTGTTTATCTGGTTTTGACCTGATAGAAAGTTTAATCTGACCCACCCATTTTTTCATCATATGATGTTGTTTCATTAAGCATTTGAGTTTTACAAGTTCAATCTTGTGCTACTACTAAGGACTATGCTATGAAAAAATAAATTATTCTACTGATAAACAGACACGAGACACAACTTATTTTAGTTACCAAGTTCAAAAATATTATTGTACAGATTCATGATGGTGTTTCATTAAAAGATGTAAGAAACATCAGTAAACCATGGACCAAAGTTTGTTTTGTTAACTGAACCAGTACCACAGGCAATTGATTCACATCGATGGTGATGATTAAGTACTTGCTAACTATCAGAAGAAGATGAGGAAAACTATAAAAGCAATAGAGGTGTCTATGTTGACTTTGCCAGCATCGGAGACAATCGTGGAGTCATTTCATTGGTTCCTCTATGATGGGATGAGTCGTTTCATTGCTCAAACTAGAAAAATTTCCCAAGTATTGTTTAGTACAAGTAGAAAAAAGAAAATAGAAAGAGGGAGTGCCAAGAGGATTTAAAATGCATATTCCGAAGAAGGGAGGCAAAGGCTTTTCCGTCTTTCTTTTGCTCCGAACTCCACAGTATAAACTCTTGCTCCCATGCAGAAGCAATTTTGTTGTTAAGATGAACCTTAACACCCAAGTCCATGGAGTTTGTTTAGAATATCCTTTCCTCTGAAGATATCTGATGGTATCTTATCCTAAAATAAGATAAGAGGTAAGAACCACGAAAGACTGTATATGAATCGCCCTTTTCAGTTTCAATGCACGTAATCGACCCACACAGAAAGAAAGAAAGAAAGAAAGAGTGCAGCTCCCCGGCCCGATTAATGTAGAGCAAGGAATTGAACAAACATCATCAATTTAAATGGAATTGCTAATGATCACAAAGCTCTTCTTGAACATATTGCTACTATCTTTTTTGTGCATTTCTTTCCTCTTAACTGATAGAAAGACATAAGATGGTATGAGTATTAGTCACCATATAAAGATTTTGTAATTTAGCCTTGAACATACGTGCAACACACGCGCCCAAAACTAGTTATCATAAATGTATGGCAAGAAAATACTTATGAGCATTCTAACTAGCATGCTATCATATTGCTTAGGATTTAATTTAGAATTATAAGTTAGAGACATATAAATAGTATAATAATAAAAACCTGAAATGTATTGACTATGCCTAGTAAAGTATCATAACAATACCTAAAGCAAGTAATGTATACAATAATTAAATTGCAGATCACTAACTTATGAAAATCCTTTTAGAGAAGTTATAAACATATAAATGTATACCTGACTCAGAAATAAAAGTTATTAACTTTTAGGGAAAACGACAATCCCAAATTAAGTAGGTCTCAATTGGTTAGAGACTCGTGTTGATAACGTGTTGTGAAATGAGAGAAAAAAACAATAATACTAAGCAAGAAAGGAAGACAAATGGTAATGGAAAGTATAGAGTAGAGAGTCTTACATATTCTCTTCAAGTGTGTCTTTCACAAGGGTGAAGAATACCCTTTTATAGGATGTAAAATCCATCAGTTTACAATCTTTAACCACATGTGTTAGTACATCTTTAAGAGATACATCAAATAGGTACATTACGTTAGATATAGCTTAAAAGAAACACTCACACAATTTAATGGATTTGTAACAAGTATTAAATAAATTATAGTTTAACATAATTTAATTTTTAAAAAAAATACAATCTTTAAATATTTGACCTTAATTAAATTTATTATTTTATATTTCGTACATCGAAATATATTTTGATAATTATTGTAACTCCTAGACTATGACCGAAATTCCAGAGACATACCTTAACTAAACTAAGGTCCTATTACCCCTCGAACTCATTTTTTAAAAATAATTTTATACATATTTTGGATTACGTGGCACACTCTGTGACTCCACATTAATGAGAGTATCATTTTGAATTCAAATGCATATGCGGAACTCAAATGCAAGTGATCATATTCTTAGTAGCAGTCGAGATTAGGAGAATTTTTGCCTGAGATAGAAGCTTGATGTTACTACGGGTCAGTGGTATCAGCTAGATAGTTATATTTTTGCGGTGAGTTTCTGCCTTGAGTCATTTATTTGGTTCCTTTGTTTTTTTAAAACCCTAAACACAATATTATTGGGGAAAAAATTGAACGCTGTTTTCTCTTTAAAAAAAAATTAAAACCCTAACCACAATATTGCAAACAATTTAGTTAGGGGCACAATTTTATTAGAATTCTTTTGGCCTCAAACCTCTTTCCAATCATCAAGATGAGTTGAGATTAGTTGTTTATACTCTCTGTACTTTAATTTGTTTATCTGGTTTTGACCTGATAGGAAGTTTAAGCATTTGAGTTTTACAAGTTCAATATAAATTATTCGACTGATAAATAGACATCAGACACAACTTGAATCTATCATTCAACTGGACGATATGTTAGGGATTAATTCAAGGCAAAATCTGTAGTTACCGAGTTTGAAAATATTTTTGTACAGATTCATGATGGTGTTTTATCAAAAGATGTAGAAACATAAGTAAACCATGGACCAAAGTTTGTTTTGTTAACCGGCAATTGTAGCTTCAACAATTGATTCTCCAGTTAAAGTCCTGCATGACAATATAGATTATATAAATGAACATCAACATGTCGAAGTTAATGATGAAATAAGCAAGGAAGATTCGATCAAAATTAGCACAATCTCAATCATGCTTTGAACGTGGCAGATTTATCTCCAGATGTTCAGTCAAAAGGGAAGAAAAACAGGGCTAATGCTGAAACGAGTAAGACCACAAGAACTATCTAGATCCATTTATAAATGTTTCATTCCTAGATCCATTATAAATGGATCAATAGTATAGATCAATAGTATGTTTTGGTGCCGAAAAAAGTATCAATTCCTCAACAAATAATATTTGAAATATTCTCATGGCTTCCTATCGAAGCCATCAAATCGTTAATACACATTTTCAGATTCTGTAATTCTCTTATATCTGAGTCAGATTTTGTGGATATTCATTGTTGTCTTTGTATGACCCCTTCATGGTGGAACAAATTTCTTTCTCCATTTAAGGAAAGCTTTTTAAGCCACTGAGCAAACGGAGCATGGAAATATCTCTACCTCCCTTTTTCAAACGGAGAGATTTGATGGACTCTATAGGTGTTCAAATTCTTTTTTGGATTTCGTTAATGGTTTATTTTGCATTTGGAAACCATCATTTATGCGAGGTGCTGCAATTTTCAATCCTATAGAAGAGAAGTAAGATTTCTTCCAGATCCAAATAAAGGTATTCTTGGCATAAGTATTCATTAGGTTTTGAGCCAGAAGAGAAGAAATATAAAGTGTTTTTGTTAGCAACACAATAAGGGTACACAAAACAATGGGTTTTAACTTTAAGCATAGATAAATCGTGGAGAGAGACTGAAAGCATTACTCCTTCTACTCCGTGTTGGGTTCGAAAGAGATTAGGACGTCATGCAGAAGCTTACAATTGCAAATCATATGATTAACAAATCAGACAACAAATAAAAGTATACTTAAAGACATAATATTATTATATGATATGACCAATTGTCCTACCTATTTAAAAACTAATTAAAAGAATAAAACTGTAGAGAGAAAATCTCCCATTAGCAAAAGTCTCTAAACGACTACATTGTGGATTCTATTGTGTTATGCTATGAGAATAGAAGTTTCAATTTATTGATCTCCAAACTTTTCCTTTAAGGAAAGAATAAACCAAATATGGAAGAAAATTATATTTTCATTTCAGAAAAAGTTCAAGCATTTATGATAATACTTTGACTTTTCTTTAAAAAAAAAAAACTTCAAATAAGGAAAGAAAATTAGGGCGAAACCCTAACAAATCTCCCCTTTTGACTGAATTTTCTTGACAAAACTTGATCCAGCTTCTTAAGATGCATGATAATCTTCGTTCTTCACATAGTCTTCATCACTGCTGTTTGTCATGGTTAAGAATAAAGTTTAAAATATATGGGTTAGAAAGGATTTAAAAATATTTTATTTTTATTTTCAAAGATGCAGCAGCAAGAATGTTGAAAATATGGTTTAAATCTCTTCTCCACATGTAACTGGACAAAAATCTTCATTATTGTCAAATTTATTGCAAATTGATTTGAAACTGCGTTGAACCTGTCTTCAACCTCGTTCCATTGGATCATTAAACCATGTGCTCTGATACCACTTGTTGGGTTAAAAAATGATTAGGGCGTCATGCGGAAGCTTACAATTGCAAATCATACGATTAACAAATCAGACAACATATAAAAGTATACTTAAAAGACATAATATTATTATATGATATGACCAATTGACCTACATATTTAAAAAATAATTAAAATCATAAAACTATAGAGAGAACATCTCCCTATAAGCAAAAGTCTCTAAACGACTACATTTTGCTCATGGCACTCTGGCTAAAGGGAAGATGCTGCCATATTGATCAGGGCTATTTTATGGCAAGGGAGCAGGTCCTCTCGCAAGGTTAGTATCACCTTACTATGTGAGTTATTGCCTAGTGGTCACTTGCCATGTGTCATCTCCTTGTCTTTCGTGTCAGTAACAAATGTCTTTTCATTTTCAAAATCCAAGGGTAGCTCTTGTTCGTGGACCGATTCAAATGATAAAAAAACCTGTGATCTATACTTTTCCTATTCAACTCTTCAGCGTGTTCTCTCCAAAAACAAAAAAAAAAATTCTCTTTTTTCTTTTTGTCTTCTTCTCACTCTCAATATGTCAAATCCTTCATCCCATTCAAAGGATCTTCCTTCATAAGACGTTGAAAACCCTAGTTCTTTCTAGTTTTCAACTCTTCCTGAGGAACCTTCTCTTTCCACTCCACTGTGTGGTATATGTGAGTTTAAAACACCTCACACTAAGATACTGGCTTCACCCGTCACTATTGAAACCCTTCCGTGTTCACCCCTTCTAGTCCTATCCTTTCCAAAGGCCTCAAATCACTCTAAGGCTTATTTTGTAGTCAAACCTATTGATGGTCGCCTACTGAAGAACTAGATGTCACATCTCAATCTGGCCCTGTCTCTTTAATGATGTCTGAAAGAATGTTTGGTGGTGATTTGCCTGAAGAAAAGGGGTTGAATCTAACATTCTCGCAGCAGGAGAGGAATGGGTGGTTCAAATCCTAACTACTTTGAAGGAAGATATTCATCCTTCTATCTATGAGGTTGTGTAAAAGTCACCAGATCCAGTACCCAGTAGGTCCGAACCCGTGTTTGATAAAACTCCTGAGGTTGTGACACAAGTTAATTTTGCTCAGGAGGATATGAAGGATGGTGAAGAAACCCATCTTTCTTGGAAGAGGATAGGGATAAGGGGAATATGCGGTTGAATATGTCACTGGTGTTAAAAAAAATCAGGTGCCAACAAGGAATCAATTTCTGAGGTACCTAGTGAATCTGCACAAAAAGGGAAAAGTAAGGGAAAAAAGAAATTGGTGGAATCCTCAACCATTAAAGTCTCTCTAAAGTATGTCACAAGAGGATCACATCAAAAATTGATGGGATGTGATGGTGGCAAACAAGGCTCAAACTACTCGAAATAGAAGAAAGAGGAAATCTAGTGTAGCTGAGGAAGTTCTGCATGTGGACCCTATAGTTCTTTCCAAAGAGGGTGGGTCAAGCGACATGGAATCTGATGATATTGTGAATGTTGTTGCGAAAAGATGAAGGGAAGTAGAAGAGCAACGAGTTAAAGCCCTAATAACCAAGAAAACTAAAAGGAAATCACAAGCAAAGGATGTTCCTGCAAAATCAAAGGTTGTTCCTATGTCTAAACCAATGGAGGGACCAAGTCCATAGGTGAAAAGAGGGGGAGAGGATAAAGTCCTAACCAGGGAAGAAAGGATTGAAGTTCTAAGAAAAAGGTGCTAAATGGGAGGGTGTTTGACCCTGAAATTCTTACCGGACTAGGAATGTGCTACTTGGTAGATTATGTGGCACTGCAAGATTGGGAGCATTTGTTCGAGTGTCCTGTGCCGTGATTGCACGAATCAAAGGTGCACGAATTCTACTATCAGTTGGTCCTATTGTAAGATGGAGGAATAAGCATGAGTGTTCATGGAGTGGAAATCACCCTAAGTGAGGAGGTCTTGGGAATCATCTTGGACATACCCTGCAAAGTGATTAGGTCTGTCAAAGGCTGCAAAACATCAATAGATTATGTCCAAAGGGCTACAAAATTTGGAGACCTGAAGTGCACTTGGGTTCCTAAGAGGTTTATTAAGGGAGAACATCAACTGTATTTTGAATTCGTCAACATGGTGCTGCTGCCTCGCACAGAAAAGCGAATAGTTGCATCATCAACAAACCTCTTTGTCATGGAGCAGGATACTTATGAAGCGATCAATCTTCCAAGGATCATGCTGGAGCATATGCACATGATTATGACAGTGAAGAATGGAAAGCATGGGATAAACTATAAATATCTCTAAACTCAGTTTTTGATTACTTCGATGTGCCTCTTGGCAGGGGAGTGGCAGGTACCATCAAGCAAACCTTTTCAATGTCCACCCTTATTGAATGTGAATGTGTGGAGGGTAAGGTGAAGGCCAAGTCTCAAGTCTCAAAACTCCTGGACAAAATAGAAGTGCTTAAAAGAGAAATGGAGGACTTTACTACCCTTGTAGCTGAAAAGGAGTTAGAGATTACTCCACTTAAGGCCTTGCTTCAACAGGCAAAGTCCCAGGGACCAGGTAACAGTGCAGATGCACAGGGGAAACTCGACAAGTTGAGAGTCGAAAATACAAAAATGACAGATTCAAATTCCTTTCTAAGCGAGGAAGTTAAGTCTCTCACTAAGCAGCTGATTCAGGCTCATACTAATGCCATCATCGAATGAACATTCTGCTTTAGTCCTTTTATCCTTGACCTCCCCCGTCCTAGAGTGTCTCTCTATTCTTCCTGTCATATTATCATTGGAAGTGTTGTCCTAGTTGTGTGATGCTTAACAACTAGTTTTGTGGTACATGATCTACATCAATAAATTGCCCTATTTATGATTCGTCTTTTTCTTCTCTATTTTGCCTGTTTGCTCATGTACTGTGTGTCTGTGGCTCTGAATTCCTTACTGTTTGCCTAGCACTTGCGTATGTTTACTGCTCTAACTTTTCAATGATATGCCAAAAGGGGGAATATTGTACATGTTGCTGACGGTATTAATGATAGGGGGAATGGTGACGGGGGGAATGGTGACGAGGGGAATGATAAAATGAATGAATAAACTCAATGAGACTGTTTGTTTGTCATCATCAAAAATGCGGAAAATGTAGTATTTCAGGTGTTTTGATGATCCTCACAAATGACGGGACCCCTTCTGTGGCAGCGTAGCTCTCGTCCAAGGTCAATATGGTGAACAACTATAAATCTATCTTGTCAACCGATTGGTGAGAAGGACAGTGTACTTCTCCAATTGGAACATACTAGGTTGTTTGTTCAGTGGATAATAATTTTTGTTGTGATTGATATATTCAAGTGAACAAACAACAAAAATATTAATTCATCAAATAGGGCGATTTTTATCTTTCAAAAAAACAAGCTTTAAGAACACACATGACAAGGACCTGATAGAGTGAAGAAAAATAATCTTGAAGTTCTGATGTTTTAAATGCTTGTATTGTGCTGAAATTGTAGGATTCGTTTCTCATCTATAAAGAAACGTATCAAAGTTCTTTCTTGGGTACTGATTGTAAAAACACAATTAGAGTTAATTGTGTGTCGTAAAGTTGAAGTTTATATTAATTAGTGGTAGTTAATATAGTGGGTAATGGATGCATTGCTTTGGCTCAATTAAATAATAGTGTTATTACTTAGTGTGAGATTAAGAATTTAATCTCATTTGTTGTATTTGAAGTTTGTATTCACTTTTGCTTGTAATTAGTGAAAACCGTTGAAAATCCTGTGTGACAGGTTGTGGTTTTACTCCCTTGAGCAAGGAGGTTTCCACGTAAAACTCTTTGTCTTCACTGTTGATTAAATAAGTTCTTTACTGCATTTCTTCTGTACTTTCAACCGGGTACTATAGCACGTTGTGAAGCTTGCACATCTCAATATATATATATATATATATATATATATATATATATTACATGACTTGATATACACATTATTCTCATTCTTTTAACAGTCTCCACGAATGTGTGACATGAAAAGTGTTGAAGATAAGAGAAGCTAAAGATATGGAACAGGCTGAACAATGTGGCACAATGAATGTTATACACGTCCTAGTATGACTCTAACTACATGTTGATTGTACCACGTTGTTCAACATGTTCCATATCTTCAGGTTCCCTTATCTTCAACAAAAAGTTATACAAGTATTTAATGTGACTTACTTGTGACAAGTAGCATTAAAAGGTTTCTTGGTTCTTTCATATCTGGGTGCAATATAATATTTTCTGTAAGTACTAACACTTAAATAATGAGCAGCTAAACTTCCAATTTTCGTAATTAGTGGAGATTCAGATGCAGTTATGAACGATAAATAAGGAGAACATGCAGATCTCACACAAAAATAGAACTAGCACATGAAACACATAAATTTCTTGATGTTAAGTTGAAATTAAGGAATTTTATCGCAGAGACATGTCAATAGAGGCTTTTTAGGAAACCTTTTTTCATGAAAATATGGAACTTAATTAGATAATTATTTTTGTCCTTTCATAAAATATATTCACCTTTGTCCAATCTTCCCTTCTTTGTTGATCTGTTGCTCTTTGTTAGATAAATTCTCATAGTTTCAATGATCTTTTAAGATATTAACACCCACGGGTGCCCATGATCAGCTAGTTTGCTCAAACGCCGAATTCTCCGACAGGGTGCTCGAGATTCGTTCTGAACCCTATGCATGCAAAGGACATATGTAACCCTACCAAATTTGATATTTAGGACTCAATGGATAAGTCCAAATTCCCATACGAGATCATCTCAGCATAAAAGTTGGTCCCACCCAAACTCTATTTTAAGCTAAAATCCACAACGAAGCTTGGAATTAGCTCGGAAGCCTCGAGATCCAAATTAACAGTTGTTCTATCCCAAACTCAGCATTCCAGAGCTAACCGAATGAAAGAATTCTCATCCAAGCTCGTAAATCAGAATTTTGACTAAAGTCAAACTTAGACCTTAACTTGAAAGTTAAAACGCCTAATCATACTCGCACTCGTAAAATGATCCTTACGGAGCTGATGGAATAGTTAGAAGGCAAAAGTACTCATTACCCCCCTGAACTTGAAGCTTTTTATACGGTGTACACCTAAACTAAATTCCGTTTTAATTACCCCCCCGAACTTGTTTATTCCTCCGTCGCATACACCTTTTTCGTCCACCTGGCGTAGAAATTGACAACAATCTCTACTAGGCGCGTGAGGAAGTGATTTTTTGCCACATCATAACGCTACATTGATAAAAAAACGTAAAATCTTCATTTTTCTTTAATATTTGGCATATTTTAAACGAAAAATAGGGTAAAATGTAAATGAAAAGTAAAGGAAACAAAGATTAACACTTACTTGGTAAGAATTTCAGACAAATTTGAAATTTAATCGACCAACTTCACGTCTAGAAAAACCCAAATCCAAAAGGAGTTCCGCGAAATCAACCCTTATTCAAAAATAACTTTTAAACAATGAATTTTAAATTTAGGAAATTTATTTTTTGCAATATTAATTTATCCAGGTGGCTATTATTTATCCAGGTGGAAATCCACATCACCAATTTAGACAGCTGTCGCGCGCGTGTAGTCCCAACAGGAGTAGGTGGACGAAAAAGGTGTACGCGACGGAGGAATAAACAAGTTCGGGGGGGTAATTAAAACAAAATTTAGTTTAGGTGTACACTGTATAAAAAGCTTCAAGTTCAGGAGGGTAATGAGTACTTCTGCCTAGTTAGAATTGAATTTTGGGGTCATCTTCTTAATCTTTTGATCAGAATTGACCGTTCAAAGTTCAAAAACTCCAAAATACTAAAACTCACGTAAGA
Organism: Solanum tuberosum; assembly: GCF_000226075.1. NCBI lineage: Eukaryota > Viridiplantae > Streptophyta > Magnoliopsida > Solanales > Solanaceae > Solanum > Solanum tuberosum. The sequence continues at coordinate 1,362,349 of NW_006238972.1, read as the reverse complement.
ACCAAAAGAACATCCAGGTGGCAAACCTGTCAGTCACATGAAGTGATAAATGACTTGGGGTCGCTAGAGGAACGCTCTAAATGACAACATGAGGCATAATATAGAAATGACCCGGAGGACATTACAACTAATCTATTCTTCTAGAGCTAAAAATCATAGACGACAAATTTTTTATTGTTAAATACACCTTTGTTTCGGTTAGTTTCACTATTGCTACACAATCTTTAAGAAAAGAAACTTTATTGCTTTCCTAGAAATAGAAATAAATACAAAAGAACGTAAGAAATTTCTAACAATAGCCTAAGACATGATGATATTGTATATAAAATATAATCTGATTTTTATTTTATCAATTTCTATTTTCTTTAAATTACATGACTGGGATCTTTGTCTACAAAGGATGTTAATCGTTTACCTTTTATGTTAAGTTGAATAGTTTTTAGGAGTTTAATTGATGATCTCATTTTTATTTTTAATGGATGACAATGGTCATCTAAATACAAAATCATTAAAGAAAGGTACTCTAAGCTTGTAAGATTAGTAATTTATGACAAGGAGTCTACATTGAAAGGCATGTGAATAGATAGAGAACATTTTCTTCGTACAAAATTGAATGTTTTGTAAACCAACATGTGGCATTTGAAATTTTTGTAGTGATATTCTTGGAAACAGGTAGTTGAAGAGTATATAGTTGTAACTTTTAAGTCTTTGTCATCCCTCTCTTCATGTTTATTTTCAATCTTCATGTGGAAACTTTCAGCATTCATTTAATTATAGCATAAAAGATCAATTAATATTGAGAAGATAACTATATCAATGTATAAAAATTGTATAGTAGATAATATATACAAGATAAAAGAAAGTGATCAAATAGTAATTCATTCACATTCATTTATTAAAGGTTCTTGTTTTGGATAACAGGACTTAAACGGTTACATTGTTTTCCATACTAGCTATTACATATAGGTTTCCAAAACAGGCTAACTGTCACGACCCGAGAGCACCCCCAAGTCGTAACAAGGCGTACTCGACCCCGAAGGGGTCTTATACAAACCACATAGTCATTCATTGCATTCAATAATGATAATAGTGAGGAATTAAAAACTTATTTACATCCAAACATTCAAGCTTCATTAAAACAACTTCAAAAACACACAGCGGAAGTCTAAGTCTCACATGGCCATCTTAGACACAATCACAAAACACAAGTAGGGACACGGCCCTTTACAATCAAAAAAAGTCTATTAAGTCTATTACAAGAACCTTATCATAAAATTAGAATAGAAAAGTCTTGTCCTCGACATATGAGGACATACCACAAGATCTTGGAAGAACTTCAAGTTCCAAGCTTACTATAGAACCCGCTCACTTTCCGGAACCTACACTAGTAGAAAATAGAGAAATATGGAATTAGCACAATTAAGTACTAAGTATGATGACCATGCAAAACATGCTTTAAAAGGGACATTTTGGCTAGAAACCATGCATTATGCCACTTTTTGAAGTATCATGAACAGTTGCATAAAAGACATACAAGACAAGCATAAACATCAAGTAAGTCATAATATCACCTTTAAACAATATCAACAT
>NW_006238972.1:1323392-1359001 GCF_000226075.1 Solanum tuberosum | reverse complement strand
TGGACTCCTTGAAGGAAATATAATCAAGGATCAAGGGTCACCATACCTTTGTTAAGATTCCCCAAGAAAATTGATGAAGAAACCACCTTCAATCCAAGCCCTAGCTCCAAGTTCTTGACCTTCTTAAAATGGAGGATTGTAGAGAGAAAAGTATTTGAGAGGAGGTGAGTTCTTTTTAATTCTAATTAGAGTGACTTAAAATGGAAGAATTTGGTCTAGAAGGGTTTTATAATTGCTAGGAAAGGCATATAATAAAAGGGGCTCAACTTAGGAAAAGAAATAAGGACCCATTTAAAAGTTTCCACTAAACCCGTCTAAGCTCGTCCTTGCTGACAGTGCTTCACTATTTTGGGCATAACTTTTTACTCCGAGATCGGAAAAGGGCAAACTCGGTGGCGTTGGAAAGAGGACTCAGATACCTTTAATTGGATAGGTAATGGTCGACCTAATTCATTTTGAGCTAAAAGATATGACCATTTAAAGTTGACCCTCACTCCTAACTTAAAACTAAAAACTGTTTTTAGGGGACTGTTTTGAGGGTCTCGGTTCTAAATGATTTCATGACCTAGCTTAAGGTCTTGCTAGCTTATAAAGGTGATTAATCAACTAGCTAATCAACCCCTTAAGTCCTTAAACAACACTCCAAACTTCAACGACAAGACCCTTACAACTCACTAGTTCGAACGACTAGTTTCCGGACGTCACTGTCATTTCTCAACATTTCATCAAGTTCTCAACTCCAAACTCACATGTGAGGCTCTAGTTTCACTAGTTCGTTTTTAGGGTCGTTACACTAACGTATTACAAGTAGTCCGTGGAACTACTTTAGTCAGAGGAACTCCTTCATGATATGCCTTAATTAACGGGATTACAGGGTCACAAGGAATTAGCATGATAGTAGCTTTAGAGGATGATCTTAGCTTGGCACCTATCTTTGACAAAAAGTCTACTACTTGATTTGCCTGGCGGAAGCTATGGCGGAGAACTGGGCTCCCCAACTTCTTCATAAGCAACCTGCATGAATCAATTAAATCAACATAAATGGGTTCAAAGAATTTTAGTGGAGTCAGTTTCAATTTCAAGGGACTGTAAATCATATGTAATAGCTATTTGGAGTCCTGGATGAAGGGCTTCTAATCTAGCCATTACATGATTTTGCACCTTGACATATTAATAAAATCCTGTTAACCAAACTCCCTCGTGATTAATCTAATGATACCCTCAATGCCTCCTGAGTTGCTAATATTTGAGTAGAAGCCATAGGTGTTGTAACATCCCATATGCTAGAAAACCAAAATTGCAGAATTTCAGAAGTTACAGGTGCCATCAACGGTGCTACCTATGGACCGTAGGGTGACCCACGGACCATAGGTGGGGTCCGTGGTTAGCCACTTGCAGCCCTCCCCAGAAACTCAGAAAAAAATCGTCTAAGGGTCGATCCACAGCTGGACCTACGGACCGTAGGTCAGACCACGGGTCGTGGTCCATGGATCAAGACCCACAGAACCCCTACTCTGAAGCTAGTCGACAATTGACAGGATGAACCGTAGGTCAGTCAATGGTCCGTCAGTTGGCCCCGATAACTTTTAAGTCAGTGTCATTTTGGTCTTTTCCCTATGTGTTGGACACCTAAACTACGTTGTTTTGGTCAGCTTTGTCCTAGTAAGTAAATTAGAACTTACCTTAGTCGAGTCATTCTCCAAAATTCATCCAATTTGAATGAAAAAGAGAAGAAAGAGTCGACCAACCCTCTCCAAGAACGCAACAAGGTTTCCTCCAGTTCCAGCTCCGAAATTGAAAGATTTCTCCATGAAACTCGTCACCAGTTATGTGGGATTTCACTAGTGGGTTCCTTTCACCCATTAGGTCCCTAGAATTCAGTCAAATTCTTGATTCTCTATATCATGTTTAGACCTAGGGTTTCTTGAACTAAAATAAAAGAGTTGTGATTCAACTGTTAGACTAATCCTAATCAGATTATCATGTTTTTGATGAATTTTTGCTTAGCTTCTTGCATGAAACTCAAAACCCTAGTTGTGTAGATTCGTTTAGTTCATGAATTACACTTGCTAGGTCAGTCTTATTCAGATATACATGCTCCCGTTAAGAATGTTTCATTATCAGTACATTAATGTTGCATTTTCAGTTAGCATGTCAGTATTTGAGCTATCCAGTTTATATTCAGTAATGTTGTATTGTATACATTCTAGTTGGGAGTAGGCCTAATATCGAGTGGACTAGGGTCAGTCACCTCATAGTCCCAGAACTACGTGCCTCCGTAGGTTTAGTCCCCTTTGTGGGCATCATATTTAGTAATCACACCAGTCATGCTTTTATACCCCTAACAAGGTATAGTGGGTCCTATCGATGGGGCGTATACATTGGACTCCACATTTAGCTCACGTGGTTTTATGTTGGTTATTAGTAGCTCCCATAGTCAGATTCTAGTACATTGACGAGGTTACAAATTATATTTCAGTATTCAGTTTCAACATGTTATGTACTTGGTCATTGCATTCAGTTTAGTTCATGTTTAGTATGTTCAGTATATTCACCATGTTCATCTTATATCATTGCTCAACATGCATATTTCAGTTATATATATGTTGTTCAGCTTTATCCTATCCTGCATGCTTAGTACCTTTCAAGTACTGAAGCTTACTCTGCGCTACATCTTCTCGTGATGTAGGTTCAGGTCCTCAGCATTCAGATCACGCATAGATCGATTCTCGATCTCCAGTTCAGTAGTATCAGTGGTGAGTTATCATTCTTCGAGGATGGTTGATATGTTTTCTATTCAATCTTTCTTTGTTTTAGTTTCAGTTTTGCTAGAGTTAGCTGGGGCATGTCCCAACATCTCTAGTCAGTTAGAGGATTTTATTCAAACATAGTTAGATTTAGTTTTAGATTCGAGTTTCACCTTTCAGCTGTTATTGAACTCTCGGTCTTTTATATATTCAGACTTAGAATGGGTAGTCCCCATCATTTCATTTTATATTATGTTTAAGCTTCCGCACGGTATTTCTATTTTTAGTAATTTTTTAAGTATGCTTATGATATGCAGTTCAGGGTTAGCTTGGGGTCACTCGTGATTCTAGGTCTCGTGTTACGTCAAGGGGTAGACTCGGGGCATGACAAACTTGGTATTAGAGCATTAGGTTCAAGAGTCCTAGGATGTTTGAAAATCCACACTAAGTAGAGTCTGTTTCATGAGTATGCAGCGCGCCACACCCATGAGGGGGAGGCTACGAATGTCTTAGGAAGAAATTCACTTTGTTGTTATTCTTATTGTGCGTGGGTATGATCTCCTTTCTAACTCGACGTTATGCTTTTTCAGATCATGCCACCTCGTAGAGATTACCCAAGGAATGATAATGCCTGCAAAGCTAACGCAGTTCCTCCAGTCCCAAACCATGAGGTTTCGAATGCTGAGTTTTAGAATGCCATTCAACTTTTGGCCCAGAGTGTAGCCAACTAGAACAATCAGCAGGTTCCAGTTCTTGCAAATGCTAGTTGTGGATTAGTTTCAGCTAGGGTCCATGATTTTTTCAGGATGAATCCACCTGAGTTTGTAGGGTCACAAGTTGGTGAGGATCCCCAGAACTTTATTGATGAGGGTCAAGAAGATCTTTGGAGTGATGCAAGTAACTGTGAATGATAGGGTGGAGTTGGCGTCCTACCAGCTCAAGGATGTAGCTCACATTTGGTTCACTCAATGGAAAGAAAACAGGGGTGAGAATGCAACTCCTGTGACTTGGGTGTGTTTTACTGGAGCTTTTCTGAACAGGTTCTTTCCGAGAGAGTTGAGAGAGGCCAAAGCTCAGGAGTTCATGAATTTGAGGCAAGGCTCTATGTCAGTCCAAGAGTACGGACTTAAGTTCACCCAGATTTCCAAGTATGCTCCACATATGGTTGCCGATCCCAGGGCGCAAATGAGTAAGTTCCTTTTTGGAGTATCTGACTTGGTGAAGACAGAGTGCAGAAATGCTATGTTATTAGAGGACATGAATATCTCTAGGCTCATGACTCATGCTTAGCAGGTTAAAGGAGACAAGCTTAAAGAACTGGCTAAGAACAATAAAAAATCTAGGACAGGCAACTATGAGTACTCTCAGCAGAAATCGGGTGGTGGAAATCGGTCACAGTTTTAGCAGAAATCTTCTGCCCCAACACCTTCATCAACTAGTGCTCCATCCCCAAGGTTTCGACAGGATCAGAAAGGTAGGGCATCAGGCTCTAAGTCTCAGGGAAGTGCTTCAGGTACTAGAACCTACCCAACTTGTCCAAAGTGTGGTAAGAACCATCTGGACGAGTGTCTTGCAGGCAAGGAATGATGTTTTGGGTGTGGTCAGTATGGTTACAAGTTGAGGGATTGCCCTTCTTCTAAACAGGATCAAAAAGGTAATACTAGTGGGGCTCAGTCTACAGCTTCAGCAGCACCAGCAGGTCGCCCGACTCAGCAGCGTACTACATCTTGTACAGGTGGCGATCAACCCAGAATACGTTGTATGCTCTCCAGGCTCGCCAAGATCAGGAAGATTCTCCTGATGTGGTTACTTGTACATTGCGAGTCTTTCATTTAGATGTTTATGCTTTGTTAGATCCAGGGGCTACTCTTTCCTTTGTAACTCTATCTATAGCAATGAACTTTGGTGTCAGTCCAGAAACTTTCTCAGAACCCTTCTCAATATCTACTCCAGTTGGTGACCCAATTATAGCTAGATGGGTATACTACATAAATTGCCTAGTCACAGTCTCTCAGAAAGTCACCTCAGTGGATCTTGTAAAGTTAAAAATGGTAGACTTCAATATCATTCTAGGCATAGATTGGTTACAATATTATTATGCCTCAGTTGATTATAGAACTAGGATCGTGTGTTTTCAGTTTCCAGACGAGCCAATCTTAGAATGAAAGGGTAGTAGCTCAGTACCTATGGGTCGATTCATTTCTTACCTTAAGGCCAGAAAGATGATCTATAATGGTTATCTTTATCATCTAGTTCAGGTTAAGGATTCAAGCTCCGAAACCCCAACTCTTGAGTCAATTCCAGTAGTAAATGAGTTCCCATAAATGTTTCCAGAAGATCTTCCCAGAGTTCCTCCCGAAAGGGAACTCGACTTTGGAATTTATCATCTTCCAGATACCCATCCTATTTCTATTCCTCCTTACAGAAAGGCTCTAGCTGAGCTTAAGGAATTGAAAGAGCAGTTGAAAGATCTTTTAGATAAGGGCTTCATCAGACCTAGTATTTCCCCACGGGGTGCACCAGTGTTGTTCGTGAAAAATAAAAATGGTTATCTCAGGATGTGCATTGACTATCGGCAGTTGAACAAAGTCACAATCAAGAATAAGTACCCTATCCCTAGGATTGATGACTTATTCGACCAATTTCATGGTGCTAGTCATTTCTCGAAGATAGACCTCTGATCCGGTTATCATCAGCTCAGAGTCAGAGATAGTGACATTCCAAAAACAGACTTCAAAACTCGATATGGTCAGTATGAGTTAGTAGTTATGTCATTTGGACTAGCCATGCTCCTGCATCTTTCATGGATTTGATGAACAAGGTGTTCAAGAAATATTTGGACTTGTTCGTTATCATCTTTATTGATGATAGCCTCATTTACTCTAGGAATGAGGAGGAACATGCGACTCATTTGAGGGTTGTTCTGCAAACTCCCAAAGATCGCCAGTTATTCGCTAGTTTAGCAAATGCGAGTTTTGGTTGCAATCAGTTGCTTTCCTTGGGCATATAGTATCTAGCGAAGGGATCTGAGTTGATTCTTAGAAAATAGAGGTAGTGAAACAATGGCCCAGACCTACCTCTCCTACAAATATCAAAGTTTTTTGGGTTTGGCTGGTTAGTATAGAAGGTTCGTGGAAGGATTTTCATCCATAGCTTCTCCACTGACTAAGTTGACTTAGAAGAAGGTTAAGTTTTAGTGGTCAGATGAGTGTGAGAAGAGCTTCTAAGAACTGAAAACTAGGTTGACTACATCTCTTGTTTTGACTCTACCAGAGGGTTCAGACGATTATCTGATCTATTGTGATGCATCCAGAGTCAGCCTAGGTTGTGTGTTGATGCAGCGAGGTGAGGTTATAGCTTATGCCTCTAGATAACTTAAGGTGCATGAGAAGAACTATTTGACTCATAACCTTGAGCTTGCAGCCGTAGTATTTACCCTAAAGATCTGGAGACATTACCTGTATAGTGTTCACGTAGATGTGTTCATAGACCATAAGAGCCTTCAGTATGTGTTTACCCAGAAATAGTTGAATATTTGCCAGAGGAGATGGTTTGAGTTCCTCAAGGACTATGACATGAATGTGATTTACCATCTTGGTAAGGCCAATGTAGTAGCTGATGCTCTTAGCAGACTATCTATGGGTAGTGTAGCGCATATTGAGGAAGAAATGAAAGAATTAGCAAAAGATGTTCACCGGCTTCCTCTCTTAGGAGTTTGCCTTATGAGCATATCAGATGGTGGTGTAACAGTCTAGAATAGGTCAGAATCTTTATTGGTGGCAGAGGTTAAGGAAAAACAAGGCAATGATCCTATATTGCTACAATTGAAGGGTGCAGTTCATCAGCAGAAAGTTGAGGTCTTCTCCCAAAGGGGAGATGGTGTGCTTCGCTATCCGGGTCGTTTATGTGTTCCTAAGGTGGGTGAGTTGAGACAAAAGATCCTTATAGAAACCCATAACTCCAGGTATTCTATTCATCCATGTGCCAGTAGGATGTACCATGATCTGCAGGAAGTCTTTTGGTGGAATGGTATGAAAAGGGATATAGCAGACTTTGTGGCTAAGTGCCCTAATTGTCAGCAAGTGAAGGTAGAACATAAAAAACCAGGAGGTATGACTCAAGAGATTAATATCCATACATGGAAGTAGGAAGTGATAAACATGGACTTCATTACAGGTTTACCTCGTACTCGCAGATAGCATGACTCCATTTGGGTGATAGTAGACAGAGTTACTAAGTCCGCTCACTTTTTGGCTGTCAAGACTACAGATTCGGTGGAGGACTACGCCAAGATTTATATTAATGATATAGTCAGGTTGCATGGGGTTCCTTTGTCTATCATCTCAGATAGAGGTCCTCGGTTTACCTCTCATTTCTGAAAGTCATTTTAGAAAGGTCTTGGTGCTCAGGTTAAACTCAACACATCATTTCATCCACAGACGAATGGTCAGGTAGAGCGTACCATTCAGACCTTAGAGGACATGTTGAGAGCTTGCATGATCGACTTCAAGGGTAGTTCAGATGATCACCTTTCTCTTATAGAGTTCGCCTACAATAATAGCTACCATTCCAATATTCAGATGGCCCCTTTTAAGGCATTATATGGGCGTAGATGTAGATCTCCAGTTGTTTGGTTTTCAGTAGGTGAAGCAGCCTTGATAGGGCCAGATTCGGTTCATGATGCAATGGAAAAAGTTCTACTCATCTGAGATAGAGTTAAGACAGCCTAGAGTCATCAGAAGTCCTATGCAGATGTAATGAGAAGGGACTTAGAGTTCAAAATTGATGATTGGGTTTTCCTGAAAGAGACACCTATGAAGGGGTGATTAGGTTTGGCAAGAAAGGGAAGCTCAGTCCTAGATATGTAGGCCCTTAGAGGGTCTTGGAAAGAGTTGGTAAAATGGCTTATGAGTTAGAGTTGCCAGCAGAACTAGCAGCGGTGCATCCGATCTTCCACATTTCGTTGTTAAAGAAATGTGTGGGTGATCCAACATCCATAGTACAATTGGAAAGTGTGGCTGTGAAAGATAGTATCAGGTTTAAAGGTTGACAAACAAAGAAGTCGCTTCAGTGAAGGTTTTGTAGAGGAGCTCGTCTGTACATGGAGCTACTTGGGAAGCAGAAGCAACCATGAAGGTCAAGTATCCTCATCTCTTTCCTTCTGATTCCATTCTAGCTTGAGGTAATAGTTCTTCTCGAGTCTTTCATTTACTCATGAGTAGATTCAGTCTTAGTATCATGTTCCTTCAGTCATACTTGCATTTTCAGCGTATTTGCATTTTCTAGGAACTTAGTTCAGTCAGATTTCAGTACTTAGTGGTAGGGTTTGCAGCTCTTTCTCTCCATATTCAGCTAGTTTAGTCTTCATTCGAAGACGAATGTTCCCAAGGGAGAGATAATGTAACACCCCATATGCTAGAAAACCAAAAGTGCAAAATTTCAAAAGTTACAGGTGCCACCAACGGACCGTAGGGTGACCCACGGAGCATAGGTGGGGTTCGTGATTGGCCACCTGCATCCCTCCCCAAAATCTCAGAAAAAAATTGTCTTAGAGTTGACCCACGACAAGACCTACAGATCATAGGTTAAATCACGGGTCGTGGTCCTTTTCTGTGGATCAAGACCCCCAGAACCCCTCTCTGAAGCCAGTCAACGACTGACAGGATGGACCATAGGTCAGTCAATGGTCCGTTAGTTGGCCCCGATAGCTTTTAAGTCAGGGTCATTTTGGTCTTTTCCCTATGCATTGGACACATAAACTACGTCGTTTAAACCCTAAGCTACGTCATTTTGGCCAGGTTTGTCCTAGTAACTAAATTACAACTTACCCTAGTCAAGTCATTCTCCAAAATTCATCCAATTTGAATGAAAAGGAAAAGAAAGAGTCGACCAATCCTCTCTAAGAACGCAACAAGGTTTCCTCCAGTTCCAGCCCTGAAATCGAAAGATTTCTCTGTGAAATTCATCACCAGGTAAGTGGGTTCCTTTCACTCATTAGGTCCCTAGAATTCAGTTAGATTCTTGAATATTTATATCATGTTTAGACTTAAGGTTTCTTGAACTTTAGAAAAGAGTTATGATTCAGCTGTTAGAGAAATACTAATTAGATTATCATGTTTTTGAGGAATTGTTGCTTAGCTTCTTGCATGAAACTCAGAACTTTAGTTGTGTAGATTCGTTTAGTTCATGAATTACACTTGCTAGGTCAATCTTATTCAGATATACATGCTCCAGTTAAGAATGTTTCATTATCAGTACATTCATGTTGCATTTTCAGTTAGCATGTCAGTATTTGAGCTATCCAGTTTATATTCAGTAATGTTGTATTGTATACATTATAGTTGGGAGTAGGCTTAATACCAAGTGGACTATGGTCAGTCACCCTCATAGTCCCAGAACTACGTACCCCATAGGTTAAGTCCCTTTTGTGGGCATCATATTTAGTGATCACGCCAGTCATGCCTTTATACCCTGGCAAGGTATATTAGGTCCTCTTGATGGGGCGTATACATCGGACTCCCGTTTAGCTCACGTAGTTTTATGTCGGTTATTAGTAGCTCCCACAGTCAGATTCTAGTGCATTGACCAGGTTACTAGTTATATTTCAGTATTCAGTTTCAACATGTTATGTACTTGGTCATTGCATTCAGTTTAGTTCATGTTTAGTATGTTCAGTATATTCATCATGTTTATCTTATATCATTTCTCAGTATGCTTAATTTTAGTTATTTATATGTTGTTCAGTTTTATTTTATCATGCATGCTCAATACCTTTCAAGTACTGACGCATACTCTGCGCTACATCTTTTCGTGATGTAGGTTCATGTCCTCAACATTTAGATCACGCATAGATCGGTTTTCGATCTCCAGTTCAACAGTATCAATGGTGAGTCCTTATTCTTCGAGGATGAATGACATGTTTTTTATTCAGTCTTTCTTTGTTTTAGTTTCAGTTTTGCTAGAGCTAGCTGGGTCATGTCCCAACATCTCTAGTTAGTTAGAGGCTTTTATTCAGTCATAGTTAGATTCAGTTTTAGATTTGAGTTTGACCTTTCATTTGTTATTGAACTCTCAGTCTTTTATATATTTAGACTTAGAATGTGTATTCCCCATCATTTCATTATATATCATTTTTAAGCTTCCGCACCGTATTTCTATTTTTAGTAAATCTTTAAGTATGCTTATGATATGCCAGTTCAGGGTTAGCTTGGGGTCACTCGTGATTCTAGGTCCTGTGTTACGTCAACGGAGTAGCCTCGGGGCGTGACATGTGTTTAGCTTGAATCTCCTAATAGGAGGTGGAACCCATCTGATGTGAACTTGGCAGATAAGACTAGAATTGGTCGACTGGTTAGAGATAGTAATGTATTCCATGATTTTTTTCTTTTATCATTTTAAGGGATGAGGAGGTAGTTTTATTATTATAGACATTATTGTTTCTCTTTATCCAAATATACCATAATGCAAAGGGGAGGAAATCCATCCAAGTATAATTATCACTGTCATTTAAAGGAGGTTTTAATTCTTTTAGCGCATGGAGCCAGTGATAATCATGGGAGTGAGTAAGCTGGTGGGTATTTAAACAAAAGTCTAACCATAAATTTTTAGATGTGTGGCAGAGAAGAAAGATATGGACTGGGATTTCATTCTCCTAGTTGCAAATATGGCAGATGGGATCTTGAACTATGCTCAGATAGTGGAGGTAGGATCAGGTAGGCAACTTGTTATGCGCACAGAGCCAAAGAAGCAGGTTAATTTTGTTAGGCATGTGAAGAGACCATATCCAATTGTTAATATTAGAAACTTGAAAGAAAAGATAAGGTTCAGCAGAAGTGTTTTTTTCATTCATGCAGATTTCAATAGGCATACACAAACATATATCTACATAAGCTTTTCCTAAGTTAGTAGAGGACCATACCTATACAATCACTATTGACTTTCTTACAAAACATATTCCATAAAACAAGGACTACCTTGCCTTTACATGCTAGGATTTTGCTGTGATTTTCTTTCCTTATATGAAGTTTATTTTTTTCCTTAAAGAAAAGTTAAAGTATTACTATAAATGCTTAAATTTTTTCTAAAAGGAAAATATAATTTTCTTCCATATTTGGTTTGTTCTTTCCTTAGAGGAAAAGTTTGGAGATCTATAAATTAAAGATTCCTTTTCTCATAGCAATACACAATGGCTTCCACAATGTAGACGCTTAAGAGTTTAGTTTATGAGGAGATTTATTCTCTCAATAGTTTTAATATTGTTTTCTTATATTAGTTTTTATATAATAATATTATGTTATTAGTGTTTTTGTCGTCTGATTTATCAACCATATTGCAATTGTAAGCTTCCGCATGACGCCCTAATCACTTTCGAACCCAACAAGTGGTATCAAAGCACATGGTTCAATGATCCAATGGAACCAGGTTGAAGACAAATTTAACGCGGTTTCAAATCAATTTGCAACAAATTTGATGATAATGAAGAGTTTTTCAAGCTACATGTGGAGAAGAAGTTTCAATCATATCTTCAACATTCCTGTAGCTGCAATTTTTAAAAATAAAAATAAAATATTTTAAAACCATTTTTAACCCATATATTTTAAACCTTATTTTTAATCATGACAAGCAACAGTAATGAAGATTTTGTGAAGAACAAGATTATCAAGCATATGAAGAAGACGGATCAAGTTTTGTCAAGAAAATGTAGCCAAAAGGGGAGATTTGTTATGGTTTTACCCTGATTTTCTTACCTTGTTTGAAGTTTATTGTTTTCCTTAAAGAAAAGTTAAAGTATTACCATAAATGCTTGAACTCTTTATGAAAAAAAATAATATTTTTCTTCCAGATTTGGTTTATTCTTTCCTTAGAGGAAAAGTTTGGAGATCTATAAATTAAAGATCCTTATTCTCATAGCATAACACAATAACTTCCACAATGTAGACTTTTAATAGTTTAGTGGAGATTTATTTTCTAAATAGTTTTAATATTGTTCTCTTATATTAGTTTTCATATAATAATCTTATGTTTTTAGTATAAGTTTTTGTCGTTTGATTTATCAATCATATGATTTGCAATTGTAAGCTTCCGCATGACGCCCTAATCACTTTCGAACCCAACATTACAAACTAAACATAATATTAAAAAAGGAACGATTAAACAAAAGATTATCTAGAAATATCTCATTTTCTAACATTCCTCATCGAGATTTTTCTTGGATACTCCCAACTTATCCCTTAGAAGTTCAAATTTCCCCTTAGGAAGAGCCTTGGTCATAATGTCTGCAATCTATTGATCTGAGATGCAATGAGCAAGTTGAACTTCACCATCCTTCTCTGCTTGCCTAATAGCATGAAACTTCACATTCATATGCTTGCTATGACCATGTTGCACTGAATTTTTGGCCATAGATATTGCTGACTTGTTGTCAACCTAAATGACAGTAGCTTCAATGTCATTTTGCTCCAGATCACGTAGAATCTTTCTTAACCATAGAGCCTGATTAGTTGCACCAGCAGCGGCTATGTATTCTGCTTTTGCAGAAGATTGAGCTACCATATCTTGCTTTTGTGAATTCCATGAGAACATGCCTGAACAAGTATAAAAGCATATCCATAAGTGATTTTCATATCATTAACGCTTCCTGCCTAATCACTATCTGAATAACCCATCAGTTGCCCTTACTTTTCCCTTTTAAACCAAATACCATAATCAATAGTTCCTTTGATATATCTCAACGTTCGTTTAGAAACACCAAGATGAACTTGACTTGGAGCTTGCAAAAACCTCAAAATTAGAGTTGCCACGAATATGAGATCAGGTCTTGTTATTGTCAAATACAACAGACTACCAATCAAACTTCTATAAACTATTGGATCATCCCTATCATCTCCTTCAAACTTCGAAATCTTTTCATTGTGAAATAGTGGGGTTGGTACATGCTTGTATTTCCCCATATTGAACATTTTAAGAATATCTCATGCATATTTTCTCTAGGAAATGAAGATTCCATCAGTAGCTTGATGAATCTCCATTCCCAGAAAGAAACTCATTTCACCCAAATCTGACATGTCAAACTTGGTCTCCATTTCTCGCATGAACTAATTTACCATTGCTTCATTGCTTCCTATTACCAGAAGATCATCAACATAGAGTGACACCACAAGTACATCTCCTTCTTTAGCCCTCTTCACATATAAAGTGGCTTCATTTTCATTTCTCTTGAAGCCAAAATGAATGAGATGATCATCAATCTTATTGTACCAAGCTCGAGGAGCCTTGATTTAATCAATACAATGCTTTATGAAGTTTGTAGACTTTATCCTCGCTTCCTGCAACTTGAAAGCATTCTGGTTGGTCGACATAAATTTCCTCATGTCCATCTAAGAATGTCGATTTCACATCCAGATGATACAACTTCCAATTAGACTGAGCTGCCAAAGAAAATAGAAGCCTTATTGTATCATGTTGTGCAACAGGTGCAAATGTGTCTCCATAATCCAGACCTGGAACTTGCACACAACCTTTCACAACAAGCCTTGCTTTGTATTTATAAACTGTCCTATCTGGATTAAGTTTGGTTCTATAAACCCACTTCACCCCAGTTACATTTCTATTTTTGGGTTTATCAACCAACTTCCAAATATCATTCTTCTTTATCATACCAATCTCATCCTTCATAGCTTCAATCCAAAATTCATGTCTTGATGCTTCTTGATAGCTATTTGGTTCTGAGATTGCAACATTACATCTTTCATATATCTTTGAAAGGAACCTTGTCTTCAAAATTGCCGAATCAAGTGAGGATTCCCCGTCTGATTCTTCATTTTCTTCCAAATTTTCAAAGCCAAATAATTGGATTTTAGGCAGCGGACTCAAGTTCTGAAAATTTGCATTATCTTTCTCAATTTGCTCCTTACCCCAGTTTCAATAAGTATGCTGATCCACGACTATATCTCTTCGGATTGAAATACTTTTTTTTTGCAATTTGAAAAATCTATAACCCTTGGCTTGTGAAGAATAATCAATAAAGATCCTCAATTCACTTTTTGGTTCAAGTTTGCTTCTTTTGACAGAAGGAATATGAAAGGAATATGAGAACAAGATATTGACCCAAAAACTTTTAGATGTTTGGCAGATGGTTGTATTGCACTCCATGCCTCAACCGGTGTCTTTTCATCCATATCTTTTGTTGGTAGCTTATTTAACAAATAAACTGAAGTATTAATAACTTCTGCCCAAAATCTTCGTGGCAGTTTCTTTTCCAGCAACAAACATCTAGCCATTTCAACTATTGTTCTGTTCTTGCTCTATGAGACTTCATTTTGTTCAGGTGAATAGCTTACTGTCAACTTTTGATTAATCCCCATATTTTCACAATACTTAAGGCACTGCTGAACTATTCTTCCACTCAATAACTGGCTCATTAGGAAACTGGAACTTAACAACTTGAGTTCTACAATCAACTGAGGCATAACAGACATGAAGCCATTCCATACCTAGAATAACAACAAAATCTACCATGTCTAACTCAACTAAGTCAACCATGGTGTCCTTGTGATTGAAAGAAACGACACAATCACAATAAACTCTCTCAGCTAGAATAGACTCACCAATAGGTGTAGAAATAATGAAGGGATCAAGAAATTGCTCAGGAAGAATATTAAAATTCATAGCAATATAAGGAGTCACAAAATATAGACTCACTCCTGGATCTAGCAAAGCATATACATCAAAAGTAAAGACTTTGATCATACATGTGACAACATCTAGTGAATTCGAATTCTCTTGCTCTTGGCGACTGGTGATAGCATACATACAGTTTGCTCCACCGCCTGTCCCCGAAGTAGCTCCTCTAGGTGCAGCTCTATCTGATGGAGTCGCTGAAGAAGATTGGGTTCGATTGCTCCCATTACCACCACCTTGCATGTTCTTAGGGCACTCTTTCATGAAGTGACTATTCTGACCACACTTGAAGCAACCAGTGGAGCCATCACAACACACTCTTGACTGGTTCCTACCACACTTAGCACATGCACGAGTCCCATTACCTCCTTGTGCCATACTTTCTTGAGACTATGCAGATCTAGCTCTGAAATTTTGCGAACTCTGATTCTTGAACTTACCTCTGTTCTTTGGTGTAGGTGCACTAGCAGGTGATGGAGCAGATCCCTTTGGCTTTGTTTGAAAGGAGGACCGACTTGCATTACTATTCTGCTGCCCGGACTCATTTCCTGATGTATTAGTCTTCTTGTTTCGAAAATCTTCTCTCTCTCTCAGCTTATCTTCCTCAACCTATTGCACATGGATCATCAACCTTGTTATGTCCACGCCCCTATCAACATAGCCGCCTTGTCGTCCTTACTTGACAGGTGAGACAACTCAGATAAAAACTAGCTCATCTTGCTCTTCATATCAGCAACCATCTCCGGAGCATAACGGGACAGTTGAGGGAACCTAAGGCTAAAGTCATGCACACTCATAGATTCCTACTTAAGAGTGAGGAATTCCCTTACCTTTGCCTCTCTTAATTCACGGGGAAAGAAACGCATTAAGGAGGTCTCCTCAAACATAGTCCAGCTCACAAATGGTGCACCTTCATCTCTATTCTTCTCCCATTGGTCAAACCACACTCTATAAACACCCTTCAGTAGGAATGCGGGTAGTTCCTCGTGCTCAACATTAGCAACATGCATCACTTCAAACACTTTCTGTAACTCTTCCATAAATTTCTCTTGATCCTCAGTGATACTTGAGCCGGTGAAGACTGGAGGATTCATCCTTAAATACACACGAATTCTGGACATATCAGCCACATCCTATCGAACCCCTCTCTGTTACCCAGCTTGGTCGGTCACCACTTGACTCAAAATTTGAATAGCATCCCAGAATTCAACATTAGTGACCTCTCCTTGGGGTTACACTTCAGGTGCATTGGGTAACCCTTGATCCCAAGGTTCAACATTTCTCCTAAAGGGATGACCTTGAATAGCTTTTTGTGGAGGCATGATCTGAAATATACGCGCAAGCACAAATTACAAAGAAACTTTATAGAGTTTAACTCTATCGCACGAAAAGAATATGAAAGAAGTGAGATACTTCCTAAATGTTGCAGCCTCCTAATTATAGATGTGGCGCACTTCACACCGATAACTAGGATTCTACAGACATGGCTTCATAGACACCCTAGGACTCTTGAACTCTGTGTTCTGACACCAAGTTTGTCATGTCTCGAGCCTACACCCTGGACGCGACTGGCACTCGAGAACCATTGTTGGCCCCAAGCGAACCCTTGGCCTGGCTCAACTCGCAGGGAAGACTTACTCATCTATAAAAAAAACTCAAAGGAAAATTGTAAATCAAATGTATTAATATAAATACTCAGAGTATTTTAGAAATAACATTCACCGGCCAAAAGAGGCAACTCAAGTCTCAACATTTAATAATGGAATGAAAAAGACTCAAGAACTAATTTTGTCTATCTATGAAGCCACTACTAACTGAGATGGACATCGGGACAAGACCCCCAATCATACTAACTGAAATAACATGATAGAAATAAATGAGGGATCCTCCGGAAGCAAGGAGGCTGACCAAACAACTCTGGAACTGCAAATGGTATCAAGGAATCGCCTATTGATAATCCTAATCTCCTGTATCTGCATCATAAAAGGTTCAGGCCAAATGACGTCAGTACATGGAATGTACGAGCATGCATGGGTAAATCTAAAATATCACAAAGCTTGAACTGTAACTGAAGAAACAACTTACCACGTCTCACCTCAACTCAACTCAAAGATACTCAAACTTACTCAACTCAGTTCCATATAAAGCAGTAGTAAAATGAATTATAAAGAAAGATTTTAAACAATAGATAACAACTCAATGTATTGTAAAATACAATAATAACTCAGTTTTTATATAAAATACAAAATAACTCTGTTTTGCAGATTCTCTAACCGACAACCATAACTATGAGTTATGTGATGATACATCGTCTCACCCACGCCGCCAGAACTGTCCTATACTTTGTTGGGGTATAGGACCCACTCACTAAATGGATCCACTAAGCTATGCTTAAAAAGAAATAAGGAATCATCTAAAAAGTATGACCCTTTATACCACGTACTTTGGCTACATGGTTTATGATGACTTTGAGTTATCTAAACTCATCCCCATATTGGTGCTCAATAATACTCTCAAAATATAACTTAGCTCATATGTTTAAAAACATTTCTCTTCCTATAGTTTGAGATAATTACTCAATAGATTTCTTTAAAAAGAGATAGTACTCAAGACTCCTCTTAAACTTCTTTGGAAATCATAGTTTCCTCCTCTTTTAAATGTAAGAACATTTACTCTTGGGAATACTTAGTTCCCATATATTCATTTTGAAAAATAAACTCAAGCTTACTCATCCTCATACTCAAATACTGAAGTCTTAAAACAAGTTTGAAAAGATTGTAAAAGACTTCTGCAAATGACTCGAAAGAACTCTCAAGACTTAACTCTTAACTCTACCTTGAATTTGAATTATGAATTCAAGGTTATAAATAATTTTATGAGTGATCTCTTGATGTATATATGTAGTTTAGAGTGTGTATATCAAGTAGAAAACATAGGTATGATTCTAGGGAACTCACAAACAAAGAAGGACAGAAAGGTAGGGACCTGGCGACCCTGGCGCACTGATTAGCGCAGGGAGCCAACCTTTGAACTACTGAAGGTGGGTTGGGGAACGCTGAGTAGCGTGGCACCCAAGGACCCAAACTACAGAATCTTACTTGGGGACCCTATGCCCAGTTTTTGACGACTTTTCTTGTTCTTCATCATGTTTTAACTCCTCTAAAATTAAACGATTTCCCTCAAACTCTTATGGATTGATAAACCCAATATAATTGCAATGAAATTCACCTTAAATTACTCAAGAAGAATACTCCAACACAAAATCCTCATCACAAGAACTCAACGAAACCTCATACTTAAAGAATGGGTCACAAACTTCAAGAAACTCATCAAGAATTCATCAAGAACTCAAATCTGCTCAATCTTATAGATGAAATTAGAATATGTAAATCATGATTGGCGTGTGGGTGAACGAACCCAACACTATGAAAACTTACATACCTTGATTTGGCAAAATCCCTCAAAAATCTCCCGAATCTTGACGAACGCCTTAAACTTTTCTCCTTTTCTCCTCTTCTTGAACACCTTTCAAAACCCTAAGCGTATTTGGGATTATGAAAACTGACCCATATCAGATTTGACCCCAAAAGTATTACTAAATTCGTTTTAAGCTGAAAGGGTAAGGAAAAGACCAAAATACCCTTAAAATTTTTGGGTAACTTTCCTTAACTGGACAGACAGATTTCAAACGGTCATATCTCCCTCATACAAACTCAAAACTTAGAAAACTCGGTGGCGTTGGAAAGAGGATTCCAAGACCTTTCATTTGATATCTTATGAGTCATATAACTCATCTTGTACCGAAAGTTATAGTCATTTGAAGTTGACCCAAAACTCATAACTTAGCATAACTTGCCAAAATTTTCAATCTGACTCTTACCAAAATAGTTCTTTCTAAACCTAGCTCTTTCTAAGGCAGGATGTGACATATTACATGAGCCATTTACAGTATCGACTCCAGTAGGAGAATCTATTATAACTAGAAAGGTCTATTATAGGTGCCTAGTAAGAATATGTGGCCGTGACACATTGACAAATTTGATAGAGCTAGAAATGGTTGATTTTGATGTCATTATGGGCATGGATTGGTTGTCGTCTTGTTATGCTACGGTTGATTGCCGAGCTAAAGTTACTCGATTCCATTTCCCAGGCGAGCCAGTCTTAGTGTGGAAAGGCAATGCTATGATGCCTAGAGGAAACTTTATTTACTATCTTTAGGCACAAAAGATTTTAGATAAAGGGTGTTTATATCACCTTGTCCATGTAAGAGACCTTGAAGCTGAGAACCAGGTGGCGATTCTTCAATCTGTGCCCGTTGTGAATGAATATCCAGATGTGTTTCCTGACGAACTTCCTGGACTACCTCTAATTAGAGAGATTGATTTTGGTATTGATGTAGATCCCGGTATCCAGCCTATATCTATTTCGCCTTATAGAATAGCGGCAGCAGAATTGAAAGAGCTAAATGAGCATCTGAAAGATTTGCTTGATAAAGGTTTCATTCACCCCAGCATATCGCCTTAGGGTGCTCAAGTACTATTTGTACGCAAGAAGGATGGCACAATGCGAACGTGTATAGATTGCATGATGTTTAATAAAGTGATGATAAAGAACAAATACCCCCTTCCAAGGATAGATGATTTATTTTATCATTTGCAAGGGTCTAAGTGCTTTTCAAAGATCAAATTGAGATCTGGATATCATTAGCTGAAGATTCGAGAAGTAGATATTCCTAAAACAACCTTCAGAACGAGATATGGACACTTTGAGTTCCTCGTCATGTCATTTGGACTAACAAATGCTCCAACAGCCTTTATAGATATGATGAATAAGGTTATCAAACCCTTGCTTTATATGTATGTGATTGTATTTATAGATGACATCTTGATATATTCACGGGATGCCAGAGAACATGCAAATCATCGGAGAGTTGTCCTATAAACACTCAGAGCGCACCAACTATATGCCAAGTTTTCTAAATGTGAATTCGAGATGAACTCTGTGGCTTTTCTTGGCCATGTGGTCTCTGGTGAAGGCATTATAGTAGATTTCCAAAAGATTGAGGTTGTAAAGAGTTGGCCTCGGAGGTGTGTAGTTTCTTGGGACTGGCTGGATATTACCGAAGGTTTGTAGAGGGATTCTCCTCTATTTTTGCACCATTGACAATGTTGACGAAGAAGGCAGTGAAGTTCTAGTGGTCCGACGCGTGTGAGAAAAACATCCAAGAGCTTAAAGATCGATTGACTAAGGCGCCAATATTGGCCTTACCAGAGGGTACATAAGGATATGTAATTTATTGTGATGCTTCAGGCATTGTCCTAGGATGCGTCTTAATGCAGCATGAGAAGGTGATAGCATACGCTTCTCAACAATTGAAGAAACATGAACAAAACTACCCCACTCATGATTTGGAGCTCGCTGCAGTGGTATTTGTGCTAAAGATTTTGTGGCACTATTTGTATGAGGTACATGTTAATACATTTACAAATCATAAGAGTCTCCAGTAACTTTTCAAGCAAGAAGACTTGAATATCAGAGAAGGTGGCTAGAGTTGTTGAAGGACTATGATGTAAACATTCTCTACCACCCAATAAAGCTAACGTGGTAGAAAATGCTCTTAGTCGACTATCTACGAGCAATATAGTACATTTACCATGTGTACAACAGGAAGTAGCACGAGATGTTCACAAATTAGCCAGCTTAGGAGTCCAAATTCTAGAACCCGAAGATGGAGGTATAGTCGTACATAATAGTGCCGAATCATCATTAGTGGCATTGGTGAACAAAAAATAGTATGACGATCTAATATTTATACAGTATCGAGAAATGATTCGTGAGCACCGAATTACTGGATTCGAGTTAGTAGGAGATGGCACCTTGAGATGCCAAAGCAGACTATGTGTTCCAAATATAGAAAGGTTAAGGCAGAAAATCGTGGATGAAGCACATTGTTCCTGATAATGAATTCATCCAGGCTCCACAAAGATGTATCATGACCTTAAGGAGGTATACTGGTGGAATGACATGAAAAGGAATATTGCGGAATACGTGGTACAATGCTCCAATTGCCAACAAGTTAAAACAGAACATCAGAGGCCCGGTGGCCTAGCTCAGACTATGAACATTCCAATATGGAAATGAAAGGTTATTAATATGGATTTCATTACATGTTTTCCTTTCTCTTTTAAGAGACATGATTCCATTTGGGTGATCATTGATCGGTTGACGAAATCAGCCCACTTCTAGCTAGTTAAATCCAACAACAATGCCGAAGAGTATGCCAAGCTTGATAGAATTTGCCCTACAATAATAGCTATCATTTAAGCATTTGAAGCCCCTTATGGGCGTCGGTGCAGATTTCCTATTGGTTGGTTTGAAATAGGTGAAACTCAAATATTAGGACCATACTTTGTTAACCAAGCCGTTGAAAAAGTAAAGTTGATACAAGAGCGACTGAAGACAGCTCAGAGCCAATAAAAATCATATGCAAACGTACGCCGTAGAGACATAGAGTTTCAGGTTGATGACTGGGTATTCTTGAAGGTATCCCCTATGAAGGGCGTTATGAGAATTGGGAGGAAAGGTAAGTTGAGCCCCAGGTATAGAGGGCCATATAAAGTTATACATAGAATTGGCCAAGTAACCTATGAGGTGGATTTGCCTCGAGAGTTAGCTGTAGTACACCCGTTCTTCCATGTGTCGATGTTACGCAAATTCTTGGGAGATCCTACACAGGTTATTCCCATAGAAGGTATGGAACTCTTAGAACATTATTGTGTGAGGAAGTCCCTGTGGCAATATTAGACTGACAGGTTAGGAAGTTAAGGACAAAAGATGTAGCATCAATCAAGGTACTTTGGAGAAGTCAGAATATAAAAGAAGCCACTTGGGAAACAGAGGCTGACATGAGGGCCAAGTATTCCCACTTATTTCAGTAGCCACACAAAGGTTCTTAAAGTCATAACTCCTTTCATTTGAGTATCAGTTTTGTCTATACTTTGTAGCACTGCTTTATTATATGTTATATGTTCAGGTACTTGATACAGACACCACATATCCCTCAGAGTTGAAACGTCCATAGTATAAGGTATGTTATATTAGTTAGTGCAGTTTCCATTTGTATAAGGCCAATCATGGCCTAGTGGATATCCGTTGCATATTATTGTGTGGTGATGCTTTATGAAGCAATGTGTATATTTTGGTTAGCTGACAGGTTTTGGATAGGCCTATTTACAAAGGAAACTATGCCAATTTTTTTCTAAAAAAATAATACAATTTTTATCATCTTAAGGAGCTGCCTTCATTCGAGGACGAATGATCCAAAAGGGGGGGGATAATGTAATACCCCGTAACTTAAAATACATTTGTGACTCATAAACACCAATGCATAGGTGTGATATTGGGGGAAGTATATCATTGAAGATGGTTAACCATACCATGTAACCCTTATATTTAGTCATTTGAAGGGTTAAACAAAAGTTTTAGGCCAAAGAGATCATTAAAGAAAAGATTCAAGTTTAAAGGCTCATTGTGGAGGAATACTACAAATGATCTCATTTCTCAATTGACTTTGAACAAGCATATCACCTAATATATGAGGGGTTAGAGGACCTACAACATATCAAATCAAAGGTATTTGAGTCTAGTTTCCAGAAAAACAAACCGCTCGTTAAAACAATATTGGAGTAAAAAGTAATGTTCATTCTACAATGTACGTGTGCACTGCCCAATCTTTGCGGGACATGTGGGACTTAAGAGAAAGTCGGCCAATTGTTTTTATATTAGAAGTTTGGGATATCCTTTCCCATATACTCAAGAACGTGTAAGAACTGGTTTCAAGTTATTTCTTCAAGTTTTTCTCATCTCCAAACCTCTAAAGCTTAAGGTAAGTTGGTTTCTTCAAGAATTAAGTATTTTCCTCTCCATACAATTATAGATATACTTTGCTAAATTTTTTCTTGAAAGAAAAAGTATTGTTCTTGAAGAATAAAAAGGGCAGGGGCTGCTTTTCATGGATATATAGTTATGACTCCTCTTCTATCTCCATAAAAAGTATTCTAAGGATGCTTTAAGTATAATTTGCGGGAAGGACTCACGGGACGGTGATAGGAAGCCATGAGTCCATGTTTTAGCCATGGTAGTTGATGTTTTGGTGAGGAGGGAGTTTGTAGAAGGTTGTGTTGGTTGTTGTTTTGACCAAACAAAGGGTGAATGGTATTGTATTGGGGCAGTAAGCTGGTTACGATAAAATTGAAGGCTAGGTATAGAAAACGCAACTCTTATAGTTCTTGAAAGCTTGTCGCTTACCAATTATTTGATGAAATGCCTAAATTGCTAAGAATATGTTGTTGCTGGTCACTACTAGAAATTCGTTGTTTGCCGATTACAAAATTAGCCGGAATGTAGTCGGAAAATGGGGTTTGCCGATTACCTTCCGATTACTTTATAGTAGTTGGTAATTCTTTACCGACTACAGTAGTCAGCATTTGCCGACTACGGTAGTTGGAAAATATAAAACAAGAACCGACCATAAAGTACCTAAATTGCCGACTATTGTAGTCCGAAACTATTAAAATAATAATTTAATAATTAAAACAATGCCGACTACAGTAATCGTAATACTTCAACAATTAAATAATTAATTAATATATATTTCGACTATTGTGGTCGGCATATAATTTATTTGTTAATCATTTAAGTACTTTTTCGACTACTACAGTTGGTATACATAATTAATTTATTCACTATTTAGGTAATCTGCCGATTACTGTAGTCGGCAATTTTAATTTTCTAAAAAAAATTATATGATATTGCATACTATTGTAGTCGAAAAAACTACATTTTACTACTGAAAACTGTTGTTTCTTTGGTAGACCACCTGCTAAATTAATACTATCATCCATCCACAAAAACTCAACAATAAAATCAAACATCGAATACATTTCTAAACATTCAAATTGCATTCAATTCAATTGAGTCTAAAAGCTCAAGCATCATCAAAATCAAGTCTAATAAGTATTAAGTTGTTATTCAAAAAGGAAGTAAATAGTTCAAAACACGTCTAAATCTCATAGAAAATGTCTAAACAACCATAAAACAATCTACTATTCATCAGAGTCGGTCCCTTCACTTTCATCAGATTCAGCCATATGTTTCTCCATGAATTTCTGCACTTTAGCAAAGTTAGCTTCAGATGATTGAAGTCGTTCTATAAGCTCTGAAATTTGTCTTCGCATTGCTTCCATTTCTTCCGAAGATTGAGAAGTAGAAGCACCAGACAACAATGATGATGGATGAAACGAGGAAAGTTGTGCTCCAAACCCGTAAACTCTACCTTTCTTCACACCTCCTGCCACATTTGTCCATATTGATGTAATATCACTAGATGATGTGGAATCAGCCTCTGAAGTGGGATGTGCCTGACGCCATTCATCCAAGCCTCTCTTAAATCCAACCTGAAATAAATGTATTTATAAATCAATAATCTTATTTCTTTCAGACATAATACATAATTAAGTAAAAAGAGACGACCATCAAAAAGGAGGAAAAGAATTAAACATGTTTCCCTTCAATGAAGCAAAAGTTTCATAGGCATTTCTCTGGTTACAGCTTGCAGCCTCTGAACAAATTATTTCAGCATCTGGCTGAAATCGTGCTAGAAATTTTCAACCATGTTAGAGGTGCCTTGAAGTAGTATGAAATTAATAAAAGGCCTAAAGCTACTTTCAATGCTCATGGTGTATACCTTACTACATCTCAAGCATCTCTAAAGAAACTACTATTATAGACATCAGATCCTGTACTTTTGTTAATACAACCTTTTATTACCTCATTTCTAGTAAAAGTTTCAAGTAGTTGCACCTATTGATATACAGATAACTGATTTCCACGATTTCCATTTTTTAAGAACACTTCTTCAGCATTTTGTTTTTGTCCAACTTCCCTTTCCCCTAATAGTTGAGAAAAATGCCTTAAAATATAGTAGTGATCTGTTCAGATTAAGTCTGCATCTGGATGTTCTCATCTTGAAACTGAAAATTGTTTTTCGAAGCCTTTTCTATTTGACAATGGAATGAAAATATTGATTATTATCATTCCCTAGTCTCAACCAAATTGTTTTGCTTCTTTGAATCAACATCACTTCTGTCAAGTAGCTCACCCTTTTAAATTCCTTATCAATTTCTATTTCCTCCTGTTGTTTTAGCTTATTGTGCCACGTACAACTTCCCTCTAACCTTATTAATTCCTCATCTAACAAACTTGCAAAATGTTGAGTATGTAACTTTTGTAGCTTGTCATCTCTCTCTACTTGTCATCTCAATTAAGGTATTATCCTTAAACTAATTCTATCTTTCTTAAATTAACCACTTCATGTTCTTATACTAATTTAAGCTACTTACAGTACTATGCTATCTGTCACATTATGAACATTTTGCAACTGGGCTTTCTACTCTAATTAAGATGAGAAAAAAGGAAAATTAAACATGTTTTGAACCCGAAAACTTAAACCAAAGCAACTCTCAAATATTGGCTCTAGTATGATGAATCTACAACCTATGTAATATATAACTCAAACTGAAACTTCAGGGAACTAATAAATATATCTAAGCTCGAGGAAATATTTTAACACAAAGGGTAATAACAACAAAGAGAAACCATAACAAACGCAAGGAAATGCCTAATTGAGGAAGACATCCATATGTTGCAACTACTAAATCTATTTTTGAAACAATTTTCTAATTCAAACAACCCTTGGAAGGTTCCTCGAGCAAAATCACATACTAAAGGGTAATAGACTTTACAGTACCTCAACCAAATATAAACCCTAAAGAAGAAGAGACTTTACAGTACCTCAACCAAATTGAAACCCGAAAAAGGAGAAGAGTTTACACTACCTCTTTCAAACGATTCTGGAAACGATTTGCTTTTAGATTCTGGAAACGATTTGTCCTCAACCAAAGTGAAAAGAATCGCTTGGAGAAGAGTTTATAGAGTAATTTTATAGAGATGCTAGTCAGTGAAAAAGTAGGTCAGAATACTATTACTTTACCTTTAGAGTAATTTTCTCTTTTTAAATTAATGTTTTCTTTTTTAATTAATGTTAGTGAAAAAACAGAACACTAGTCAATTTTTTCTTTTTTAAACAATTTTACAATATATGGGTCAGAATTTACTAACTAAAAAAATATTTCTAAAGTAAAATGTTGATGCCTAGGATCGAAGTAGGGACCTTCACTTTTACTTTACTATAATCGAAAAATGAAATTAATATTTAATTAAAAAATATAGTAAAACTGCCAACTACAGTAGTCGCCAATTAAAAAAAATTAATTATTTTAACAAAGTTCCGACTACTGTAATCGGAACACTAGTCAATTATTTTGTTGACTTTATTTCATAAAACTTACGACTTCATTAGTCGAAATCAGTGTCGGTAAAATTTTAAAACAATTCAAATAATATAAATTTTAATGTACCGATTAATGTAGTCGGAAAGTTTTCCAGATTTCCGATTACATATTTGTAGTCGGTAAATAACTTATTTCTAGTAGTGGGTTATATGAGCTCCTATTATTCTAATTTATTGCATTTGTTCTCTACCAACTTAAACTATGAGCTGATAAAGGAATTTGACGTCGTTGACAAAGAACTCGTGGGATGGTGTTATGTTATAGATAAAGTTGTCAATGAGTTTGACGACGTAAGATAGTAAGTCCCGAAGGAAGGTATACAAAGCTAAAACCTCTTTCGCCCTTAAGGTACGACCTAAAGTCGCATGTTCTTTCGATAAATATCACAGGGATTCTATGATACTTGAAAGCAAGTTATCTAATTTAATAAACCCTATCATGTTTGAGTCCTAAACCAATAGATTTACAATATTACTTTCTTGTCAAGGAAGCAATATGTTTCACATAACTATATGTGTCTACAGTTGAAACTCTTAGAAGTTAGAAGGTGTACATGTTGCATAAATTTAAAGGAAGCAGTTGGCCACATATTGTTCGTAAGTGTATAGGTCACAAGATATATGATTCTCAAGCTAAAGAAAGTAATCACAAATTGTATCACGAGCTACATGATTTATGAATTAATTATTATTAGTATTTACATGCAGTTGAGATTATAGACTACTCTGCAGTGTGGGGTGGGTATTTTTAGGGCTACTATGTGCGACACTATTCTGTGCACAGAATTCAATAGAGTCAGTTGGAATTTCCCATCGTGGATTCACCTGACTGATACAGGCCTGCGGGCAGACCATACAGGACCCCTGGGAGCGTACCTTGATAGACCTCGTTACCCAGACTATGAGATTTCACGCGTGGCCATGATAGTGGGCTATCGATGCCATACACGGTTCACTAACCGTTGTCAGTAGGCCATCATGTGATTCCTTGACAGTTAGTTTTACAAAGAGAAAAGAAGCTATATAAGGAAGTAAAGATATCACTTAGGCGAATTATAGGGATTCTATATATATAAATTAATAAGCCATGAAATGTTAGATGAGGACCCTTGAGGTTGGTCACAATTCCAGTTTTGGATTATGTCTCTTGCATACATATGCTCAGATTTGCCTATCTTGATATTTGATTCATTTAGCATTCTTACATGTCTACTTGTTATTCATTCTGCTTTACATACCAGTACATATTTTATATGTACTGACGTCCTTATTATAGTGGCGCTTTATTTCTATCACTACAGGCTCAGGTACTCAGGACAATACGCATTTTCAGTAGACCAGAGACTTCCATTTTAGCAGTTTGTAAGCTCCACCTCTACCTGAAGCTATCAAATATTTTGAGCCTATCTTTTGCTATGTATGTACATATATTTGAATGGGTATGTCGGGGCCCTGTCCCGACTAGTTATCAGATTCACAAATACATACTCTTTAGAGGCTTCTTAGACTTAGTTTTATTTCCGTTGTAAAGTATCCCAGTGTTCCCTTTTGTTATCTATGTTTTAGCATGTGTCTTCATATAGGTTTCGCTTCTTATGAGTCTACAACTTTGGCATTAGATTAGTACAGATAATTAACAGGTTCTTGTGTAATCCTTGATGTCCGCCACTTTCTAGTTAGGGACGTGACAACCATATTTTCTAAAATCATATCTAGAAGGATGCATATCAGAAAACCATATTATCCAAAAAGATTATAATGATAATGTCAAGAAAAGATAAAATAAATAAAGTAAATCCTTTAGGCGGGAGTTTCTCTTAACCGACATATATCATGTGAGCTAATGATGCACCAACTTATAATCCCAGTTTGGGAGGGCTGTCCTATACCTTGCTAGGGTATATAACTTGTCTATCTAATGTGGATCCACTAATCTGAGCCTCTCAAGGCTAAATGATCAACCAACAAATCGGTGAAACATAATCATATGGTGGCACGTAGTTCTAGAACTTGGGCTATCTAGAACCCTCATTGACTCAGTGCTAAGTACTATTCCCAAAACATACCATATATATAAATCATAATATTTAGTAGCTTATCTAGAAGCTTGTAATGAGTCTTGCTCTAAAATCTTTTTCTATAACATATCTTTCTGTGAGAATATGCTCAAATATGTGAGATGAAACTCAAATCATTATTTCTAAAATCATATGATAAAATCTGTCTAAGACATTTTTCAAATCATGAGAAATTTTCTAGAACATGCACAACTTATACAATCTCAAAATAGCTTTCATAATAACTTAAGGACTGTAAAATCATACTTTGAAATATAAGGTTCATGAATCATAAGTAGCATTGTGTCAATAACTCATAAGAATGAACATGAAAAATCCTAATAAGTATAAAAAGAAAATATAATAGTCAAGAATCCATAATCATGAACAAATAGTTCAAGAAATCATGCAATCCGGGTCATCAATGTGGTGAATTCGAAAGTGGGTTGGGTAACCCTAACGATTGAATTAAGTTCATGAAAATTGAGAAATCTTAGACATGAGGATGAAAGTATTCCTCATTGAAATCATACATGCCTTATTAAGGAAGCTTGATGGAGGATCTCGAAAGATGAACCCTAACTTTGATGTTTCTTGAAGTTTTTGAGCGTAGAATTTTAGGAGTGGATAAGTGGGTTTTTATTATGAAAAACATTTTTTCTACATCCTTAGATGACTTCCTACAAGTTTTTAGGACAAAATTACCTTTAAAAAATAAATAATAAGATCTAGAAGTAGGAATTTTATTCCAGCGAACAGTGAGGTATGTATTCACTCCGTGTCGCGGAGCCATCGCGAAGCTTCTGCCAGGTTAGAGCATATCTCGTAAATCAGTGATAACTCTTTACACTTAACTTGGATTGACGCAAACTTGACAGTGTTGAAAAGAAGACTCATAATTCTTTAGTTTTATAGGTTATGAGTCACCTAACTTTTCATATTCTAAGAGATGATTGTTTGAAGTTCTTATGCGAAAACCTAACCCAGAGAAATGCTTTGAACTTGTCTTGGTTTTAGAAATCTCTTATGACCCTAAATAACTTTCAATACCATTGCTACACTTGGTAAAGAATCTTAAAACACCTGAGCAAGTAGGACATCACCCGATTCAAGCTCATATACTTATAATGAACGATTCGAATTCTAAGAGTCGAGTTGCGAGGTGTTACAATAAGTTACTTCACATCGATCATTGTTTTAATAGTATTTCGTTTACTTAATTGGTTAATTGTTCTAATGACTTTCAGATGCAGTTTATGGTCTGGTATCCTGTAAAGTTTTTTGTTTTGAATTTCATTTTACTGATTTTTTCAGTTTGCATGTAGAAACTGTATAGTTAATAATTTTGGCTTTATATCAACTTGTTGGTTCCTTGAAGAGATGGTAACTTGCTACTTTTTCTCTGTTCCATAACTTCTCTTCCTGAGGAAGACGCGATCTAGATCTGTTCACAACTCAAACATGATGTTCATTTTGTACAAGTTTTCAGTGTGCATATTCTTGAAACGATGTTGCATTATCTATTGAAAATTTTCTTGATGGGTCTCTAAAGATTTAATTATGATGTTCTCTTGTTATGATCATTCCTATCTTGGATCAGAGAGAGTATTTAATAACAAGAAAAAATTAACTTTATTTGAGAAATATTTATGCTTTTCTGGTATCATTTCCTCTTTGTACAATGCAAAATATACCATGACTCAAATTTTCTCAATAGTAATTTTTTCCCCAAAAAAGCACATTCACACATCAACTCATCAAGACATGAACTTCCTTTTAGGTACCACACTATGAATTTCTTGTCGACAACTTATATTAAGACGATGTACCCTGCGAGCTATGGTAGAGAATATTTATTATCCCATATTGAAGTTTTCTTTGAAAGCATCTTTGGAAATTTTATAGGTCACAACCTCAATTTCATGTAACTTTCCACATAGCTTAAGTAGGCCTATTGAAGAAAATACATTAACGCTGTTTCCTATACGTCTTTCGTTAGTCTTCTCTCCTCGTGTTATTAAATTAAGAAGGAACTCTATGATTAGTTTTTGCACAATATATCTATAGCATTGAATGTCTTAGGTAGAAAGTTGTAATAAACCAAACTGTAACAACTTTCATGTGTAATTGCACACTCTAATATAGCGTATTTTCTAAAATTTCCTTTCTTTTTTTGGTGCCTTTTTCCTTCTTTTCAAAAACAGAAGTAAGCATGTGCATTATTTCTATCCTAGCCTTATCAAATGGTTGTTCCGTATTTCTACTACCCAACTAGTCACTTTCCACAGAGTGTTACTTTCTATGCATGCTTCTTCTTCTATTTTTGATGGGATGAACTGCTTCATGATAATAATAGAAAATGTGTTTGATAAATTCTTACAATATTGAGAAAAAGTGGGTAGGAAATTTATAGAGATGTTTTGGTATTATTTGGAAGATATATGACACTATAATATTTTTTCTAATAAAGTTTGATTTCATGTAATTAAGAACAAATTATTGTGATTAATCATATTTTAGATTATTTTTTTCTCATCACTTTTCTACTACAATTTGATTTTATGAATCTCACATACAAACAAATTGCTTAAATGTAATTACAAATAATTTTATTGAATAAATTTAAAAAACAATGACTAATCAATTATAATACGGAAAAGGTCCTAAAATACCCTCGAAGTATTTGAAATGGCACACAATTACCCCCCATCCACCTATTGGCCCCCAAATACCCTTTCCATCCACCTTTGGGTTCAAATTTACCCCCTTCATTAACAGATTACAATTTAAAACAATTAAATAATACTTTTAATTACGTGGCACTCAACCATTGGTTGTAATTTAATTATTTAATATAATTTTAAATCCACCCATTACCCACCCATTTTAACTTAACCCGCCCCAAATGTTATCAAACCCGCCCCTACTTACCCAATACAAAAAAAACCCATCTAATTAAGAGAACCCTAAAACTCAAATAAACACTTCATTTCTTCCAATTTTTTCACGATCTACAGAGGGTTTAGAACATCAATGTTCTTCTTCTTCAATTTGTTATAAATGTCAACTTCTTCTTCGATTTCTTCCCCTAAAGAACTTCAATCTCGTACATGTAAGTGCGGATTTATGGCAAGATATTTTACTGCTACAACTCTTGAAAATGGTGGACGCCGATTCTACCGATGTCGTCGTCTTGGATCAAATTCTTGTGGTTATTGGAATTGGATTGATGACAAACTTCCACGTCATGTGTCAACCATGATTCATAATCAAAAAGTTGAATTGGATTCAATTCGGAAAGAAAGAAATCATTTGAAGATGATTGTGGAGGATATGGGTGGCATTGAAGATCCTTATTTGAAGGATATGATTGCCGACGAAATGTCTGAGTTAAATGATATGAATGAAAATGAAATTTCTGATTTGACGAAAGTTTCTACCTTGAAGGGAAAAATGTCAAATTTGGAGTTGCCAGATAAAATTGAGAGTTCAAATCTGAAGAAAGTGTCTAGCTTGGATGATAAAGTTTTGAAGTTAGAGTTGAAAGTTCATCAATTGATAAGTTTGCTTGCAGTTTCTTGGGCTATTATTGTTGGTTTTGTAGCTGCCAAGATGATGTAGTGTGGTGCTATTGTTTGTGTTAAGTTAGTATTATTAGATTATGTTAGTTTTGTGGTTTTTTGTTATTGTAACGACGGAATTTTGCAGCTTATTTTGTTTTGAAAATTTGTCAAGATGATGTAGGTTGTTCTGTCTACTAATGAAGAATTCTACAGCTTGATAAGCTGTATTTTCTTGCATTTTGATCATGCAGTATTCGTGCACTTTGTATATGTGAAGATATAACAATAGAAATTGATATTACAAAATTATTACTACTATTTACTGCAAATTTTGACATTAATAATTAATCTCAAACATAGAGTAAAGCTAGTTAAAAAGCAAAAGCAAATCTTTTTTTTTTTTCGAATCTTAATTGTATATGTGAAGATATAACAATAGAAAGCCAATTTCAAATGGGCACGAATAAATCCACATAGTGCATAAGTGGTGAACTGGCCAATGTATCGGCCAGACTCATCCAAATGGCCAACGTTGAGCTGAACAGATGCATGATCCTTGGAAGTGATCAGCCTATTAGTGGCAGAGCTGCATCCAAATAGTATGTTAATTATCCATGAAAACCTAACATACATCTTCATTGAAGAGATGAAGATGGGCAGCTGATTCTAATCCAAAGTATTACTAGGAAGCAAGAAATACATACCACTTCCTCGGTATGTAAAGGTCCATGTTTTGTCCCTCGTCGTTCTGCATCTTGACTTTAGAAGTGGAAAGCTCAGGAAAAGCAAATTAAAAGGCATGTAGTTAACAAAACAACATACTGTTTTCATGTGTAGAGAGAGCCTACCTGATACTAATTGTGTAATCGTGAAGTAATTCGACATTTTCAAAGGCATCCACACAAGTAAAACTAATTACACTTGGAGCATCAACCTCCACATGATACAAGTTTGAATCAAAGGAAATATCGAGAGATTTCAAACGTTTATACTTTGCTTGGATATTAAATCTTACTCAAAATGCAAAAACAGCATGCTACTTTAACACAATCAAAAAGTTGAATGGATCCAAATAGTCACACATGTAATTGAGATACAACATCATTTTGGTGCTAAATCAATTAACGCTATACAGGCAATACAAATTTCAATTGCAGGAAAAAGCTTGATTACATGAACATGAATCGTACATCAATAATCCAAATTATTATATAAACAATACAGACACCATAAGATGTAAACTATACATGGCACCATGTGACTGATGGAGACAAACACACTTCAACAAGGAAGGTAACTACCTGAAGAAGGCTCGCTATATTACTGAATGGTCACAACATTCAGAAGCCAAACTTACATAAAAAACCAATCTCAGACATTAACACTGATAATAGAACTCAACATTCCAGTCTCAGACAAAACTGAGAACAGAACTCAACAATTTGCCAACAACCTAGCATTTCAATCTCAAACATTAAAACTGATAACAGAACTCAACAATTTCATAAATTTTTCAGGTCACAAAACATTTTCAGCACACAAAAGATTGTTAGACTAATTTGTCATTAACATACATGGCTAGTGACACACAGTTAAGTATCAGAAAATAGAAAACTAAGAAGTTTCACTGTGCCATTACATACTAAACAAAAACATAAAATCACTACTTAGCAACTACTTTCTAATGTTTTTCCCTCTTTGCCTTAAGCTTGCCAATTTTTTTCTCCTTGTCTTTTGTCAACTGATTTGAGGTCACACATGCTTTGCCTTTCCAAGTTAGCTTTTTTGGTGAGTATGGCAGATTAGTAGGAATAGAAGCACCATTTTCATCACCCCTGAAACTAATCCTTCTTGAACCAATTGGTTGTTGTTGCAGCTTCTCATTTGTAGTCTAGTCTTTCTTCAGATATCATCCTAGGTGCAAACACTGTACCCTCATCCTCAGATTCAATACCATCTTCAACTTCATCTTTATCAACAGTTGCAATTGAAGGTGCAACAACTATTTCTTTTCCACTGTGTTTAGACCTCTTTGGAATTGCATCAACTTTGTACTTTGAAACATTTTTTCTCTTTGATTTTGAAGGACCAACAGCTTCATTGAATGCTTGACTTGATTGCTGGCTTGTTTGTCGACTAGAAGATGCAACAAATCCAGGAGTTGGCATAAAGACGGGTTCATTTTCTTGACTTGGTTAGGGTGCTGGGAGAACTTGTCTTCCTTTCTGAAGCTATAAAATTTGTGAAAGAGTAAGATAAATAAATATACATTGTAAGTAATTATAAATTGATGAAACATAACTTACCAAAGGACATCTTCTTCGATTATGACCTATAGCACTGCAGTTTCCACATGTCATTTGCAATCCTTTTCTACTTTTCGACCATAATCCCTCCCTTTTTCTTGCCTCATCCTTTTCCCTTACTCTCTTTAATTTTGGTCTACCAACCAATTTATGAATTTGTGGTGGTTGCATAGCTTGAGAAGGATCAATTTTCCAGAATTTCTCACCCCTAACAGGTTGAATTTTAGGTTGGTACACAAACAAGTAAGCTTCTTTTGAGTACCACCAATGCATCTCATTCAGTGGTTCTAGTATATCATAGTTCTAATTGCTTTAATAGCATGAGGACATGGTATTCCTGTCAAATCCCATGTCCTACAAGTACACTTCTTTGTAGCAAGATTCACAACATGTCTATCTATACCCTCAGCCACCTCATATCCTAAATCTCCATTAGCAACAACTTGACAACCTTGTGCAATCATACTAAAATCATGATACAGATCTATGGAGTATGGACAATACTTTTCTGTCCACCTCTTACCCTCTTCTTCAAGTTGTTTCAACCTTTTTCATAACCTATAAATAGCAGTGAAATATATAACATATACATGACATATATAATCTAAACATAACACCTACATATTACTATCATATTAAAACATAAATAGTTACTATCAGATAGTTATATAAAATAGTGGTAGTACCTTAATTCTAATGTCTTCCAGCATCTTGATTATTGGTTTTGCCCTTGCTTCAAAAATTCATTTGTTGAATGACTCGGTAAAATTATTTTCACATGAGTGGTTTTTGCAGACAGTGTCAAAAAAGGCCCTGCACCAGTGTTGTGGTGGATACCATAAAAGATCTTTGGCTGCTTGTTTAGACACAGAACCCATAGACTTTAATTGGTCATTAAATTCCTCTTCATAGGTACTCCAAGCAGACCACCAAAACATCTTCTTCATCTGTACACCACTCCAAGACCTGGACCAATTGGCTTCTATGTGCCTTGCACACCATCTATGTTGTGCTTTTGGAAGCAAATCACCAACAGCGCCAATCAAGCCCTGTAACAACAAGAAAAAATAGAATAGAATAACTTAAAAAAATTCAAGTGTATACAATAACTATAATAAAAAACTATCAAACACTTGCAAAATTACCTTTTGCATATCAGACATAAGTGTCAATCCTTCACCATCTGCCAACCCCAATGAGTTCCTCAGCAACTCAATGAACCATTTCCATGTTCTAATAGTTTCTCTATCCACCACTGCCCAAGCAAGTGGATAAAAATGCTTCATTGAATCTTGTCCAAGTGCAACCAATAAAATTCCCTTGAACTTCCCTTTTAAAAAGGTGCCATCTAACCCTATAAATGGCCTCAGACCAGCTCTCCAGCCACTTTTCAAAGCCTGAATACAAATATACATTCTCAAAAACTTTCTTTGTCCATGTTCCAACAAAGCCTCTTTGGATATGTTTATAATCACATCAGTATCAGGGTTGCTGTCCCTTAACTCTTGAGCATAACCCTCCAATTTATTGAAATCATCAACATAGCTACCATCTAATTTCTCTAGCACAAGTCTTTTGACCCTCTTCATTTTTGAATAACTAATATTAAGCCTAAAGTTATCATCTACAATCTTTCTCATTTCATTCACTTTGCACTTAGGATCATTTTGGACCTTCTTCTTGAAGTAGTATGCTAGAGCTTGTTGAGTAGCTCTTCTATTCTTGAATGCTTCTGGACATGTATGTTTTGTTTGCAAGGTTTTAATTTCAAATCCTTGCCTTTTCTTAACTTCAGAAATCAGACACACAAAAGGACAACCAACAATACACTTATATCTAACTCTAAC
>NW_006238972.1:1304811-1322515 GCF_000226075.1 Solanum tuberosum | reverse complement strand
TAAAGGCAAATCAAACTAACAAATACACAAATCGAAAAGAATTATAAAATAAAGAGAGAGACAACGAATAAAGACAGAAAAGAACAAACTTGAGACAACAATATAAAAATCCTACTCGAAATCAATATAGTAACACAGTACACTAACATAAATAGACAACACAAAACAAATTGTTGTATCACCATAATAATTGTCAAAAAAGCATAGAAAACATGGAACATTAACATTAATAGAAATCGATTCTCAAAACAAGTAAAATCAATAAAAACCTAAACCCTAACTGAAATTCCGAAGTGCACAAAAGTTCTTACTTGAGTTGAAGTCGAGATTGTGAACGAAAATGCCCTTGCAATCTGAGATCTTCACTGATGAGTGTAGTTAGAAGGATGGAAGCTACTAAACCCTCTGTAGATCGTGAAAAAATTGGAAGAAATGAAGTGTTTATTTGGGTTTTAGGGTTCTCTTAATTAGATGGGTTTTTTTTGTATTGGGTAAGTAGGAGCGGGTTTGATAACATTTGGGGCGGGTTAAGTTAAAATGGGTGGGTAATGGGTGAGTTTAAAATTACAACCAATGGTTGAGTGCCACGTAATTAAAAGTATTATTTAATTATTTTAAATTGTAATCTGTTAATGAAGGGGGTAAATTTGAACCCAAAGGTGGATGGGAAGGGTATTTGGGGGCCAATAGGTGGATGGGGGGTAATTGTGTACCATTTCCAATACTTCGAGGGTATTTTAAGCCCTTTTTCTTTGATTAAAAGATTAGATAGTTCAATGATTAATAAAAATTCGATTGATGTTTACTTAGATCACAAAAAAATTGACCACTTCCTCTCCACCACAATTGATTAATAATAATAATAAAAAAGGACTTCATAGTTCATATAAAGATATAGAAACTAACAAATCTTTATAAATACTCCGAACAAATTTGAAGATGGATAACTTTTGGAGCTAAAATTTTTGGAAGATGTGGCCATTTAAATAAACATGAGTTGCTCAGATGGTAAGCACTCCAATAAAGAGAAAGAGAAAAAAAGTTTTTTTAGTAATAAAGAAATAAAAAAGAAAATAATACTTACTCAATTAATAAAATGCTTACAAACATAAAGCATGTTATTGAAAATCCATTTATATATTTCAACTTTTTTTAAAAAAAAATGTATTTTTTCCAAATATATATATATTAAACTTAAGTATTAAGATGTCCAATTTCCCCTAATTTTAGGGTAAGCTCTATGGGTGTGTACCTCATATCAATATATACATAATGCTTTCAAAATAATAAATATTATTAAATCACATATAATTTTGAGGTGTAATTGCATGACGTGCAATTTTGAATTTTGAAAAATTTAATAATAAATATATAACTTAAAAAATTAAAATCAAATATTTAACAATGTAAAATCAAATTCCGATAAATGTCATTTCATTTTTTAAGTAAAATCCAGCTAAACCCCAAAATTCAAAACCCCTCTCTTTACAAAATAGAGTCACAGTCACAGATAAGGAAGGTATCCACATTTCCCCTTCCCTTCACACTCTCCAACTTCGTTTTCTCCGGCCGGCTGGCGGGAGAGAAAAATGGCGAACATGAGGACGGCGATGGATGCAGCATTCTGGGACCTCAACATTTCTACACCGAGAACCCTAGACGGGACGGCTAGGTCCATTCCAGGGGAGCCCATACCACTTGATAGAAGCACAGCCAGTAAAGCTCTCAGAATCCAACAACTTTCTCTTCTCGGAAATGGATTTCCTCTCGGAATCATTCCCTCTTACTCTCCAACTTCCCGGAAGGAATTGGGCTCTTTTGCTCTTCAGTCCCTTTTGTTTAAAGCTGCTACTTCTAACTGGTAACTTACTAACCTTTTCCGATTATAATAAATCAAATACACTAAGAATTAAATAAATTTGATGCGTATCACATATCCAATACACATGAAGACATCATTCACAAATTTGAAACAATGTTGAAAGTGCTGGAGTTTAACAAACGTGCCATGATCAAAAGTTCTGGGCTATTTAGAAAAGGTATGGAAAGAAATGGAGACGGAGAAAGAAAGAATATCATTACTATCTCTTTAGCATCCCAATTATGGTGCTATGCCGGTATACGATGCACCCCATCGGCGATAGTCTCCATATGATTAAGTATGAACAAGCTTCTTCAACAAGTACTATGACCAGAGGGTAATCGTTAGGGCTCTTAAACGATTGAAGAAAAACATATATGTTTTTTTTTAAAGTTGTTGCATGTTGGGAATTTTAAATATAGTTTGCTCTGTGTATGGCTTCCACAATGTTTGGGGCAATAGAAATTAGAATAATGTCAATAAATTAATTATTGATGTCGAAGCAATAGTAATCCACCTCAAATGCTCTTCATGTGTCAAGAAATATGAACATAGAAAATCATTTCTTCTTTATGAATCAAAATTCCATTCCAAGTTCTTCATGATACCTTCCAAAGCTAGTGTAGAATAATGGACTTCTAGACCACAAACATCAAATATCTGGTAGAAATTAGAGCTTATATATTTCAGAAAGTTAAGCATTTCAATTACATCAGAAAATGACTTGTAATCTTTATTATGACCGCCTTTCATTGGTTGTCCCCGCGTATCATTATCAAGAAATGTAACTACGACTTCTTGTACTAATTTCTTCAGGTGTAGATCTACTTGTTGTTAATAGATCGGTAAGGGCATTATTCTAATATATAACTCTTCTATATAGTTCATTAATATGTGAGAGCTCATTAGTTTATCCCACATATATCTATCTGAATGATCAGTCTCAAATGATGAGGAAGAATCGGTAATAGACCGAAAACCATCCAGTCTGGCTCTATATTTGTTCGAATAAAATGCTTAGTCAATTTCACGCATCTAACCAAAAAGTCCTTTCTTATTCCAACTTTTCAATCCTCCCATTCATTTACCACCCTTCTCCCCCCAATTATTCTAATTCTACCAACGAATTTCCACCAATAAGTATTAGAAAAGTTGAAGAAATTGCGAATACATTGACTTTACACGAGCAATGTTATGATCCTATTACAAAAAAAACCTCATAGCAATTGAACGGGAAATTAATGTGTAGCTTATATAACAGTAACAATGTTTGGATATTAGTACTACTTAGTTGCATTTATAAAAGAGGACATAAAAAGCACATATGGGCCAACGATTGTTTAGGCTGGATAGAACCATTGAAAATTATCACATATTACCGTAAATATCACATTCAGATAATATAATTATGACAACCATTTGATCTCCTTGCAAAAATAATCACTAGATTTCATAAAACAGGACATTTCTTAATTAACTTGAATATAAATTTATGAAACTCAGTATCCCAATAAAGTTCAATCTCATCACCAACACTCGGTCCACGATTTCTGAACAAACGCTCACAAACAAGTGCATAGTCCTCACCTGTTATCTTCTTTTCAACATAAGCACCTGTATCATTTATTTGATGGTTCTCTTCAGTAACATCAATTAACCGAACACATTGCCTGTTCCCACCCCCTTTCATTACAAGCTCGACCATTTCCTCCATCCAATATCGAAAAATATGTTGAAAAACGAATGCAAATGGCAGCAACAATATCTTCGCAAATTTCTCACCAGGGCTAACCACCTTCTTCAGCTTCCAGGGGGCTTGAACCCCAACAGGTTAAGAGCCGATGTTCGTCTTCTTAATAGTAATTATAGAGAAATGTGTTTGATGAATTTTTACAATGTTGAGGGAAAAAAGGGTTGGAATTTATAGGAAAGTTTTGGTATATGGCACTATAATTATTTTTCTAAAAAAGCTTGGTTTCACATAATGAAGATCAGATTACTGTGATCAAGCATATTTTGACTTTTTTCTAGTCATTTTCCAACTATAACTTGATTTGATGAATCTTGCACACAAGCAACTTATTTAAATGTAATTACAAGTAATTTTATTTATTAAATTTATAATAATTAATAATTAATCAGTTAGAATAAATCAAATTACACTAATAATTAATTATATTTGTAGCGTATCACATACACTGTACACAAGTTGGTACGTCTATTTAACAATATTATTTTTTACTCTTAGTGTACTTTTTATTAATAATAGGGAAATTATAAAATATGTCATCAAACTATTAGAAATTATTCACTTAAATCATTTGTTAAAAGTTTGGTTCATTTATATCATTACTATTATAAAACATATTCATTTATGTCATTATTTTTAATAGCGGTTTTGTAAAAACAGTTTTGCCATATGGCCTCTTGTTAGAGGTCCACAAAAAAATCAGACACATTAAAAAAAGAAAAAATTATGGAACATGGAAAAATTGCCAACATATTTATGGAAAACAACTATAATTTTAAAAAAAAACTACAAACTCACTATATGTTGTTTTTATAGAAAACTCTCTCTCCCTCTGCCTTTCTCGCCCTCTCTCCCTCTGCCTTTCTCGCCCTCTCTCCCTCTTTCTCTCCTCTCTTTCTCTATCTATCTCTCTCTCTCCTGCCAATACGAAGAAATGCATTCAAATGTATTATGTATCAATTTTATTCAATCAAATATATGCTAGATTTTTGTATTTTATATTAATTATGTCACGCCCCGAGGCTATCCCCTTGACGTAACATGGGACCTAGGATCACGAGTGACCCCAAGCTAACCCTGTGGCTGGCATATCATAAGCATACTATAAAAGTTACTAAAATGAACATGTACTATGCGGAAGCTAAAACAATGGATAACTAAAAGTGGAGAAAACCCCAACTAGTCTGAATATATAAAACATACTAAGAGTTTAGTGATAACTGAAACAACCAATTAACAACTCAAGCTGAGAGAGAGAGAGATATATATACATTTGAATGAGTTATACTCAGTAACTGAGTTGAGTTACTGGGACATGCCCAGCTAACTCTAACAAAACTAGAAACTAAAAATAATGACTAAAATGAAAGCATGTCTATTTTCCTCGAAATATGAGGACTCGCCACTGAAGCTAGTGAAGTAGAATCGAGAATCGATCTAAGCATGATCTGGATGTTGAGTACCTGAGCCTACATCATGAAAGGATGTAGCGCAAAGTATGCGTCAGTACTTGGAATTACTGAGCATGCATGATACAGATACTAAGCTAAACAAATATATATGAGTTGAACAAAGTATAATTGAGCAATGATATAATCTGAACAAAGATATAGATACTGAAATATAACTGAAAAGCTAAGTTGAATTCAATGACCAACTATTAATCATGAAGATAACATGTTGAACTGTAAACTGATATAAATGTTGAAAACCTGGTTAAATGCACTAAGAGTCTGACTGTGGGAGCTACTATTAACCGACATAAACCACATGAGCTAAACATGGAGTCTGATGTATACTCCCCATCGAGTGGACTCAATATACCTTGACAGGGGTATAGAGGCATGATTGGCATGATCACTAAATCTGATGCCCAACAGCGGGGACTTATAATCCTACGGGGGCACGCAGTTTTGGGACTTTGAGGGTATGATGAATCCTAGTCCAACTAGGTGCTAAGTTTACTCCCAACTGAATATGTATATGACTAAAATGTAACTGAAATACTGAATAGCTCAAAATACTGAAATGCTAACTGTGAATGCAACGTTTATATACTGATAATGTGACATTCGAAATCTGAAGCATGATTATCTATTTAACTAACCTAGAAAGTGTAATTCATGAACTAAGAGAATCTACACAAATTAGGGTTCTGAGTACTATGCATGAAATTATACTATATTATCAAGAAAACAAGTTATTTAGATCAAGGGAACCATAATCACAATAAATCATGAAAATATAGAAACCCTAGGTCTGAACATTTTATGAGAATCTGCAGAACTAACTGAATTCTAGGGACCTAATGGGTGAAAGGAACCCACTAGTGAAATCCCACATACCTGGTGACGAAAACTATGCAGAAATCCTTTGTATTTTGGGGTTGAACTTGAAGAACACCTCATGCTTGTTCTTGAGAGGGATGGTCAACTTACCTCTTTCTTTTGCTCTAATTCGGGTGATTTTTGGAGAATAAAGATTTAGGGTAGGTTCTGACTAGATTATTAGGTTAAGACTGAGTAAAAGGACGTAGTTTAGGCATCAAACGATGTAGTTTAACTGCCTAATGCATAGGGAAAAGGACCAAAATGACCTTGACTTAAAAGAGACGAGTGCCATCTACTATAGTACTTAGGGGTCGTCGTTTAAACTACCAACCGACGTTTGGAGTCGCCGTTCATGCTCTGCCCGATAGGGCTTCACTAAAATGAGCATATCTCTTTACTCTGAGCTTGGATTTTGGCAAACTTGGTGACCTTGGAAAGAGGATTAAATTATCTTTAACTTGATAGGTCATGAGCCACCTAATTCATTTTGTGCTAAAATATATTACCGTTTGAAGTTTACCCAACAACCATTTTCCTCTAAATAGCTCCTGACCCTCACCCATGGTCATAACTACGGTTCGTAGGTCCAACCACTGACCGTACTAGTCGACTGTGGGTGGAATCAGAGACCAACAATTTTTTTTATCTTAACGACGGAACTCCACCTACTTTGTGGGTGGTTCCGTTGGTATTGACATCAGTTTTCTTAAAACTAGGATTTTCTCCATTTTGAGATCCCAGGTGCTACAAATTGTACTTGAAAAGCTGTATTTGGATTCATATAAATGCAACATGCATTCATCCTCTATATCAAATATATTATGTATCAATTGTATCCAATCAATGTGAGGATGGA
This sequence comes from Solanum tuberosum, assembly GCF_000226075.1. Lineage (NCBI taxonomy): Eukaryota > Viridiplantae > Streptophyta > Magnoliopsida > Solanales > Solanaceae > Solanum > Solanum tuberosum. Next base: position 1,315,718 of record NW_006238972.1, on the reverse strand, counting down.
CACAATTTTATCCGATGTATGTTGAATACAATTGATACATAATACAAAATAATTATGCATTTAATAAATAAATAATACAATGCAAAATAAATATAAAATACAATCATCTTTCCTCTCTCTCTCGATCTCGCTCACCTCTTTCCTCTTAATATATATATTTTTTTTCTCCAAAATCTGCAAAACAAAAATACAAATGCATAGCAAATCAAAATATAGTTGTGAATTATATTTGTGAAATTGTAGCTATGAAGTCCTATTTAAGGTCTAATATTTGCTATTTTTGAAAGTTTTCCTTCCGAAATAACTCACTCACACTCTACTCATTTCCCCAACTTGAATTGAAACTAACCCATTGAACCCGGACGAAATTCACCAATAATCTAGGCATAAGGTAACAACGAGAGAGGGAAAATTTCCTCCATTACCCAGAACAATTGATTAAAAAAAAAATTAAGTACACATAAGAGAGTTTCATGGCATATAACCAATAATATAAGAACCTAAAAAGAATAAGTATATGTAAGTGAGTTTGACTTACACATAAATAATAAGGACAGGTAAAGCTCCAATTCATTAGAATTTATGAGGCTTGATTCTATTTGTGTTTGTTTATTGATGGTTGTTGTTTTTCTCATATATTATATATGTGCTTGTTAACTGCGTTGATAGTAATGCATGCATCATATACGATTAGGAGAGTTGGAAAGACATAATGTGAAATGTATGATGTTGTCAATTGCTTGCAATGAATATTTTACATGAATGTACAAGTGTGATTGTGATTCATTATGGTTATGATTGTATTATGTGTTGATGATTGGGATCAGATGTCACGACAACACATATTGTTATTGGAATAGCTATCCTACTGGTACACTAACATCTGGAGCAGGTACTGATGAGTTCGAGATTTGGACTCATTTGGGGTTTTATTTAGATAGATTTAATGTCCTCAAATGATTAAATTGTGCCATAAACTGATGTTAAATCCTTGATTTTCAGGTATATGGATTGAGGAGCAAAGCAAGGACACTAACATGCAAAAAGGAACAAAACAAACTGAAGAATTGAAGAAAGGCAAGCCTGGTGATCGCCAAGAGCGTTTGGCGAATCGCCGAATGGCTAGTTCTATCGCCTAAAGTTCCAGTATGCCCGCCCTGAGGGAAGAAACCAAGTCGGTGACAAAAAAGAGCAGTCGGCGCATCACCAAGTAGTTCCGCGAAGCCAAGATAGATCGCCTAAAATTACAGACCTTGAGGATGTTGAATGCCAAGGCGTAAAGGCGATGGAAGAGGTCAAAGGTCAGCTCGGCGAGTGGTTCGGCGAGGCTGACTTACTTCACCAAATGCCCATTCATAGCTTATTTTTGGCGACTATAAATTAGAATTTGAACATTTAGTTTAGGATCTTTTACATCTTTGAGTAACTGAAAACACTTCTCTCTATAGTTTTTCATAGCTTTGAAGATTTTGAGAAGTTCAATTTGGAGATTTTGGAATGGGTTTCTAATATTCTACAAATTGAAGCATTGTAAAGACTAAATCACTCTTACCCAGTTGATGGATAATCGATTCGGTAACTGTTTTACCTTTTTATGATGTTTGGCTAAAACTCCAATTCTTGGGGTGTGATCATGTGATTATGGGTTGAATTAGTTTATGGGTATTGTTGATTACTAGTTTAAATGCTATTTTGAAGTGAGTTTAATTATTAATTGTGGTTTAATTTAAGAATTGTAGTTGCAAATGCAGTTCTATATTTGTGTTCTTGGCTTGCTCGAGAGAGAGGGTTTAGAACTAAGATTATTGATTGATGGTTTGTGGGTATTGGATTGATCTGGGTTTAGCTTGAGAGAGTGAATCCTAAACCCAATCCTACACATTTAGCTCAAGAGAGTTAATGGATTAAAGTGTGGGTTGTTCTTCATTGTCATGCTTGTTGATGTTCGAAAGAAATCACCTGATTCGGGGTAGTTGTTCGAGAGAAAATTATCTCCCTTATAGTCTAGCCTACTCACTGATATTTAGCTATTTACTAGTAGTTGCAATTACCCATATATGTATATTTGCCTATAATCGATCACATCCCGAGAAGCCTTCTCCCTATTGTTATTTCAAAGTGTTTGTGACTGTTTGTAGTTGATAATTAAAAACTAAAACCCCCATTTGACATTCGTGTCACCCCTTTAATTTGATTCATGTCATTTTTGATAATTTCTATGCCTATGGATGATTAGACCGCGTTTGTACTTCCTATTTGAATTTAAAACACGTACGCCTCCCTGTGAAATTCGACCCCAACACATTTAGTTGGGTTTTATACTAATTTACGATCGTTGACACCTAGAATTGGATGAAGTGTGCTTGAAACGTTAAATCAGGTACCATGGCAATACAATGGAAATGCATACCACGCTGGTACACTAACATGAGATCGGGTACCATGCCGGTAAATTAATAATGTGTATGAGTGGGTTTCATGAGAGAACGGAACTGGCTAGTTGTGTTGTAATGATTCCAGTGGTGATGCATATAGATTTTGGACTATGTTGTACTTGTGTATGATGTGCTTACTGAATTATGATTGCATGTTCATATTTTGTATACTAGAACTAGCCAATGATCGTATCAGTATATTGTGGTTGTGTATTGATATTGCACTCGCTCTTTCTTTGTTGAGTATAGGACATCTTCAGGTGTCTGCTTCATGACTTCAGCTGTGAGACCTCCACTATATGAATCCAAGGATGAGTAACTTTCTCTGGGCTGACTACATATTCTTCTTTACTTTTTAGTATTCTATTCTGACTCAAATATTTTAGACTTAAGTTTTCTTTCTTTTGTTTTGGGGTTGCTTCCCCTATTCTGGACTTGTTAGATGTGTTGGTACCACGACGAGGTTGTAGGGAGTTTATTCCATATTTGTTTGTTATGTTCTTTGAGTTTATGGGAACTCGACATTTTAGTTGTTTTAAACTTATTTTCCGAAGAATTTTATGGCATGGCTTGGTTTTTAAATGATTTGATAGGTTAGGTTTGGATTGGTAGTTAGTTCTCCCATCGGAGGGTAGATAGGGTGACACTCACGTTGGATCAGGGTCGTGTCAAAATGTCTACTAAATACTGAACAAGATAAATAAACTGGAGTCGTCTAAAAGCAGTGAGGTCTCACCAAATGTTAATGAGAAAAGATCCTAGTGAAGCATATGTGGCTGATCTTGAATACCTAAATATGCATCATATAAAGATGCAGTGTCAAATTGTGTTAGTACATTGAATGTATGATATGCAAAATATCTTAATGAAACAACATGTTGAACTCAATATACTAAACTAAAATAGCAAATTTGAAGGAAAACAGTAAGATATATCGTTGTCTTGCGAACATACATCTTGTCTCTGTGAAGCATTTAGATTGGTACGGGTGTTGGACTTGAATTATTATGACCCAAAGTATACACTAGATGTGACATGGTGTATAGGACCCAAAGAGTCCATACATAAGCCACTTGACATACATACAAATCAAACATAATAGAAAATGCAAGAATTTAAAAAGAATGTCTCATATTATAAAAAGATTTGACATAAAAGTGGAAGTCTAACATAGTCTCGACAAGTCATTCTTATGTCTCAAAATAAGTGGTCAGGACGTAAACCGTACACTACGTACAATGTCGGAAAACTCAAAATGCAAGAAAGTAAAGTAAATGTGACATGGTCCACGGAACAAGATGACTCACCAAATCTTCCAACTTTGGATGATTAAGCACTAGCCATAAGAGGGAGGAGGAAGATCGTCGGACCCTACATTAGTGAAACAATGTAGACACAAGTATGCATTAGTACATGGGATATACTTAGTATGATGAATATGAATAAAATATGAAATATGATCATAAGGGGACATAATCGAAAATGTGATATGCATGACCAAGTTAAATATCATAAAAATATTTCAAGAATCGTAAATCATAAACATGGTCAATACATCTTAAAACTTAAGGAAAGCTTCATAAATTTTTTGAAAGTAACTTAGTTCATTTTTTGAGATATTAGTTTTAACCGACAATAGACCATGTGAGCTATAACATGGAATCTGATGTAACTCCCACACCTACAAGGGAGTCTACTTGTCAAGGTAGAGCTCTGTAAGTATCATATCATATGCAATATGTGGATCCACTAGTTAGGCCATTTAAGACAATCCTATGGGGTCACATAGTTTTGAACTAGAGGTTGCTACTAGAGAATGCCTTATTTGAGTCTTCACCTCAAGTTCTCTCCGTGCTAAGTTAAACCCCAACGAAATAGCCATATTCATAAACATATCATCGTACATGAGAAAATCACAATTTAGGTACTAATACAACTTAAAGCATCCTAGAGTAGCTCTTTAAACCACGTGTAATAAAACCTTTCACTAAGAAAACATTTCAAAATTTATCAATGCTCATCTTAAGGAAACCTAAATCATAAAACATTCATTTTCTTAAATCATGCATAACTTCATGAAAACATCATTCATAGATTCAAGCTTCTTCATAAATTCATCTTTTTTAGGGTTAATAGTAAAAATCAATAATAATAATGTATGGGTTCAAGTGAAATCAATTGGAAAGCTTATAATGAATTCAAAACAATCATAATAAGATTGAATCAACATAATTATAACCCATGAAGAATTTGAATGAAAACCTAATCAATTTGGTGAATTTGAACTTTGGAGAATTGAGAAACCTTGGGGCTCAATGGGTGAATGAAACCCATTGAAGCCTACCATTACTAAAAGACTGCTAAAAACGGCGGACAGAAAAGTGACGGATGGTGTCGCTCCTCAAAGCGACAACATTTTCAACACAGTCCGTCGCTTTTTAATAAAAAGAACTATTTTACAAAAAGAGAGGGACAACATCTCTTAGTTCGTCACTTTTTTCATAGATTTTTATGCCAAATATATAAATAATTAATAATTATTTATTTAATATAAGTAGAGACGTCGTCAGTCGCTTTTTATTTTTAAAAAATTATTTTAAAATAAAGCAATAACCACGTTATCCGTCGTTTTTGAGTTATTTTAATTTATTAAGGGTAAAGGGACAAATATACCCCCGAACTATCGTAAATGGTATGCAAATATCCTCGGTCATACTTTTGGGACATTGGTGCCCCAATCGTCCAAAAACTAGAGCACATATACCCTTTATACTAACGTACATAAATGTGTCAATATCTTATCCACCGATCGACATTTATTAAATATTGAATCGACGACAAAGATTGTGCCACGTTTCCCTATTTAGCCTTCCGTTTGAGTGAAGGACATATATGCTCTAGTTTTTGGATGGCAGGGGCATCAATGTCCCAAAAGTATGACGGAGGGTATGTGCATACCATTTACGATAGTTCGGGGGTATATTTGTTCTTTTTTCCATTTATTAAATATTTTTTAAATTAGCGACAGACGGCATCTCTTAGTCTGTCAACTTTTGGTCAAATGACTAGTTAAAAACTTTAAAAAGTGACGGAAAATGTCGTTTAATCCATCGCTTCTAGTCAAAATGAGGGTCAATTTTTTTTTAAAAAGCAACGGAAAAGAGAAGTTGTCCGTCGCTTTTCATAAAATATCTGGGAGACCAGACGCGATTTTTCTCATTTTCTCTTTCCCCTCATTCTCTCTCTTCTCCTCGTCCCTTGCGTCTGAGTCCAGGTGTCGCCGATTTCCCAATTGTCGACGCCGCTGCCTGCTGTTCACTAGCCGCCAACTACCGTCGCCGCTGCTCCTCTCTTTTCATTATCTCCTCCTCCTTTAAGGTTAGGGTTTAATTTATTCATCAACATTTTTTTCAATTTGAGTTATATTTAATTTTGTTAGTTAGTTTAGTTTATTGTGATTAGTTTATTAAATTTGTGTTTATTGATTGTTAGTTTGAATGATTGATTGTAAGTTAGTGTTTGAATTTTGGATTTTTTATTTTAGGATTAGTTTGAATTTGGAATTTTAGGACTAGTTTGAATTTGATATTTTAGGACTAGTTTGAATTAGGGTATTTTAGGACTAGTTTGAATTTGGGATTTTAGGAATAATTTGAATTTGAGATTTTAGGACTAGTTTGAATTAGGGTATTTTAGGACTAGCTAATTTGAATTTGGAATTTTAGGACTAGTTTGAATTTGGGACTATAGGACTAGTTTGAATTTGAGATTTTAGGACTAGTTTGAATTAAGGAATTTTAGGACTTATTTGAATTTGGGATTTTAGGATTAGTTTGGATTTGGGATTTTAGGACTAGTTTGAATTAGAGTATTTTAGGACTAGCTAATTTTGAATTTGGAATTTTTGGACTAGTTTGAATTTGGAATTTTAGGACAAGTTTAAATTAAGATATTTTAGGACTTGTTTGAATATGTGATTTTAGGACTAATTTGAACTACGGTATTTCTTGAGTTGATATTGAAGTGTTAATGTGAAGTTTGAAGTTAGTAGTTGAAGTGTTTTGAGTATAAGATGGATGTTTGAATGTCATGAATCTATTGACCATGAGTTTTTTTTAAAAAAAATTAGTAATTAATCAAGTATTTTGACTTTTGAATATAACTGAATTGTGTAAATATTATCGAGTTGAGAAGTGATGAAGTGATTTTGAAGTTAGAGAAGTTAGATATGAACTTGAATTACAACTTAATTAGAACTTATAATTAATTATAACTTGAATTTATTTTAACTTGAACTTATTTAAGAATATGAACTTGAAATCTTGTTGACCTTAATTACTTAGAACTTAATTTTGAACTTTATTAGACTTGAATTTAATTTGAACTTAATTAGAACTTTGAAGTACTTGAAATCTTATTGACCTTAATTAATTTGAACTTAATTAGAACTTCATTAAACTTAATTAATTTATAATAACTTGAAAAGTTAATTAGGAATATACACTTAATTTTGAATTTAATTAGAACTTGAACTTAATTTGAACTTAATTAGAGTTTATGAATTAATTAATTTTGAACTTTGTTGATCTTGAAATATAGAATTTATGAACTAATATATATATATACTAGCTTCACGTGCGTTGCACACGATTGTATATATAGTATACAATGCTGTAAAATAGAATTAATATTACTAAATTAAAGCTTTTTAGTAAATAATTATAATTGAAAGAACATAGGACAAATGTTTTTAAGTAATTAATACAAATTGCCATAGAGTTACTTGTATTTTGAGATCAAAATGACCAGATATCATTGAAACATTTCAAAATACATTCAAAGTTTAAATGTGGGGAGAATGTAACATTTCTTTAGTAGTATTTTTACTTCACTCAATTTTGTAAACAAATCTAACCAACAAATTTTTTTTAAAAATGTCACCAATAGCCTTTCATCTTGAAGTTATGAACATAAATGATGGACACCATTTAAGTACAATTTTTCGCTTAAATATTCCTACTTGAAATGTAGTATGTGCATGACACTAACAATTAGGATTACCATAAATATTTCAATATTTTATCTTAATACACAATCTATCTTTTACAAAATATTATTACTCAATTAATACTTGAGTAAGACTATTATAGAGATGTAATTTTACAACAACAAAAAAGGTACTTTGTTGTTATAACGAATGATTGTTAAATAGAGGTTTGAGTGTAGGTCAAATACTTAGCTTGACCAATTATTTGTTATATATATATATATTTCAGTAGCATAGTTTAATTATAATATATGAACAACATCACCTTTGGTGAAATTTTTTTTCATTTCTTTAAGTTTCTACCTTATCTTTGTAGAATTGTAGTCTTTTCCTTGTTTCTGCCAAATACATATCATATAGTTGTTGTCTTATGAAAGAATCTAGTAGCATATAGGAGATGTATCGTGATATAAAATATTAAACTTTTTCAATAATAAAAGTTAATAGATGAATATAATTCAGTATTATTTATAGAATCTTTAATTTGATTTAAACTTATTTTATGATCAATCACTCTTTTCTTATCTATTTTTATATAGCTAGCAAGGAGTGTATCTTGTGACATAACATTTTCTCAAATTAAAATGAACACAAAATAAGAGGAAATTCATACTTAAAAATTGCATACTCAATATAAACATAAAAAAGGGGAAAAAAATATGTGGAACAATACATAACCAACGAAGAAGAAAGACGAAAATATATGTTCATACTATACTCACTATAGCGTTCCATTTGATTGAAATCTCTTGCCATCAAAACTTTACTTGATCCGTTCATTTTTACTTACATATCTATTAAAAAATAATTATTATCATGACTATATTATCATATTATAAGTAAATGTTAAAGTCTATTTTTGAAATAGTGGATTTAACATCCAAACTAATAATTCAACGGACTATGTTGATGCCCGTTGTTTTAGCAAAATTAGAAAGAAACTCCTCCGTGAGGGTAAGAGAATAAAAAATGAAAAAACAAAGAAGAATATATTACCCAAATCATGTGACTTTTTTCATATATATTTATTATTATTGTCTTTCCCACAACTTTTCGTCACTATTAACTCATGAAAATCGTAAGAAAAAATGCAAGTGTGAATTGTTGAATGATTTGCTATAATTTATTCACCAACTCTTTCTTATGTGATACCTCGAATTTCGTTGAATTTTGAACTTAATCAACTGTTGCAAATAACCCTTGAGATTTTTTAAGAAGAAGAAAACAAAACTTTAAAAAAATTGTAGTTTAAAAGTCAGAGGAAACTACTCTATTTATAGCCAAATAGTAGTATGAATAGGTGCTAATTGTGCCTTATCAGAAAAGTTGTAACCTTTCGAAAAAGTCACTGCTCATCGGAAAAGTCACAACCCTTTGAAAAAGTCACTACTCATTGAAAAAGGCACAACCCTTTGGAAAAGTCACAATCCTTTGGAAAAATCACAACCCTTCGGAAAGTCACAACTCATCGAAAATGTCACAACCCATCAAAAAAGTCGCAACCCATCAAAAAAGTCGCAACCTTTTGGAAGAGTCACAACTCTTTGAAAAAATCACAACCCTTTAACGTCAAAAGGTATCTATTTTTAATATAATACAAATAATAAAATAAATAAATAAAATAAATTGAGTATCTGTAATTGAGGGTATTATAGTAATTCAACATTCAAGTTTGAGAGTTCATGCTTTTAAGATAGTATAGAAGATAAATATATATATCTATATATATATATATACACATTTCTCAAGGTCCTAGTAAATCGTGTTTTCCAAATAATTTTTAATTTCTATTCAGTAAAACAAAAATACATATACAATTAGGCAATTAGGTCACTTGTGTTTTAAAATTTCCACTTGAAACATTAAATCATATTGAATTAACTTTTGAGGGTAAGTTTAAAAATTTGAAAAATCTTCGTATATTTCTTAAATTTAATTCATTCTCAGACAAACTACATTATATAAATTAGAATGAAATGAATAACCCTTATTATCTTATTTTTTTAATGCAATATGCCTAATATGAGAAACTTTATAAAATTAAGAAAATTAATTATCTAATAATATTTAAATGGAAAATGATAACGTTATAGTATGTGTTTGCGTAAAACTCTAAACTGATATCATGCCATAAAATTTTCATTGATGTCTTAAATAATCATTAATAATATTTGCTAAAATAGACTTCTTAAAAAAATAGAGTTATCTCAAATGATATTCAAATTATACATAACAAACATGCAAATAGAGTGTTAGTTAATTTTAAGACTTTGAAGTTTTTTTTAGATAGTTAAATTTTATAAAACACAAATTACAATTACCCCAAATATCATTCAAATTATATTTGAAAAATCAAAAACTTAAACACGATAGATTACTTAAACACTATAATTATATTAAAAAAATTAATAAAAAATGCAATACATATTGAGACAATTAAAATGGACAAAAGCTATCTTGTTGTGCATTTGATCAAATTATCTGAATCTTCAAAAAAATTGTCTAGACAACAATGAAAAAATTCTAAAACAAAATAAAATGAGAAGAAAATTAACAAAGTAAAGTAAGAGATGCGATAAATATGAATTACTTTCACTTGAACTTTATTAATTGTTGCCATTTTTCTTCCTTCAAAAATACACTTTTATTTTATTTTGTTAGTTAAAATTATTTCCTAGTTCAAAGTCATGAAAAGAAAAATATTATTAAATCTCTTTTCGATTATGTGGTTATAGAAAATGCAACACGATAGAAGAGTTCGCTCCGCCGCGTAAGATCCTCGAATCAAAATCAACCACGACTACCATCTGCGACGGGGAAGAAAGAAATGAATGAATCAACACATACCTAAGTATAAATTGGATTATATTTAAGAGAAAAGTAAATCGACTATTCCTCATTTTCTTTTTTAATATCACAAATTCAATAGATTTGAAACCAATTCAAACTCGGGAAACTGCTAGCCAGATTGAAAAATCAAACCAAATTCATGTTTTGTTTGAGATTGGTTTGGAACCATTTACAAAGAAGGAAGCAAGAGCGTGCCTTTTCTAATTCCTATAAGTTACAATTGCATTTTCTCAAATGTGCACTTTATTCTGAATTGCTTTTTTAAAATTCAAAATTTAAAAGTCAAAAGTTAAAGGGAGTTAGAGCCTGTTTGGATGGGCTTTTAAGCTGGTCAAACTGGCTTAAAAGCCAGTTTTTGACTTATTAAAGTGTTTGACAATTATCAAAGTGACTTATTTTAAGTCAAAAAATGACTTATTTTAAGCCAAAAGCTAAAAGCTAGGGGAGGGGAGCTTTTTTTTTTAAAACTAAAAAACCCTTTTATGTTGACCAAGTATATTACCTTTTTGCCCTTAATTCTTTTATACAATTCCAAATTGCCCATATTGAATTAACCCTAACATTTATTATTATTA
>NW_006238972.1:1300444-1301666 GCF_000226075.1 Solanum tuberosum | reverse complement strand
TTACTTTGATTTGATCTAGTTATAAATGAACAATACAGAATAATATTTGGGTTCAGGAGAATTTGTCGGTCATGGTGATGATATCTTGAGAAGAAGAGAGTAGATTAGCTATTGTTGGAATGAAATTGTACGATGAAATTCTTGAATCATGAAGGAGGAGACATAATTGAGTGACAATTATGGGAGGGGAGAATTAAGAGATAGTGGTTGATTTGGTTATGGGAGGGGAGAATTAAGAGATAGTGGTTGATTTTGAGTGAAAGAGTTAATTAAGCAGATAATTAATCAATCCTATTTTTAAGGTATGTGGGTATCTAATAATCTAATTGTATCTTCAAATAATATATTAATATATGGTATAAAATATTAAAAGTGGTAATATATGTAATTGTTTGAAAGTAAAGATAATATTAGTATATATATAGTAGTGATGTATGTCTAATAAGGTAGTTTAGGCTTAATTAAATGGTAATTTCTAATTAACTAAATGACCTATTATTTATTTCAGTTTTGACAAAATAATTTCAAATTCTCTGATATCTTATAATATAAGAAGTCTTTTTTGTACATTTAATTTTTAGAATAGCATACATTCTATAGGTTTGAAAGCTCTAAATTTCAAAGACAAACCATTTTTTTAAAGTATAGTAACAATTTAAAAAAATTATATTTTAAATAAAATTTAACTGAAGAAATGAACAAAATTTTGTTCATACTTTAATATTTTATCACTCACACATATATTACTAAAAAGCTATAAGAAAGTGGAATAATATGCATAAATCATGATATTCTACATTTATCGATACATTATACTAATAATTTCATAGTAATTAATATATTCAATTGCACATATTTAGCATTTTAAAAATGTGAATATATTACCAATAATCCAACAATCAATAACATGTTAGTGTAAATGATTGAATAAAATTAACAGAAAATGAAAAAAAAAAGTATTAGAATAACTTCACTAAAATTAAATTAAAAGAATAACGTACAATCTAAAAAAAAAATTAATCACAGTTAAAATATCAAAGATTACAAATATAAATAAAAAAAACATATAAAACTCATTTGATTTAAAGAATTTAAGTACATAATATCACAAAACACAAATCAAATTGAATGAAATAAACTAAAAAAAAACATAATAAGACATTATAGATCTAACAATATCATCATTTGCAGAGGATTTTCACTTTGATAAATATTGTTCTTC
>NW_006238972.1:1283246-1298796 GCF_000226075.1 Solanum tuberosum | reverse complement strand
TAGATCTAACAATATCATCATTTGCATAAGATTTCCACTTTGATAAATATTGTTCTTCTTTTTCTTGGACTTTCACTTTGTTATTTGCAAGTATATTCAAACTTTTTAAATTGGCTAGCCGTCAAATAATCTACCACTTCGCTCCATAAAAAGATGAAGATAAGAAGAATGGAAATAATTCAACAAATAATACTACACATTTGAAGAAGAATAGATCAATTAATTTTTTTAATGAACTTTATTTATGTATATATAGGGAATAGAGATAATGGATAGAGTAGTTTTAGGTAACCACTTTAAATTTAAATTCAAAAAGTAACTACTTTGCCATTTTTTTTAAAAAATAGTTACGTGAGTTGGTTACTTATTTTGAAAAAAACACATTTAAAATAAATTTTTTATTTTTAAAAAACTAAAGTATATCTTCATTTAACAGATTTTTTTAAATGTGTCGGGTAGTTTTGCTATTCTTTACTTAAAATGATTGATGCACGTTTTTTTATTGTATTTTTTTCTTTTTACTTTTTTAAGTTATAAAGAAAAAATATTATTTAAAAAAAATAAAAAATCTTTTAGAGATCTATCAAATTGGCAGTGGTTTTTTTTCCTTTTTCAATTCACGTAAGTTTTTTTTGGACTTTCACTTTGTTATTTGCAAGTATATTCAAAAAAAAAAAATCTGGCTAGCCGTCAAATAATCTACCACTTCGCTCCATAAAAAGATGAAGATAAGAAGAATGGAAATATTTCAACAAATAATACTACACATTTGAAGAATAAAAGATCAATTAATTTTTTTAATGAACTTTATTTATGTATATATAGGGAATAGAGATAATGGATAGAGTAGTTTTAGGTAACCACTTTAAATTTAAATTCAAAAAGTAACTACTTTGCCATTTTAAAAAAAAATAGTTACGTGGGTTGGTTACTTATTTTGAAAAAAACACATTTAAAATAAATTTTTTATTTTTTAAAAACTAAAGTATATCTTCATTTAACAGATTTTTTAAATGTGCGGGTAGTTTTGCTATTTATTTACTTAAAATGATTGATGCACGTTTTTTTATTGTATTTTTTTCTTTTTTACTTTTTTAAGTTATAAAGAAAAAATATTATTTAAAAAAAATAAATAATCTTTTAGAGATCTATCAAATTGGCAGTGATTTTTTTTCCTTTTTCAATTCACGTAAGTTTTACATTGCTATTAATTTAAATAAGTTTTGTAATGTTAAATAAGTTTTAAAATGTTAATTTAAGAAATATTTTAAGTTTATATTTTGTTTTTTTTTTAATTTGTTTTTTTCAATTGTTATTTATTATTTAAAATATATTTATAATATGATATCAGGATAGCTTTTGAATTCTTTAAAAATAGTGCGTCGAATCAAGAGTATCGAACTACAAGTGGCCTGAATTCTCATTTACCTCGTATTTCTTTCATCAATCCAAGTCAAACGAGGGACAGTTGTTGACACCCAATTTTTGACCCTCCACAATATAAATTAATCATTTCGAGCTTCACCAATTTCAAACGATCTAAAATTATTAGTTTTATAAAATTTCTAAAATAAATAAATAATAATAATAAAAATAAATAATAATAATAAATAAAAAATAATAATAATAAATAATAATAATAATAATGATAATAATAGTAATAATAATAATAATAATGATAATAATAATATAAATATAAATAAATAGATAAATTTTAAAAAGGAATGGAAAAAAAACTAACCCATTTCTACAACTAACTATTAATCGACCGTTTTAACTTTTTTTTTTACAATAAGTTTTTTAATTTTTTTAATGGTAATTACTGGTTTTTTTTACAATCAGTTTTTAATTGATTTTTTAATAATAATTATTGATTTTTTTAACAATAATTATTATTTTTTGTGGTGCTGACACGTGACACATTTTCTTCTCCTATATATATATATATATTGTATATTAATTTGCGGAATATCCTAGAATCCATAAAGTTTAAACCACACCCTAACTACACTTCACCAAACTATTACTTTCCTCAATCATTATATTAATTACCATTACAAATCAAGCAGCTATCACAACATGCTTATTTCTCAGAATTGACTCTCTTCAGACTAAAGCTCTACCTTACCTACAGCTAGAAGGTATAATCATCTAGAACAACTTTTATATTAGACTGGGATCTAATAATAGTTACGTAAGCTATCTCTTTGGTCACACTTTCTACAGAACCTATTGTTCTGCTCTTCTGCACAAAGATTCTATTATTTCTCTCAATCCAAATTCCATACACACATTCCGCCATAATGATCTTGAAGATGTGAACTGAAATAGTCTTCCCTTTTGCATGTTGTATACTCCAGTGCATAAATTGATCCCAATTAGTAGGCAGCATGTCAAGCTGGTGCACCCATTTTAGCAATCTGCTCCATAACCTTATGGCAAATCGACAATTAATAACCAAATGCTCTATGGTTTCCTCCTCGTTTTGGCACATAACACACCTCTTTGATACTACCATCCCCCACTTTGTTAGCATGTCTGTAGTTGGCAACTTCTTACGAAGCATGAGCCACGTGATGAAATAAGCTTTTGGTCTTCCAGCATTCTTGAACATAAGGCATTTTCAGTCAGTCCTCTGTTGTTCCCCTATCAAAGACAAATAAATTTGCCTTATCAGACTTCTTTCTTGCTCCTTAGCTGTTGTATATGATCAACTACATGCTTGCCATTCATAGTTTTCCTGATCATCCAACTAGCTTGTTTGGTGCAGGCCATGGATTTTTCCCCTTTATGTAGAAGTTATGGACCCATTTGATCCACAGTTTATCTTCCTTATGAGCTAGATCCCAACTTAGTTTGGCCGTTGTTGCCTTGTTCCACAGTTGCATATTAATTAATCTCATGCCACCCATCGATTTAGGACTGCACACTTTATCCCAAGCTACAAGAGCATTTTTAGTAATATGTCCTACACCAGACCATAAGTAGCTTCTACACAACCCCCCAATCAACTTGATAACCTTTGCAGGTATGATGAAAAGTTGTGCCCAGTATGACTGGACTCCAAATAAAACTGTTTGAACTAGTTGAGCTCTCCCTGCATATGATAACTTCCTTGAGGGCCATTCTTGCCATGACTTTTTCAATAAGGGGTTACCATTGAAGTATTGAAAGTTTCTTTGTGGACAAAGGTATCCCAAGGTACTTAAAAGGTAGCTCCCCTACGTATCCAAGCTATTGGATGACTTGTTGCTTATCTCTTGTTGCCACTCCTTCAAAGTAAATGGAGCTCTTATTAAGGTTTGCCTGCAGACCTGAAGCTTGTGAGAATGTAGAGAAACACTTTTGGAGAGCCTTAATGGATTCCATGTCTCCTCTAGAGAAAATTAGCAAGTCATCTGCAAAGCACAAGTGAGTTATACCCAATTTAGAGCATTTTGGGTGAAACTTAAAAGTTTTATCCTCCTTGAGTCCATTGAGAGATCTACTGAGGTACTCCATAACAATAGCAAATAGGAAGGGTGACATTGGGTCACCCTATCTGAGTCCTTTAGAAGCTGGGAAAACCTGAGAGGTCTGTCCATTCACAATAATAGCATAACTAACAGTCTTCACACATGTCATTACCCATTGAGTGAACAAGTTAGGAAATCCAAGCTCAGTCATTACCTGTTCCAGATAGGTCCATTCCGCTGAGTCATATGTCTTCTGAAGATTAATCTTCAGCATACTTCTAGGTGAAACATTCTTTCTAGTGTAGGCTTTTATCAATTCATGGGTGAAAATTATATTATCAGCAATCTTCCTCCCTGGAATAAATCTAGCCTGGCTATCACAAATAATAGTATGCATCACATCATGTAATCTTTTTGCCAAAACTTTCGAGATGATTTTGTACAATACAGTACAACATGTAATAGTTCTATACTCCTTCACAGTTTTTGGGCTTTGAACTTTTGGGACAAGGGTTACCAGAGTGTAAATTTACAGGGGAATGCATCTTCCCAGTGGATTACTGCAGCAATAATCTCTTCTTTTATAGTTTGCCATGTATGTTTAAAAATGAAAGCATTATACCCATCAATCCCTAGTGCCTTGTCATTTCCAGTGGTTTTTAATCCTGCATAGATCTCTTCTTCTATAACCTCAGCACATAGACTGATTCTTTTATGTCTAGATTGCTTGTTCCCTCTTCTCATTATCTGAATATCTATGGCTAACATATTACATGTTGTTGTCCCCATAAGGCCTTTGTAGAATTGCACAAATTCATCTTGGATTTCTGTTGGATCATATATCATCTGTCCAGAGAGGGAAGTAATACTCCTAATTTGCTTCTTTCGGGTTCTTTTTTTTGTGATAGAACTGAAGTATTTGTTGTTTGCATCTCCAAGTTGAATCCATTTAATCCTTGACTTCTGTCTTAGAGCACTTTATTCTATCATAGACCATTTCTCAACTTGATCTATTTGTTCATCAGTAGCTTGGCTAGTTATATGCTCTTGTATTCTATTTAACTCTTCTCTTGCCTTCTCCATCTTCTGACTAATAAATTTGAACTCCTTATTATTAAGCTGCCTCAATACAGGTTGAAGAGCCTTCAGTTTGCACCAGACTCTCTGCATTTGACCAGTCCTATATTCCTTCTTCCATATATTTTCTACCAGCCCCATAAAGGATGGATGTTCAGCCCATGTATTGAGGAACTTAAAATTCACCCTTGAGCATTTCTGAGAAGTTTGCAGTGTAAGCATCATTGGGCAATGATCAGATATACCAGGTTTTCATATTCTGTAATGACATGTCCCCATTGTTCCATCCATTCATAATTTCCAAATAGTCTATCAATTTTGCTTGATATTTTATCCTCTCCATGTTGTTTGTTAGTCCATGAGTAATAATCAACCTGCCATTGTAATTCAGTAACTCCCATACTTTGGATACAAGCTGCAAAATCTTTCACATCATTAAGGCTAATTAAGGCTCCTGCTAGTCTATCTTGTGGGGAGAGTATAGTATTAAAATCACCAGTTATGAATCATGGTTGAGAGATCCCCTGTGCTAGTGTGTTCAATTCCTGCCAAAGACTTTTTCTCCGTTCAATAGTATTAAAACCATAGACCACAATAAGTACTTGTTGTTGGCCTTTGATTCTATCCTTGATCAGGCAATGTAACACTTGAGCAGTGCTACTTATTACCTTAATCTCATACCAATTTTCATCCCATATCACCCATATTCTACCATTAGAAGTTGCATTGTAGTTATTCAGAATTCCCCATCCTGGAGCAATCCCCCTGATTTCATGTTTTGCTCTTTTACTCTTGTTTCAATAAGCCCAGCAATGCTTATTTTATTAGCTTGTAGATAATTTTTAAGCTCTTTCTGCTTGTATCTTTTATTCACTCCTCTCAGGTTATCAGCATGTTCTTTGGGCTCCACCTCTATCCACAAGCAGTTAAGCCAACTTACCGTGCATAAGACTTTCGAAGTTATTCCTAGTAGGTATAGTTGCCAACATAGGGAAATTTGTAAGATTGAACTCCAGCCTGGTACCTCCTGCATTTGGCCTTAGGTTAACTTGTTTTGTCTCTCCTGGGGTTTGTTTGTCTATCTACATCTCTTGCTCCTCAATCGCAGCTGCATCTTAGTGATTCTGCCCTGCCTGATCAGCAGGTTGTTTCTATGGCTGAATCATCCCTTTTTATTTCCATGTCTAAGCAACTTTTTTCCCTGGTCTTCTCTTCCTTAGAGGTTCCTCCCTATTAGTGGCAAGTTGGCATTGATGACCAATCTTCTGGCACTTATCGCAGTACTAAGGTCTCCATTCAAGTACTACTTGTTGTGTAAAGGTCTCTCCACTTGGATCCATGACAGTTATTTGCTGAGGGATTTCCTCAGTCACATTCACTTCAATGAGCATTCTAGCATAAGATATTCTTGTCTGCTTTGTAGTACATTCATCAGCAAATAGAGGAACTCCAATCGCACTCACTATCCTGCTTAGAGATCCTATACCCCAACAATTGCGGGAGCTTTGGAAACGTTACCCACAAGGGAATTTCTGATAAAAATTCACTTCCAAAATCAAAATCAGGGCTCCATTGCTTTAATATGATAGGTTTGTTGTTGATGGAATAAGGGCCGGTATACATTATCTCCTTCAAATCACTAAGTGACTGAAACTTCACTGTAAGTACCCTTCTTCATGTAGATACACATCAGCTTTGGCCACCGTCGTCCAATTCATAGTTATGTACCTATGAATAGTATTGTACCCAGGGCACTCCCCAATTACATAAGCAATAATTGCACATTTCCGTCTTTCCTCTTCCGTTTGGACATCTTCCTGCTCCAGTTGTACAATAGTTTTCCCATCAATAACTTGTGGGGGAAAGTAGGTTAAGTTCATACCATTATTTGTTGCGCGGTTGTTTCTGAACATATTGGTCCAAGGCTCTTCACTGATCTTTGCCTTCCCTTTAGCTTGCCCTAATTCTTCAATTCCTGTTCCAGCAGCTACTTCCCCTTCTTCAGCTACAATATTAACTTATTTCACTGTTCCATGGCTTCCCACTCCCTTATCCGCGTGATTGTTCCCTAGTTCTGGGTACTCATGAAGCGTTGCCATAGTTGGTGGGGTCTCACTCAGACTTAGCCTCCGCACCACTTCAGCCTTCAGAGATGTCCCTATTACTGTGTTTTCCTCCTCATGTAGTGAAAAGGCTTTGAATTGTGCTTGGGTTTCAGCTTCTCCTCCAACTCGAGTTCCTACCGTGCTTCCTAGTGACATCAATGGAAATTTCCAACCATGTCCCCGTCCTCTACCTCTTCCTCTCGCCATAGCTATGTCCTCTGCGCATGTTAACTATCATGCGCTGAGAGCTTCTAGAGAGAGAGAAAATTAATGTACATTCATATTTGAATGTACTACAAAGAAAGTGAACGGATAGAGTAATTGACAACTTTCTTCCTCAATCATCTTGTTTTCACATTTCATAGAAATTGAATTTGCTCATTGGTCTCTCTGTCCATCTTACTAGTCAAGATTGCTCTGTTCCATGATGAAAACCAAATGCAATTTCGATATATAATTATTTACACATAATACTTTGTTTTAATAATATTGATAAGATATATAAAACTATATATTACATGACTTGATATACACATTACTCTTTGTAGGAAAACGACTAGACATACGTAGCATATATATTACAACATAATTGTGACATTTAACAAGCTAATTAATAAAGGCTATATTTTTTTCTACTATAGATATCACAACTTAAATCTAAGATACACTTGTCCATGCTACTCCATAAGCATATGATTTGTTGAGCATCTACTTCCCTCATTTCTCATTCTTTTGTATCTCAATTCTTTGAACAGTCTCCACGAATGTTCTGCAAAAGCCATTGATTGCCAAAACTTAATTAATACTAGCAACAAATTGAGTTGATTTAAATTTTCTTTGTTGAAATAACATGTATAGGTAGCAAAAGAAGATATTCGTATGCCCTAGTTTATATGACTTATTTTATTTTTAATCTGTCATAAAAAGATGACATATTTAAATATTAAGTAACAATTTAACATAAAAATGTCAATTTTACCCTTAATAAAATGATTTATTGCCACATAAATATTTATCACTTATTTTAGACAACAAGTTTCAAAAGTCTAATTTCTTTTTTAAACTCTGTACTGAATCAAACTAACTCATATAAAATGGAAATGGATGGAGTAATAATTAAGTGCATACTTCCATGGTACATCTCCAGCAAGCATCCAGTCTCCTTCTCTGTCTTGGTACAAGATTGTAAAGCGGGTACTATTATTTCCACTATTTTGGTCTGTAGAAAACAATAGTATCAATTAATTAATTGAGAAATTTTAAAAAAAAATACACAGTAGTACTATTGGTGTGAACTTACATTTTGAAAACATTTGAAGTAAATTTTGGGTAAGAAGTTGATAAGAATGATAGAGCCTAATATCAACCTTCCTTCCTATAGGCACCCCTTCCATCTTCACCTTTACATACATAGAGTTTCTTCTTCCAACAATAATATTGTTATTGCTATTGTTTCTATCATTTGTAATCCAACCTGCATGACCTTGATTATGAAATTGTTTTTTTCTCCATGTGTTAATTGGTGGCCACCCAAGTAGTTTAAGATTTTCTTTCTCAAAATCCCTATATTAATTACAAGGAGAAAAAAACATTAATTAGTAAAGGTATGTTGTGTGACATGAAAAGTGTTGAAAATAAGGGAAGCTGAAGATATGGAACCTATGGTACAATCAACGTTATACACGTCCTATTGTGACTTTAACTCTATAACAGTTAACAGTTGTACACATTGATTGTACTACGTTGTTTAACATGTTCCATATTTTTCAATTTCCCTTATCTTAAATAAAAAGTTATACTATGACTTACTTGTGACAAGTAGCATTAAAAGGTTTCTTGTTTCTTCCATGGTGATCATCATCTTCATTTGGTTGGCCATTCCATATGAACAAAGACAAAGTTTTACGTTCAACTACTCCTTTATCCTCAAAGGACTCTTCAAAACATCGTTTTTGCTTCATCTTCATCTTCATTTCGGAGAAGCTATCATCAAAACTATCCTTGATCCCATTGGTGGGAAAATGGTTACAATTTGAAATAGCAAGGCCAAGCTCTAGTTCCATATCATAAAAGTTGTGTTAAATGAGTTCAAAAGAAAAGGGCTAGCATTTCATAGATGGTTGGCTTTACTTTGAAGTTGTGTTTATATATAGCTTTAGTCTAGCCTAGTGTAGCTTAGCGTAGAGTAGGGTTAACTTAAAAGAGAAATAAAAGAAAGAAAGAAAGAAAGAAAGAAGGGGTAGAGGAGTGTCGGTTGGGTCGGCTAAAAGAGTAGCAATGACATAGACACCTTCTACCCCACCTTGTCTCCACCCTACTATTTCATCTTTCATTGTACTTGATTAAAATGATACTAATTTCTTTTCATTCAAAATTACTCTATATGAAAATTAATTACTCGTCGAGTCTTAATTTATGTGATACTTTTCATTTTCTGAAATCCAAACAATTGAAGTTTGATTGAGAATTTGCACATAAAATCTTTTTTAAAAAAATTAATGAAATTTATACTCTCTTCGCCCCATATTAGTTGATCATTTTCTTTTTTTACACGCATATTAAAAAATCATAAATAAGAAGATAATTTTAAATTCAGCCCTTCAAAAACTTCTTGGGAATTATACAAATAAATGTAAACACTTTAAAAAAAAAATTGCAAAGGTAATGTAGGAAAATTTTAATTTATGTTTTCTTATTTAGTAAGATGACAACTAAAATGGGACAATTATTTTTAGTAACATCACTAACTAATATGGGACATATGAAATATATTTGTAAACTACGTAAAAAAAAGTATTATAAATCAATATAGATGACAATTCAAAATATTTAAATAAATGAAAAATTTATGATAACAAAATAATTATTTGAATCTCAAAATCCGAAAAGTGTCATTGAGAATGAGAAAGTATATGATTGTTCGACTTCATTAATTAACTTAGTTGCATACAGAGTAAACAACTTAATTATATGAATAGAAAGAAGCTATAAAGCATATTATTTTCAATTGGTAATTAGAAATAACAATAGAGTTTAACTTATGCGCACTGACTTAGTAAAAAAAAAATTACACAATTAGTTAACTTTAATCGTGATAGCCATTGTCTATTAAACCTTATTTTTAATCTAGTTTTTTTATATATATATATTTTAAAATACTTATTTATTAAATTTTCCTCTCTCTACACTCCACAATCCTTGGACTTGGGAATCTATATTATTAAGAGAAAAAATTATTTGTAAATAATTTATCTTAAGTTGTTTTAAGTTCAAGTATTTTTCAAAGTGAAGTATATGAAATATAATGAATGATGATAAAGTAACTTTGTCTTTATAAATTGAATCATGTTTCCTCCTTACATTTTCAAAATCTGTAATAGAAAAAAGGAAAAAGGCGCAAATATGTCATCAAACTTTGAGAAAAGGCTCATTTATGTCATATGTTTAAAGTTTGGCTCAAATGATGGCATGAATGAGCCTTTTTTCAAATAGAAATGACATAGATGAGCCAAACTTTAAACAGATGATATAAATAAACCTTTTCTCAAAGTTCGATGACAAATTTGAACTTTTTTACCTAGAAAAAATAATGAATAAATAGTTGCCGTGAATTCCATTGGTGATAATGGTGATTTGAAGAAACGATGAAACAAGAACAATGATGAATTATTTTTGATAAGTCAAAAACAGAATCCTCGGGTAATGAATATCTCAGATGGTCACTCAAGTAATAGTTCTTTTCATAAAAAGTCACTCAACTTTCTTTTATAATCACAAAGTCACTAAACTAAGTATTTTTCTCATAGACAATCACTCAACTAAGGGTTCTTTCCACAGAAAGTCACTTAACTTTCTTTTATAACTTTAAAGACACTCAACTATGAATATTTTATCTACAAAGTTATTCAACTATGAATATTTCACTTAGAAAGTCATCCAACCAATTTAAATGATTTTTAATTAAATTTTGTTGGAGTACATTTTTTTGTTTTAAACTGATTTTTAAAAAATAATGAAATGCTCATTTTAATTATTTTATTAAAATTTGTTGAAGCACAATTTTTGTCTTGAACTAATTTTTTTAAAATATATATAAGATACTTATTTTAATTATTTTATTTTATTGAAATACAAGTTTTGTTTTAGAATATTTTTTAAGAAAATAATAAGATAATCATTTTAACTCTGTCATTAATTTTGTTGAAATACAACTTTATTTTAGACTAATTTTTAAAATAATAATAAAATAGTCATTTTTAATTATTTTATTTAAATTTTGTTAAAATGCAACTTTGAATTGAAAATACGCAAACTGGCACTATACTCACTAAAACTTCACGTAAATTAAACCTCAAAATGTTCTAACATCATTTCCAGTTTGCAATAAATACAGAGTTAACAAAACCAATAAAATTACCTCCTCTTTTTTTCTTTTAAAAGAATTCAATTTACATCTTGTAATGTTACTGAGTACGTAGTATTCAACATTTTCAAAAAATAATAAGATGTTCATTTTAATTATTTTTAAAGTCTTGTTGAAACATAACTTTTTAAAATAAGTTTAAAACAGAAGTTGTACTTCAACAAAATTTAATAAAATAATTAAAATGAGTATATTTTTTTAGAAAAAAAAATTATTTCAACATAATTTAATAAAATAATTAAAATGAGCATCTTATTATTTATAAAATAAATAGTTTAAGCCAAAAATTGTATTTCAATAAAATTTAATGAAAAATCCATTTAAATTGATTAGAGTGACTTTCTAAGTAAAATAAGTTAATCTCTTAACGATATTCCGTGACCTAGGTAGTACTAACAATCAGCCATCAATCCACTCCGCTAAATGAAAGGAAATTCTTTGTGTTTGTTGTTAACAAACGTCTTAAAAATAAAAACCTTTCACAAATACCTGTCTTTTTTTATATACGTTTTATGATTATACTCTATAGTATTAATCCAGGACAATATGGAGGCATATGATCTCATCTCTCTTATTAGAGGGTTGTCTTTTATTATATATACAAATCAAAGATGTATTTACTTCTTTTCTTTGTCCTCTTTAAATGTGTACATTTTTAAGAATGTTTATAAAGGTTTCTAGAGTTTAATTCCTTTATAGACAATAGTTTTCCATGCTTAACAATTTCCACTAGTGGCACTAAAAATATCATCATACTTTAGGATATATATTCACATAGCCAATAGATTATATATATATATATATATATATGGACAATGTGTTAAACTGGTTTTTCTGCTTTAACTTCTCTTTTACCACAATATTAAAGATCACACATATATATAGAGGATGAGGAACTTTCTAAGTTGAAGATTTTTTCTTTTCAATATCCTAGTCCTACTTTGCCTTCTTTAATAAATCAATAGTGCACCTAGCTATATTTGCCACTCAAACAAGCAGCCTGTTTACCTAGAATAAGTAGTAAATCTATTTCCCCTTTTAATTTTCAATAAAGTAGAACAAGGATAGATCCTTTCAATCTTTTCTCATTTTTCATAATTTTGAAAACGGAAAAGGGTCAAATATACCCCTGTACTATTGGAAATGGCTTAAATATACCCTTCGTTATACTTTTGGGCTAAATATATCCTTCCCGTTATACTTTTGGGCTAAATTTACCCCTCTCGTTATACTTTGACACATATATACCCTTATAACTAACAAAGTGACACTTGGAGGGCCAGAATTAAAAGAACTCATCTAATTTTAAACTATATCAAGTGTTAAGCTTAACCCTCCCCGCCCGATCAATATTACCCGACCCAAAATACACTTCAAACGTGGAAACATTTGCTTTGCGCAGAGATATTTGCTTCACCATTAGCAAGCTTCTTGCTCTTGGAAGCTTGAGACACGTCAATATTGCTCAATGAATTCTCCTGTAACATTTCAATTTTTGCTTTTCTTTTTCGCTTAGCGGGTTGTTCATAGCTTGTTTTCCATCTTGCTGAATGGGAGAATCAGAGGGAATAAAATTTGCTCAGGGTCTTACGACATGACTTTCATATAGGATAGTTGAAGATTTGGACGACATAATTGATTTCTTTAGTTGTTCGTCTCCTTTACTTTGCTAACCAAAAATGGTTCCCAGTTCGCCTCCTTATTTTGCAAAACAGAGAACGTGGTAGGGATTTGTACGTTTGAAGTGTAATTAGGGTCGGGTAATATTGATCGAGTGGGGCGGGTTGGCTTAGCATCATTTATAGTTTAATATTAGATGGGTTCTTTAAATCCTGGCCCTCCACGTGTCACTTTGTTAGTTATAAGGATATATATGTGTCAAAGTATAACGTGAGGGGTATATTTAAACCATTTTCAATAGTACAGTGGTATATTTAGCCCGTTTCCATTTTGAAAATGACATGTTTACTAATTAAAGAATTGGTGTGAGAAAACAAGCTAAATGTGCTTCATCAAATGAAGCATTAAAGTAAACCACAATTTGTCTACCATGTCAAATGTTTCAACAAGTCATGTCATGTCCCCTAAAAATCCTTGTTAAAGTTATATTTGACAAATGTGATATAACTTATTTGTTTAGCTTTGAAAAAGAAGAGAGAAATTATTATTAATTAGACTTGTAGCTAATCAATGCTTAACACCACAACACATTTTCCTTACACTATTCTTAATATAAACACCATAATTAATATAATAATTACAAGTTTTGTTATTTAACTTGTGATTGAACGTGATCGATCGATCTTTCCTAATTACGGTCATTATTAAGGGGGCTGATTATTATCAATACTATCATTTCACTAATTAATTTAAGTCACTTCTTCTTTACATATGCTACGTGTCGGAAGATAACAATCTAAATAACTCATACTCCCTCTATTCCTATGTACATGTCGTTACTAAAAATAGATGTTTCTTTATATTTGTCGTTTCACAAAATCAATGCATAAATGACATTATTCTTCCTATTTTACCCTTGAGAGTTATTAGCCTTGAAAATATGTATTTAACCAACATAGGAAAATAAAGTAATGAATTCATGTTCATTGGTCAAATTAATTATCAAAATACATTAATTCATGTTCATTTATTGAAAACTTGAGTTTAAAAGAACACTAAATAAGAGTACAATAATAAACTTACCTAATTTCTTAATGAATATGAAATCTGAAATGATGACAACTGAATAGGAACGGAGGGAGTATATATGATGTAACCACTCTCTCATCATTTGAGTATATATATATATAAGAAAATGTTTAAAAGAAAAAAAATTGTTGATACTTGTTGTCGGATATTTGTTGAACATTTTTACAAGAATAATGGGATGGGGTAGGGAATGACCCAGAGACAAAGCAACCAACATGGGTATATACAAGTTTATTTGGTGAGTATATAGGAGTATACTTGGTTTCTTCATTCTATATACACTTGTAGCTTTCAATAATTAAATAGTGTTTCTTCAACATTAATATCAAAGTGTACACTAAAAAATAAAAACCCTTGTGAACTTCACGTGGTGGCACTCTGCATAGGGGAAAGACAGCCTACTCCTTCAATATTCATTCATCACACCTATGGGTGGCAGAATGGGTAATTAATATGGGTTAGGAGTGTACATGATCGGGTTGGTTCGGATTTTTCAAATATCAAATCAAATTATTTGTGTAAAAATTAAATTTATAAACCAAACTAAACTAATAAAATTTGGATTTTTTCGAATTTTTCAACCTCAGATTGGTTCGGGTTTTTCAAAAACCAAATCAAACTATTGTGTCGAATTTTTAAATTTATAAATCAAACCGAACTAATAAATCTCAGATTTTTTTCAGATTTTTGGATTTTTTCGATAAAGTTTGCATACTAACATATAATTAACTTGTGCTCCAAATATTTCTTTAGTCCAGCCAAAATACAATTATTTAAGGTGTTTCTTAAGAAAATAATACAAAATATGAGATGAGTACTGATGACACTAAAATATTCAATAAAAATAATAATGAAATCATCATATAAAATAAATATTGCAAAGTCATAATGAAAAATGATCATAATTTAAAAGTACTAAATCATGATAAAATAAGTTTAATAAGTATTAGTTACATTACTAAATATTTAAGGAAAATTAAAATTAGATTTATGTATTTTAATTGTCTAAACCAATGTAAAACTAAAGAACAAATATTCAATATTATTGTCATTCTTAGTGTTGAATTGATTTTCTTTTTGCATTAGTATTAATTTGATTTTGATTTAAGTTTTATTATAATTATCAACATTATGAACTATAATCTTTATTTGACCATTCCGAATTCTAAGTTTTAAACTTGAAATAATATATTAAAAGATAAAACTATGAAATAGTATAAGAAATATTTTAAAATTATATCAAAGTAAATATTTTTATGTATAAAATAAAATTTTAAAATTACGTATATAATGTCTAGTTGGTTTGGTCTCGGATTGGTATTTTTTAGTTAAACCAAACCAACCCAAATATAATCGAGTTTTTTTTTTTCAATACCAAACCACTAGTTGGGTATTTTTTCGGTTTGACTCGGTTTGCGGTTTGATTCGGTTTTGTACACCCCTAAATTATGGGTATCCATTCATATTTACCCATCTTAAATGGGTTGGGTATCCAACTCATTTAAAAATAGGTAAAAATGAATGATATCCAAATTACCCATTTAAAAGTGGATAGTTAAATGGATAAAATGAGTAAAAGATGTTCATTCACACAAAAAAAAAGTAGTAAAGGGTGGAGTAGTAAGAAAGTCTTTTTTTTTCTTAAATTTTTTTTTATAAAAAAACTTTAAACTTTTTTTTTACATTTTTTTTGGATAGGGGTGGTAAAAAAATTTTAAAAAAAATTAATGGAAAAAATTTAAAATTTTGTTAATTTTTTTTTGGGATGGGGGTGGGGGTGG
>NW_006238972.1:1275944-1282509 GCF_000226075.1 Solanum tuberosum | reverse complement strand
TAGTAGGGGGAGAGGGAGGTTGGGTGATAAAAAAACTTATTATTATTTTTTTTTTACATTTTATTGGGACAGGGGTAGGGGGTGGGGTGAAGTGATAAAAAACTTTTAACAAGGTTTCTATTATAATATGGGTAAATATGGGTATTCATATTATTCATTGGGTAACTCGTTTTTACCCATTTAAAATGTGAGTCGAGTCGAGTATTTTAACCATTTTTATTCAACTCATTTTTTATCGGCTTATATTCGACTCGACTCGCTCGTTTGCCACTCCTAATCACACCACTTCATAATTATTTATTCTATCCATTTCCATTTTTTTTAAAAAAAATTATTCTTTTAATCGATTCAAGAACGAATTTTTTTTGTTATTTGGCAATTTTTTAATTTTAATAGTCAACTTAACATATTAAAGACTACAAGATTAAATAATATTTCTGTACATTATACATATCTATAATTTATGACAACAAAATTTATTTATTTATTATTTTCTTCAATTTTATGCCAATCAAACTATTTATTATTTTTTCCTTTCCATTTTTGAATTTTGCGGGTAGAGAGCGTGGTTTTTAAGGATGCAAGCAATGACTAATTTAAAATTGGGATAATTGTACATAATAGCAAATTATTAATTTAAATTAAATGCTATAAATATACTTTGATTTAATTGTACCCTATAGCAAACTATTGCTATTTTCGCCACTCTCCCCGGTGGAATCTCGCTCGCCACTCTCGTTTGGTGGCAGTCTCGCTCGCCTCTCTTGCGTTTATACAAACACAAATGTATAAAATGCGTTTGTGCTTGTATAAAGCGAGAGAAAATTGTATATATACATATATTTTCGTTCACCTCTCTCCCCTCTCCCAGATCTCGCTCGCCACTCTCCCAAATCTCGCTTTCCACCCTCGCTTCTCTCGCTTATACAAACAGAAACGAAATGTATAAATTGCACTTCTGTTTGTATAAAGCGAGAATATGTATAGCGAATTATACAACTGCTTTCTTTGTATATGTATAGCGAATTATACAACTGCTTTCTTTGTATATGTATAGCGAATTATACAACTGCTTTCTTTGTATATGTATAGCGAATTATACAACTGCTTTCTTTGTATATGTATAGCGAATTATACAACTGCTTTCTTTGTATATGTATAGCGAATTATACAACTGCTTTCTTTGTATATGTATAGCGAATTATACAACTGTTTTTTTTGTATATGTATAGCGAATTATACATATATATGTTTGTTATGGAGCGCAATTATGCAAACTTTGTTATAGTATACAAATATGAATTTTGTGTTTGCTATATGTGAAAGTTGCTCTTTAAAATTTAGAGTCAGCGGACCTCATGTGTTATATATAGAACCGTCAAAATGGGCTTAGCCCATGGGGCCGGCCCAATCCAACCCGTTATTGGAGTAGGGTTGAGATAGAATTTTTTCAAGCTCATTTAAAATTAGAGCTTATAAGCCCGGTCTATATAAGCCCTTGCCCCTTGAGGCTTGATTGAGGCAGAGCCGAGGTGGCCCATGGGCCAAAACTTTTTATTTAGGAGTAACTTACAATAATCTCACTAGTAGGGTGTTCACGGGTCGGTTTGGATCGGTCTTTGGTCAAAATCAAAACCAAACCAAATATAATATACATTTATTGGTTTGGTGGTTATCGGTTTCAGTTTGGTTTGGTTCGGTTATTAACCATACACAAAAATAAAAGAAACAATTCATTCAAATTATGAAAAAGTGACAACAATCCATTCAAAATGAAAAATAGTTAGAATGACTTAAATTACTGAACTTTCGATCACTAAATTTACTATCAATAAGCTTTAAAATTCACTATATTGGTCTAGAAGGAAGAGACAACAACATTTTCAGTCTCACAAAAGAATTGTCATAGAACTCATATACATGAAAT
Source organism: Solanum tuberosum (assembly GCF_000226075.1). Lineage (NCBI taxonomy): Eukaryota > Viridiplantae > Streptophyta > Magnoliopsida > Solanales > Solanaceae > Solanum > Solanum tuberosum. The sequence continues at coordinate 1,280,582 of NW_006238972.1, read as the reverse complement.
CAATAAGATAAATATTTTCATCTTGGACATTTTTGCTTTCAATAAGTAAATTATAAAGAAATTTTAATGAAAATATATATAAGATCTTTAAAAGTTGTTTATAAAAACAATATATTAAGTATGTATATTAATAAAATATATGTATATAATTCATCGGTTCGGTTCGGTTATTTCTTCGGTTTTTTCGAATAAAACCATAACCAAACCAAATACTATCGGTTTTCAAAAATCTAAAAACCAAACCAAATCAAACCCAAATAAAATCGATTTTATTTTATCGATTTGGTTTGGTTTTTCGATTTGGATCGGTTTTTATCCAAACCGTGAACACCCCTACTCACTAGTATAATCTCATTACTTAAATACAAGTTATGTTATAATATTATGAACCATATACCATATTTTCGTACGTCCAGATACATGTATTTAGGAATATATGGACTCAAAATTAGGTTAATTTGTTCTAGTACACTCTATCCAAGTAAATTTGCATGTATCTAGGATACATAGACAAATCTTGCACCCTCGCCTCCCTCCCATCTTGCTTGTCACTTTCTTATCTCGCTCACGTATCTGGTATGCGAGATACATGCTAATTACACTAGATTTTTTGCTAGTGTTATTGAAACAACACCATTGTTTGCTATATTTGATTTGAAAATCTTCTCAATTTCTTGATGTTATAAAACTATAAGTTTGAAAAGAAAAAATGAAAAAGAAAAAAAGAAGGGCTAGCCCGCCCCAGCCCTCAGACCTTCTAGGATTGAGTTGGGTTGAGAATTTTCACCCTTCCAAATGAAGGGTCAGCTTGCCCTATCCCTTCAAATTTCTTGGTCCGCAAGACTTGGTCTTGGTGGGGCTGGACCGATCCTTTTTGACAGCTCTAGTTATATATTTGAATATACATGACAATTATTTTTTCTAGACTATATATGTATATTATGTAGGTAAAGTTTGATTGAACTAGATCTAACACTGGATCTGGATGCAAATTGAGGTTTCAGACAACGGCTCATATATGGACAAATATCATGAATTGAACAGCCAAATCAAATTGTTCCTATTCATGTAGAGGAACAAATGCTATTTTTTAGTTCATTTAAATTGAGTAAATGAACTTTGAATTGAATTGAAATCATTGAGAAAATGAATTTTGAATTGAATTGAATTGTCGTTGGTACGTAGTGAACATTATTATCATTGTCATATATTAATGGATATGGATCCAATTGTTAAGGATAATGATACTTCTCCTACTAAACATCTAATTCATGTATCTGTAGGATCGACAACTAGAAGAGTAAATGTAATAAATTAAATTTGATTTAATGGATAGATTAAAATATTTATAAAAATAATAATAAGTAGATATATATAGTGTCAACCTGCATCGTAACTCTTAATGTACGTAGTTAGAATTCTTTTCAATGTCTTCTTAGGCATATCTCACGATAGAGTTGTATCACTTATATATATTTGCTATAAGCAGGGGCAGATTTAGGAAGGCTTAACGTGACACTAATTCCTCGATTTTTTAAAATTAAATTCTTAATTAGTTAAAGTGACATGCCCATTTGTAAAATAAAAAATATTGTGTACCCCACAGTACATTATGGCAGTGTATAAATTTTAAATTTATTTTATAACGATAAGGAATATAAAACAAAAGCGTACAAAAACTGATACAACTTTTTATGACAACCATGTCCTTTCATTAATTTATAGTCCCACAACATGGTATCTGTTATGTTCGTAGCAACGTCAATCTCTCTTGCGGCACTTGTAGATTAAGAAATCCCATTAATTTGCTAATTTTAATAGGACTCTCTTCGTCTCTATTTATTTGTCAAATATTTTTTAATTTGATGTCTCTTGTTACTTGTCATTTTTTATAAATTAAGAAAGGATAGTTTTTTCCTTATTATACCTTCAATTTATTAACATTGAGTTAATGTCTTTGAAAAATATAATGAATAAATATATTTAAGCTCTTATCAATTAATAAAGATAAAATAATAAACTCACTATACCAATCAATATTTCTTAAAATATGTGTATCAAGTCAAAATTTAACCCAAAAAAAAAGACAGAAGAGTATATTGGTTGCATTGATACTTTGGTCAATTAACAACATGCTAATGTATTGGGTGGTATTGAAAAGAGTTATATATTGCAGTAAATCAATTATTCTTTCACTTTCAATTTATTTGTTTTTTTTGGTCCATTTACAAAAAAATGTCTTTGTTCTTTTCTAAAAACTCTTTAGTTTCAATTTTTGCACATGACATATTTAATATTAAAAAATTTTAAGATATTTTTGTATATTCTACGTATTTTTCATTTAAAAGCACAAGATTAAAAAATATTTCATTCTCTTTCTCTCAATTTATGTGACACATTTCGATTTCGAGATTCAAACAAGTCTATCTTTGACCGTAAATTTTTCATATATCTTTTAAATATTTTGAATTGATGAGCAAATTCTCAGTCAAACTTAAACTATTTGACTCTCGAAAAATGACATGTCACATAAATTGGGACAAAAGAAGCAGTATTTACTACTTATCTTTTATTTAAGACCACAATATTAAAAAAAATCGTAAATTCTACGTCCAATAAAAAATGGACAAACAAATTAATACAGAGGAGAGGAGGGAGTAATATATAACCTACTTCCTCTATTCCGTATTAAGTAAATTTGTGAGGCTGTAATGCATACCTATTAAGAAAAACATTTAAGGACATAATTTAAACTATATTTTTCATTATTTCCCTTTTGTTTATCCTCAAGTCGTGCAATTTATCTCCTAGAAAATATTTCAAATATTTATCTTGAACTTTGAATAATTCAATTATTTTGAATAATAAAAAAAAAGGATAAGGGTCTGAAAAATACCCCAACTTTGGTCGAATTTGCTGTTGCGATACTAAACTTTCATAAGGACCTATTACCTCCCTAGACAATTTAATACCATATTTTTTATTCCCTGAATTATTTAATAGTGTATTTTAAAGGTATATATGTGCTCACGTGGACACATTACTATTTATAATTTTACATTATTTTTTATGTCCACGTGGAAAAATATATATGTTTAAAATACGGTACTAAATAGTCTAGGGAGGTAATAGGTCCTCATGAAAGTTTAGTATCGCAACAGCAATTCCGACCAAAGTTGGGATATTTTTCAGACTCTTATCCCTAAAAAAAAGGAAAAAATTACAAGAATATTGTGTTTAAGACTTTAATTTAGAATATAAAATATATTCTTTTTTAATTACAAAACTAAGTTATTAATTCCAAATATAGTATTTAAAAATAAAACACGTTTTTAATTTTTTTTTGGGTTAGTGTGCTTATTTTTTGGGTCTCATAACAAGATCTTTTTTTCTCTCTCCATAATTAATCTCAATCACAAGAATATTCTCTCAGATATGTTTCTCTCTTATTACTCTCATCTCTCACATTTCTTCCACTGTTAGTATCTAGGTAAAAGCTTCATTCTTGATAATATTTTGGTTCTTTTCTATTCTTACTTCTTCTTCTTTTTTAAATCACCTCTAATTAAAGAACAAAAATTGTTTTGGTTATAATTTTACGATGAAAAAAATTCATGGATTTTCCTCCTAGAAGGAGCCTTAGGTTAGAAATCTCAAAAATTCACTTAATATGAAATAGAGGGAGTATTACGTTTATACAATCTTTTACTAGTTCATGGTGATTTGAGTATACATATAATATTATTTCTTCAATTTGTAACTCTTATGAGGTTGACATTCACTTAAAAATAAGTTTTTACTAAATTCCACTTCTAATTGCGTTTCCACCAATGTATAGTGGTCCATGAGTTGTAAAAGTAAATGGGATGCCTTCAAAGTTGAGAAAATAAAGAAGAAAATTAATGCTAAGAGTCCACATCCTAAAAATTGCCATCTATCATAATTCATAGTGCAAAATATGCAAAGCAAGAGCACACGTCTCATTCATTCTTAGATGTTACAAGATAAGAACTACAACCTTTTTAGCATATAGATTGTGACCATACTATTGGTTCAGAGTATTTATGAACTCAAGTCCCATTCATTCTTAGATGATCACTTTGCCACTCTCTCCCACCATTTACCCATCAATTGTCTTGAAATTTAAGTGTCAATTGTTTCAAACCTTAGCTAGAGGGATGACTCCATTTAAAGCCTATTTGGATGGGCTTATAATTTTTGGCTTATTAGCCAGATTTTTCGTTTATTTTTGTTGTTTCTCACTTAAAAATAAGTGTTTATAAATACATTTTTATTCTATCCAAATACTGTAAAATTGTTTGAAATTTATTTAAGCTTAAAAGTATTTAAAATAAGTTAATCCAAACAGACTCGTATAATTTCCTTTACAAATTCATGAGAACCTAATAAATTTTGTCTAGACTTTAATGTATATTTAAAAAATCATAAATTTTGTCTAGACTTTGGATTCAGACGTTTTGACTTCACATGTAGGCTTAAGATAAATATTTATAATTTATTATCTTTGTATAATCCATATATTTCAAATTCTGAATTTTTATTTTTAGAGTGGTAGAGCTAAGAATTTCACATGTCCAAAAGGGGGGGGGGGGGGGGTTTGTGTATGAAAGTCTTAAA
>NW_006238972.1:1269385-1275828 GCF_000226075.1 Solanum tuberosum | reverse complement strand
GGGTAGGGGGGGGGGGGGGGGGGGGGGGGGGGGGGGGGATTGTTGCTAGTAAGATTCAAACACATGAGCTCTTTCTTAGGGCTCTTTCAAGACATCTAAAATCACTAGGCTACAACACTTTGTTTTGTCAAGAATGTCCAAAATATATTATTTAATCACTTTGTATATTATTTACTTATATATATGGTGTTGTTTTCCGACGAAGAACACCCTGACTATAGCATAGCTACAGGGCTTCACTAAGGACATGTACATTAACTAGCGTTATGGTCGGACTCCACTAATTTAATGAGGACAAAATCTCTCATTGGACAAATAAAGTAAGAGGAAACATAAAGGTTCCATATGTTTCCTCAAACAGAGATTAAAGTAAGCAAATCATGCTTCATGTCAAGTTTCAAAATATTTCTTTTTCTGCTTATGGATGGAGTGTGCTACTTTTTAGGCAGTTTGTAAACCTATTTTGGTTAGAACACGTAACATAGAATGATTTGTAAAGAATAGGTATATGCCAAATTACAAAATATCACTTGTTTTGTCACTATTAATGCTAGTGGGTTCTACAATTTTTTTGAGTTAAATGCTAGACTTTAGTCCATGATATGATTTGTCAAAAAATAATTACAAGATAAGGTTCATGAATCATGGTAAAGGTTTTTGATTCATTCCATTCTTTGGATTTGGGTTCTTAGCCCATTGAAAGAAGAGTTTTTGGTCAAAATTGTTTAGCAAAATAATTAGAAGATAAGGTTCATGAATCATGGTAAAGGTTCTTCATTCATTCCATTCTATGGATTTGGGGTTCTTAGCTCATTGCAAGATGAAATTTTGGTCAAAATTGTTTTCGGCAAAGCAACAAGCATGTACAAGAAAATTAAAGCAATCCCCTTTCATAAGCTTTATCATGAGCTTGAGTCATTTTCTTTGTGTTTTGGATTTTAGAAGATTGTCAAATTTTGGTTCATGAATATATATAGTGGGAAAATTTCATAAATAACTAACACTAGATAAATAATAAGGTTCCTTAGTTTATGTGTGTCTGATTACAAATCGTAGCTACAATTTAATTAGCTACGGAATTTAGTAATTGTATAATTCACATTTTTTGATTAATTATACAAGTATGTCAGGCAATTTATTTCTTGGAGAATATTCTTAAATTATTGAAATTGGTACAAAAATATCATTCGTTAACCTATTGCCCCACAAAATGTCCTTGGGGTTAATCTTTGTGGCCCTTTATTACCCTTATTCACAAATAACCCATTAATTAAATTAATTAATTTTCTCATTTAATACGTGTCACATTTTGATTTGCTAGAAAAATAATTCATCAAAAATTAATTTAATTTAACCTAAATTTGGATCCACCCATTGAATCACCCACCCAACCAAAACTTCATTATTTTGAACGGTGTCATTTTATCTGCATCCGTGGAGCAGAGGATTCCGACAAGTATGGTGAAGGAGATCAAGGCCATGGAAAGGGAGTAAATGACGAGGATTGAACCGGAGGAAGCGGATGATGGTTACAAAAGAGGAGGATGGAGAACCAAATCAGATCATTTCATCAGAAATCGAATGATTGAAGGGTGTAAGAGGCTATTGACTATTAGTTCATTGGAAATCGAACGATTGAAGGGTATTTAGAAAGGTAATGACGTCAGGTTAGAATCATCATGGTTTGAGGCAGAGAAAGAAAATTGAAAATCTTGTTGATTAACAAAATATACCTTCTCCGCCGTTGCGGGTGCCGGAGTTCTGTCGTAAATATTTTAGGTTAATGGGTTCTTACGTTTAGAATAATTCGATTTTTAGTTGGGTCATGGTTGGGTGGATACAGGTTGGGTTGGGTTAAATTATTTCTAGTTAATTAATTTTTCTAGCGAATCAAAATGTGACACACATTAAATAGAAAATTAGTTAATTCAATTAATGAGTTGTTTGTGAATAAGAGTCATAAAGGGCCACAAAGGTTAACTCCAATAATGGTCATCAATAATGATTATCTTTTTCAGGCCTTGGTTGAGAGACAAACATGAGAAATTGAAATGTATCCATTCTGATAATGATGGTGAATATATATTGTTCCTTTCGATAAATATTGGAGAGAGCAAGGTATTCGGCATCAGAAAACTCCTCCAAAGACTCCTCAGTTAAATGGTTTAGCAGAGAGGATGAATAGAACCCTAGTTGAGAGGGTTAGATGTATACTTTTCAGATGCTAAGCTTTAAGATTCCTTTTGGGCTGAAGCATTTAGTACTGATATCTATCTTATCAATTTATCTCCTACTATTGTTTTTAATTTGGGCTGAAGCACTTAGTACTGCTATCTATCTTATCAATTTATCTCATGCTATTACTTTTAATGGTGATGTCCCTGACAAAGTTTGGTTCGGTAAGAATGTCTCTTATAATGATCTTAATGTTTTTAGGTGCAAAGCCTTTGAGAATGTTTCTAAGTATGAGAGGTCAAAGTTGGATGCTATAACTAGGCAATGTATCTTTTTTGATTATGATCAAGATTAATTTGGCTATCATTTCTTTGATCCAGTTAAGAAACTTTTTAGAAGTCGTGATATTGTATTCTTTGAAAACCAAACAATTGAAGATCTTAAGAAAGCAAAGAAAGTTGTTTCTCAGAGTAATGAGAGCATAGTTGATGTTGATCTAGTTCCTTTGACTATTGCACCTAAATAAAATCTTCAAAATGATGAAAATCAAGTTGATATTGAAGATGATCATATTCAGAATGACTTGCATGATATTTTTGATGCTCCCGTTCAATATGATGTTGTTGAACCACAACCAATTATTGATTCTCCAGAGAGCTCTCTCAGACGATCTGCTAGAGAGACAATTCCCTCATCTCGTTATTTACCTCATGTTTGTGTTTTGTGTTATTGGTTTATTCTTGTTTTGTTGTTTTTATTTGGTTAATAAACTTGTTTTCCATTCTTCCTAGTACTTGACTTAGTTTGTCTTCTCTTGATTCAAATTCATAGAGAAAGTTTAGGCTTGAGTATTATTCCACTATAATCATGTCAACCTTCTAGTTTGTGTCTTGCCTTTCCCAATAAAGTGGTATCAGAACATTTGTTAGTTTTGATTATCGATTTGAATGATTTTAGTAAATATGAACAACATGTTTTGTATGAATGGTAGTAACTATTATACTTGGAAAGGCAAGATGAAAAATCTTCTATCTATCTATCAAGAAGATGCATTAACCTGTGTTTGCTTCTAATAAACCTCAGTCCATGACAGGTGAGGAATGAGAATTTGAGCACTTACAAGTTTATTGTAACAACCCGAACCGTTGTTATTTAGGAAAAGAAAAAATTTGGGGAAATTTCTGGGCTACTGTCCCGCCAGGATGGGCCAGATGCCGCTAGGGCGGTGGCGCCACGACGGGGTAAGCTAGTGCTAGAACGGGATAGGCGAGACATAATGTAATTAACGCGAAATTTTATTTTCTCCTTCTTCCTAAAATACCTAATTTAGATGTAAACCACTCTAGAAACCCCCAAAAAGCTGCTCTAAGCTTGGGAAGGAAGGAGAAGGATATTTCTAGAGTAAAGAGGTCGATGGATTGCGGATTTTCGGTCAAGATCACCGTCACGAAGCCCGAAAACAAGAATCAAAGCCAAAACCCCGTGTAGCTGCTTGGCGCCTAGGTAGGCTAGGTTTTACTAATTGAGTAGTTATAAATATGTGCTTACTGCGTAATATATTGTAAGTCAATGGTAGGATTTATGCATAGGTCTTCGTGCATCGAACAAAAGATGATTTAATCATAGGAAGAAGCCTTAGGTGATGAACTAGGGCTAAGTATGGTCGAGTTATTGTTAAGTGATATACGTCGATGAATACTTCATTGTGATGGTTGTGATTTCATGTTGTGTGATGTATGATCGTTCTTGCTTCGTTATAAGGCGTGTATGTATGCAAATGCTGCATTATGGATTACACTAATCGTATATGAAAATATTTGAATGAGGTATGCCATGAATCATGACTTGATTGTATGCTTTTGAGATTATGCTTGTGATTGTGATTGTGGCTTATTGAATGGATAGGGTGTTGTGTTTCGACACATTAACTTTGATCGGGTACCATATTTCGGTATGCTAACAATTTGAGTTTGGGTTCCATGAGAGAACCAACTACTTGACATAATGGTATATCTTGGCTTGTGAAACTGTACATTGTTCGTAAGTGATAATTGATGTTGTTTTCTCTGGAATTGTTAAATGATTATGATGAACCATATCTAATTGTTCTACTATGTGATACTGTATGTGGAGAGTCAAGGGTTCAAGAGTTGCTAGTGTTCGAGTAAAGGGCTGTCCGTGTGTTGCAAGGGCGAGAAGTGGGGGTAGTGTACGTGGCGAAAATACTTAGGTAGATCCTAGAGAAAGGGGTTTGCGGTTAATAGTTAAAAGCCTAGAAGTATGTATCATGTGGCAAGGGCGGGGCAATATGAAGAGAAAGTAAAGGTTGTCGTGATGGTTAGTGAGAATGCTTGTAGTCGTATTCGTGAAAATCTTCGATGTGTTAGGAGTGTTAGGCTATGATCAAGAACCTAGTAGGTAGGTCGGCTGAGAAGGTGGTTAGTAGTAAGGGTGCTAGTGTAATTCTAGGGTATCTCAGAGAGGGTAAAAGTGGAGAAGCGAGTGGTTTATTGCATATTCTTGCTAGTTAGTTTCTTATGTTATGCGGTGGGCGTCGGGTTGACCGATGCTGCCTACTAGTACGTGTGGTTTTGTACTCATACTACTCTTGCTATGCCCTTTTGGCATAGTCTGGATGCAGGTTGGTGATGTTTCATTAGATGAAGACGAAGAATCCTCCAACAGCTTCTACTTTTCCTTCCGCATGGTGGGAGCTGTATCTTTTCATTATTATGTCATGTTGTACTCTTAGTAGCTCTTGTACCTATTTAGACTAGATCCTTGGGGGTATTTGTAACATCTCGCACCTAGAAACGACTATAAAGAGTTTAAAATATGAAAATATTGATTTTTGGAAAGAATAAGGAAATCTGGAAATTGTCTAAGTTAAGAAAGTGAGTTTTGGCCATTTTCAAACGGCCATAACTCCTAGCTCAGGAGGAGTTAGGAGCAGCTCTTGATATGGTTGGAAATCCCTTGGAGAGATCTTTCCAACGCCGCTGAGATTGCACGATTTCGATATCGTATGAGTGATATATGTTTTTCGGAAGTTGGGCTGTTGGATTAAGGAAAGTCCCAATCCGGAATTAGGGAAGGGCAAAGTAGTCTTTTCTCTAATTATTTTCCTAATTCATTTTTAGGGGTTTATTCGGGTAAAAACAGAACTTAATTCAGTTTTGGAAAATTAGAATACGCTTAGGGCTTGGAGAAAAGAGAAAAGAAGAAAGAAAGGGAGAAGAGCCAAGATTTCTCCAAGAACGTCAAGCGTTTGCAGTGGAATTCGTCGGAGGTGATCCCTATTAAGGTATGTGAGATATTTTCGTGATGGGTTAGTTCACCCACACACCAACTTGTTTCAATTCAGCAATTTTGAGTTGTTTACATGTTAAAAAGTGAAGTTCTTGAAGGATATCGTTAAGTTCTTGATTGGTTGTGTTGTTGAAGTTTCTTGTTGATTTGATTCGTGTTTTCGGGTGGATTTTTGAGTTATATCTGTTGTAAGTTGAGAGTACTAATGACCCTAAGTGTTTGGGAAAGGAACTAGGGATGATTGGAGGGTTTAGAGACGAAAAACGAAGGAGAAAAGTCGGAATTTTTTGGGTAAAAGGGTGGGGCGCCGCGCCAGCCAGCGCCCCCCAAAGTAGTGTTTGACGTTTTGGCCTTGGGGCGCTGAGCCAGCCAGTGCACCCGAGCATGTTCTCTGAGGTTTGGGGCCTGGCGCTCCACGCCTCTCAGAGCGCCAAGGCCGCCAGTTCACCCCATTTTCCCTTATCTTTTCGTACTAGTTTCTAAGTGATGTACCTATGTTGCCTAGTTGATTCTATCACTCTAAGGTACATCTAACCATCATGAAATCATGCATAAACATGAGATCATGAACCTTGAATCCATAATCCAATTCAAGGAAAGCTAAGATCAAAGTCAAAGAAGTTAAGAGTCAAGTCTAGAAGTTAAGAAGCAAGTCAAAGCAAAGTTTCTTAAAGTTTTCAAGAGTCTTTAACAAACGTTTTGACTTCGTTTTTAAGGCTCAAGTTCCAAGTTAAGCAAATAGTAAAGAGTCAATTTCATTTCTCAAAAGCTATAAGGGAACTAAGTATTCCCAAAGAGTTTATAAATGTTTTTACACATTTGAGCAAGAAAAGGAAACATCGATTCCAAGAGAGCTTTTAAGCTAAGTCTTGAGTAATTATCTCAATTCAAAGAAATAGTTTTGTTTTTTACAAACATATGAGTTAAGTATATTTTGGGAGTAGTATTGAGCACCGATA
>NW_006238972.1:1268801-1269111 GCF_000226075.1 Solanum tuberosum | reverse complement strand
TAGTGGTGGTTGTCGGTTAGAGAATCTCCCACAAAAGTTATATTACTTTTATATATAAATAAATTTGAGTTTGTTATTGCTTTATTTTTAACGAACTAAGTTGTTTACACTGTTTTACAAGCTTTATATATATATATTGCATGTGTCTTATTGCTTTATAATGAGTTCAGTTATTAATGAGTTGCACAGAGCCAAGGTAAGTTGTAATGACCCTCTTGGTCATTTCTGTGTCTTGCCTTCTGTGTGTCGTTTGGAGCGTTCCTATAGCGACCCCAAGTCATTTATAACTTGCTGGGACTGACAGTTCGGT
>NW_006238972.1:1260824-1268697 GCF_000226075.1 Solanum tuberosum | reverse complement strand
TGGCCTGCATCGTCTTATGATACAGACGCAGGTAACCAGGATCAGCATCCAGCGCCTCGTTGATCCAGTTGAGCACTCAGAGTCAGTGGTGAGACTCCTTACATTCCAGAGGACTCTTTTATTCGCTTTTAGTCTTTTATTATTAGGATGTTGTGGGGTCTGTCCCAACATCCATATCAGTATTATAGAGGCTTTTTATCCATCCATATCAGTATTATAGAGGCTTCATAGACAGTCAAACAGTTAGTTATGAGTCTCTCATCTATGTATTTGCAGATACTTTGTTTTGAGACAGAAGTTGCCAATTTGGCTAAGATGTTATCACTTAAACTATTACATGAGTTTATTTTGTTGAGTTAAGTCTTCCGTTGAGTTAAGTAAGCCAGGCCAAGGGTTTGCTTGGGGCCAGCAATGGTCTCCGAGTGCCGGCCATGTCCAGGGTGTAGGGTCGAGGCGTGACAGTGTTAATTACTTTACAAGTCTTAACCCAAATTTGTTTAAGAAGGTTTTCATTTATAAAAACACTATAATTTCATTTATCTCCGTTTTCGTTAATCTTTTGCATATTTTAACTATTGAGATATGAGGATTATCCTACTTAGGCATTAGAGTCGGTGCCGCATGGCCCGATGGGTTGGGTTGTGACACATTGGTATCAGAGCCCAGGTTACCGGTCTCCCAATACAAGAGAAAAATATGGACTAGACTCTTGCGGATTGGTGTATTGACGCCCACATCTAATCTTCAGGAAGCTAGGAAGCATTATAGGAAGTTGTCTTAACTTTTCTCTCATTCGTGCGAGTGTCGCTTGTGGTATGAGTTAGGTTCAATTGGTATCTCCCGATTCTAATTGGTATCTCAACGAAGTGAACCAGACGCCGTTGTCACGGCTGAAGGGATACAAGCAAAGCAAATTGGAACTGAGAAGGTTCTAATTGGTATCTGGCCCTAGGGGCAGTGTAAATGCATGGATGATCAATAATGGTCATCCATGGAGCGAAGTAACTAATTAAGAACTTGGACTTGTCTGTGAGTGTAACTTGAAACTATGAATGCGTGTTTCGTGTTTCTAAATTATTTGTGAATGTTAAAGTTGTTTTGCTGGAATGTGATAATATGATTGGATGCACGGTAAATGCGCGTCTGAACTTTGTTATTTGTAATATGCTGGCTGGATCGTTTAAATTATGCAAGTTGTAACTGCTTGAATATCATGAAACTCTTTGTGAGAAGAAAGTCAGAACTAAGTTGGTGCGAGGGTCTAGATAATTTACAAGGTGATTCGTAAAATGGAATCTGGGTGTGTGTCACAACCAACTGATAATCATGTGAATGTCTGGGTGTATCCTGGAGACGAGGATGTTGTAGTGTTGAAGTAACGTAAAGGGATTTTGGAGCGTGTATCGTTTGATTGACTTGGGCTAGACAATGATTTTTCCTAGCTCAGAAAATTATCCTAAATTTGTTTGGTAAAGCTGGGAACCTTTGGGGAATTTATAAAAGAGAGAAAAAAACCCCAGAAAAATCTTGGCCTAGGTTCTGGTTCTGTTTGAGCCGCTGGGACTGGATTATTCCCGCCAGGGCGAGACCGCCAGAAAGGGATTTCTCCCGCCAGAGTAGGACGGGGCGAGGCAGAACCTCAGTCTGCCTCCTTTGTTTTCCCAAGTTCCCCAAACAAACCCCAAATGGTATCTGAGCTAACCCCTGCAATTCAATCAGTGTTTAACAATTGAGAATAGTATATAAAACTTAGTAATTAACTGAATTCTGTGAAAAACAGAAGATAAACCAGCATCCACGTGCTACAAAAACATAATAAAGGCAAAGTTTTGTCCTAAATTACAACCCAAGAAGGGCGAGAAAACAAGTCAAGAACCCTATGACTGGGAGGTGGCATCGTCAGAATCTAGATCCACCGGGGGCACCAGGCCTGTCATGGCCTCCTCCAGACAAGAGATTTGTCAGAAATCCCCCTTATCGACTATGGGAATCTCCTATCCGGGGGCAATGCAAGTAAACATGATCTTCACCGCCTTCCATATTCGAACCAACAGACGGTACCTCGTCAGACCCTTTCTTCTCTCCTGGCACAGCTCGCGACGGAGCATCTCAAGCTCTAGGGCGGTGCTGGGGAACCAGAGTGGTGTCTGTAATAGGGAACCCCATTCTTCTCCGAACAGCTGCCAAGTTCTCGTGCAGCTGAGAGTGGCGGCTGGGACCTGGTGGGACGAGTGTCGTGGCCTCCCTCATCGTCCGACTCTGCGGCCGCCTAACTGCTGCTGGCCTTGTCCGTCCTCCTCCTTTTGCTCTGAGAAGTAGAGCCCTGTCTAACCAAAAGAGAGTGAAGGGAGGATCCATAGGGAGTACCTCATCAGTATATAGGAGGAGCACCCCCGCCTGTTTGCACAGCGCAATGATAAGTCCGGGTAGGAAGAAAACCTTATTGTTACCCCGATAGAACATCTTTCACTCTGAGAAGATCTGCGCCACCACATTCAACTCGATGCCCTGCACTGCGCACGCCACCACCAAGGCCTGAGGTTATGTCACGTCTGTGCGATTATCCGACAGGCGAATCGTACTAGTGACCAAGTGAAGTCACCTCTTAGCGTCCGGTAACTAATCCGCACTAGTAATCCCCTTAGTAGTAGGCCAATAAACCCGATCTCAGCGTGCAGGCTCTACCAGTGTGTCCCTCAGCCAACCCAGATCCATCTCCCTCAGCTTAGCCTTTTACACAACATTTGAAGCCTCGGGCAACTGTAGTACCTCATTTATAGCAGTGGCGTTCAGGGGGATGTCAACTCCCCGGATGCGGATGATGGGGTGAGGGTCGTCTCAGCGTACGGTGGGAAGGATAACATAGAACTCCCTCACCCAGTCAGCACGCGTGGCAGGAAAGCCTCGGTCAGTGGAACCCACCCGAACTCCATCAGGAGAGCATATAAGGCAGGTTCTTTGTCCTCCAGCCTGAGTAAGACAAAGCCCCTCTCGCAACAGAACTTATTGTTCTGAAAGTCATGAAATCTCTCTCGACTAGAAGCGTCGGGATATTGAATAAAAGACAAATTTTCCTCATTCAGACCTGTCATTAGATAAGCCTGCAAGTTATGAAAGATTTATGTTAGAACGCGATAGAAATAAACAACTTAAGGTTGGAAGGGAAAAATAATTTTCTAGCCTTAAGGAGATGCAGGCCACTGGTTCCCGATGTCCCGCCACAGTGGCCCAAATCCTGCCATAGAGGGATGATGGAGGCCGCCACAGCGGGATGAAGGTCGTCAGAGTGGCCTTCATCTGGGAAGAACACTAGGCGCGATCATGGTCTCTCTTCGCCCCAAAATCCCCGTTTTGACAGAATTTCAACGGATCAGAGTATATTAACTACCCTAGAACCTAAATATGCAATCATATTAGCAAATAAACTCCTAAACATTTCCCAAATCTGAGTTTCCTATCAAGAGACCCTTCAACTTCCCCCAACCGTTTTGGTACTGATTCAAACGTATTTTTACGAAATCCTTACGCCCAGGACATTGTGGACATAAGGGGAGTACCCATGCTACGTTTCTCTAGAAAATCAAGCAACCTATTTTCACAATTCCTAAAAATGGCCCCAAAACTATTCTAATCAATCAATTATCGTCATGCATTCATAGTTAAGTAAGTAATGAAGTAAAGAGCGTAAGAAGCAAGAAATTTACCTCGATTTTGACATTCGGATGTGAGAAATCGAGAGTGTTTTGGGAATTTTTAAGGAGAGTTTGGAACAATGGGGAAAAGGAACTTTCCCCCTCTATGTACTGTTTCTCGATCTCCCGCTTCAGTGTGAGATCCCTCGCAACAGCGGCCTCGCCTCAGCGGAAGGGCTGTCGCCCTGGTGGGCCCAGACTGTGTAGGTAGGCCGCGTTCGTTTCTTCGTGTGTTGCCTTAAACTTCCTTAACGACCCCATGAGTATAACATCGTTTGTGTTTTGAGTTGGAGGAGTCACTGATTTCACGTATCAGGACATTTCATCCAATACTAAGTGCCAACGATCGTGAGTAGTAATATAGCCCAACTAAGTGAGTTGGGATCGTCCCCACATGGAGTGGTTTGAGAATCAAGAGCCAAGTACAAATATGCTCAAGTCAATCACAGCTAAAAACATTTACGAATAGAAGCATGGTTCAAATTAGGGGTGACATAAGTGTCAAATATCAGGGGGGTTTGTTTGTATTATCAACTACTACAATGAATAACACGAAAATAACAACTATAGAGATGGGATTCTTGGGATGTGATTGGATTATGGGCTAAGGTAGACAATCGGGTAATTGCAATTAATAGTAAACAACTATAAATCAATGATTAAGCTAGACTTTATTGGGGATAAACTTTCTCTCGAACAATTTACCCCGAATCAAATTGGTTTCTGTTGAACACCAATAAGCAACAATTAAGCACAACCTTCGCTTTAGTCCATTCACTCTCTCGAGCTGAATGTGTGGAAAAAGGTTTAGGATTCACTCTTTCGAGCTGAACCCATGACAACCCAATACCCACAGGCCATCGATTCAGTAATTTTGATTTTAAAACCTCTCTCTCGAGGAAGCTAAAAACACGAAGTTAAGATTGTATTTGCAACTACAACCCATTAAATTCAACCACAATTACTAAACGAAATCACTTTTAAACAACAAATAAACTATCAATTAACAATACCAGTAGTTAAATCAACATATAATCACATAATCACACCGCAGGAATTGGGGTTTTATCTAGACATAGTAAAAAGGTAAAAATCGTTACCAAGTTGTGTTTCCATCAACTGGGTAGGATTGATATAGTCTTTACAAAGGTCTAAGATGAAGAATCTTCAACACCCACTTCCAATTTCTCAGAAATGGAAATCTTCAAAGCTAAGGAAAAGTTATTAAACTCAGTTCTTAGCTCTAAACTTCAAAAACTATATAATATTAAAAACTACTGAATGTTCAATACTAAACTAAGAATTTAAAAACGTATTTATAGTTGTCAAAAAGTTTGTTGCGAAGGTCCAGTCGGAGCAATTAGTCGGGATCGCCGATCCAATCGACGATCCACCTTTTGGTCATTTTCATCACCATTTTGCTTTTACCTTCAGCATCTTCAAGTTCTGTAACTTTGGGCGATATGGTACTCCATCGTGAAACCGTTCGCGACTCGCCGACTGCTCTTTTCTCTCATCGACTAGATTTTCTCCTTCAAGGTTTGTCACTCTGGAATATTAGGCGAGACCCTGGCCGTTCGGTGACTCGCCTAATGGGTTAGGCAATCCTTATGCCTTCTTTCCTTCATTCTTTCAGCTGCCTTGTTGCTGTTTGCTCAATAGTGTCCATGCTTTGTTCTTCAATCCAAATATCTGAAATTCAAGGATTTACATCAGTTATTGGCACAAAATATGCATTTGAGGACACTAAATCTATTAACATAAAGCCCTAAATGAGTCCAACTTGTGGACTCATCAACACCCCTACTAAACTTTTGCTTGTACCTCAAGTAAAACTCAAGTTTAGCAGTTCAAAAAGAATGTCTCAAACAATGCTACACAAGACTCAATCATGAATGCACACAAAAAAGACTCAACTTACTCATGCAAGGATCAAATGTGCACTCAAAGACTCAAGTTGTGAGTCACCATTATCAAAGAATCTGAAGCTCACATTACTTGCTTCAAATGCAAGTTCAAGCTCAACAAAAGTATTCAAATTCCCTCACATAAAAATGATTCCATGCCTACAACAAGCTCATCAAAATTTTAGAATTTCAAAATCAAAATCAAGTCTCACACTCTCAAAGATGAATATGTGCATGATTCTACCCATAGGCTTTCTCCGTTTTTCCAATAACCATGACATTAAGCTCAATGAAGATCACTAAGGTCTTTCTAGTTTTGTAAAGGGGTTGAGGGTAAATGTATGATCATTAGGGCGTAGTTACTCCTACCTTCAGGAAGCATGACTTGCATTTCACTTTTTCTTCTTTTCTTTCAATCTCTTTGCTTTTCACAAATGACCCTTATTTCATTTTAAGAATGATTCACTGGACACCCCTTTTCTTTTATCCATTGCACAAGCTTTATTGCAACAATCTATTTTTTCAATCTTTTTCTTTTCTTTTTTTATATGGAGGGGTTCCATCTTTTTCAATACAATCCATCAAGGGTAGATATTTCCAAAACATCTTGACTTTCCTTATTTTTGAAGGGGGGTTAACACACTCACAATGTAGGCCACAAAAAGAGGTATAATGTCAAATTGGTTCACACTATTTAAAGTTGCCTGAGATCTTCTCAAGAGTTCACATCACTTAGTCAACCGGACCAACATGGCAAATTCTAGGTGTCATCACACATGGTTCACGGTAAGCTCATCACACAAGGCATTGACACCAAAGTCAAACAAGACTCCACACTTTCGCTAGTGTGAAATGTTCATCATAAGAAACTCAATTCGATACTTGGCTAGTCACAACGAGATGCAAATAGTTCATCTATGCAACTTCATTTGGCCTCATCGTAGCCGCAAATTTATTTTTGTTCGATTATGAGCACTATTCAAGTCATCGATATTGATAGCGTGGCAACGGAACCGGGAGGTACCGGTTCCGGTCCGTCACCGGTTCCGTCTCGATTCTGGCTTGTACCGGTTAGGTCCGGTTAGTAGCGGGTCCGGGAGCGGTAACGGGACGGAAACCGGGATTTACCGGTTAGTCCCGGTCCGGTTCATATTTTTTTTTTAAAAAAAATCTTAATTATTATTATAGCCGTTGAGAGCCATTGGGTAACGGGTTTTGGGCCCCACCAACAGCTCTTTCACCCCCATTACTCCCCTTTACACCTCCCTACCCTCCAATTTTTTTTAATACCCCAACCTTCTAAAAACTACATTTTCATCCCTCTTTTTAACTATAAATACCCCCAATCTTTCATTTTTTTCACTCACAATTCACAAAAATATTATCTTCTACTCTCTCTAGTCTCTACTCTCTAATCTCTTATTCTCGTTAAAATTACGAATTTGGATTTTGGTCTTTGGAAATTGGAGCTTCAAAATTCAACTTTCAATTTTCGGCTTTCGGTCATACAACGTCTACTTGGCACATTCGTTCCAACTCACTTTTCATTTAGTTATTTATTTGTTTGCATTTAATTATTTATTTTGTGAGTAATTAGTCTCTAGTCTCTACTTATTTAGTTATTTATTTGTTTAAAACTTTGCATTACATTTTCGTATTATATATAATTTACTACTTTTTATATTTGAATATGGATTTCGGTAAAAACAATGTTGACAAGGGTAAAACAAACTTCTCAATTAAGAATAAATACGGATGATTATACGCATGTTGATGAAACTGTTTTTAATATTGATAGTAATAGTGGATTAGATCCTTATCATGAACATTTACAAAGAAGATTTGGTAATTTTGAAGAGGAATTACCTGAAGATGATGAACATGATGATGTTAATGCTTATGTTGATAGTTTTGATAATAATGTTGATGAATATGATGATGATGAAACTCAGCCAGTTACTCCCACTCCCAATTCCTCTTCCCCTCCCTTTCGTTGTCCTGCTCCCGTTCCCCCCGTGCATCCTAGGACTAAAGTAGAACGTGCAAAAAAATCAGTTGTGTGGCAATTTATTACTTAGAATGAAGATAAAACACAAGCTATTTGTAATAAATGAAAACATAGAGTGAATCATAAAACTGTAGGAAAATAGGGTGGGACGGGACATTTGAGTAGTTATTTAATGTCATGTTGTAAAAATGAATTTTTGCATGCTAAAGCTGTAGCCGAAGCTAAAAAGAATGGTACCACCCTTCTTGAAAATGTAGGAGTAGAGG